>NC_090843.1:46356388-46658600 GCF_028021215.1 Eschrichtius robustus
GGAGGAGAATTTGCACAGTAAATAGAGCCAGCTGGGAAAATTGATGCTGGCGTAAATAATACACGGCAAATCTAGTCCTTTATGTAGAAATTCATTGCCGGTGGCTCCAACATGCAATATAATTACCCCTCTCTTCCTGCCAGCTATACCACCGCCTGGTGCCCTAGTGTATGAAATAACCCCCCTGTCTGTTACGGGCACTGTGGCCATCCCTCTGCAAGCTATAACCCTGGCCGGGCGGAGAGGAGGACACCAGGGAAGGGGAAATAAAAGACAAAGGAGAGAAATGATCAGGATTGTTCACTGACCACAATTTTTAAAGGAAGGTTGCCTTTCTCGGTTTGAGAGCCTGTCACGTAATTAATTAGTTGCTTGGCTGCAGGAAGAGAGGTCAGAGTTACAGGCCGAAGATACGAAGATACGACATTTAGAGGTGATGAACACAGCAGGGATAAAAGCAAGAAGCCTGGAGGACTGGGAACAAGTGGCAGACCAGCCCGAGGGTATCTGCCTGAGTGAGGACAGGCTTGGTAAGCTGCAGACTGGAGGAGGAACGCTGGCGCTGCTGCTTTCACAGGCTCCCAGGAGAAACGAATCTTCAGCATCCTTAACACCAGGAGTGGTTGGTGCATAATTGCAACCGTAGTAGGAAACAAGACGTTAAGCTGGGACTGGCACATCCCTGTCACTTGTACCATTTGGGCATCCTGAGCCCACGCAGACATCACCAATCAATCAAGCATTCTTTCTGGCAGAGCTCAGAGTCCTTTGCAGTTTTGGTTTTTCTCCACACTGCGCTCCAGGCAGCCACAACCAGTTGGAGCTGGCGTTCAAGGTGGAGGCTGGTTACCATCTCTGCCCCAGGCATATATTTCCCATATATGGTGTCGGGTGCTCGGTCCTTGACTCAGGACCCTACAATAGCGTGGTTTGAGAGGCCTGTAAAGATCATAGGCCCCATCTTGTCATTTAACAGAGAAGAAAACTGAGGCCCAAAGAGGAGAAATGACAGTCCCAGTGGCAGAACAGGGGCTGGCGCCCAGGACTCTCGATTCCTCAGCCAGGACTCTGTGTCCGTGTTGCCTTTAATTTCCGATCGGCACAGTTCTGTCCTCAGTGGGGACTTCTTCCAGCCACACGGCCTCACCGAGGTAGCCTCTCCGGCCACAGCTCCATTCATTGCTGCTGCAGACCACCCCGTGACATTTCTGCAGGACTCTGCCCCTCACAGCTGGCTTCCTCCTTGGCCTTGTTCTCGGACGGGGGCTTCACCTCATCCGCGTGCTGAGCCCACACACTCCGCTCCGGGCCAGCCACCCTGCGAGGCTCCCCTAACAGGCCTGGGGCCGGGCTGGCCCTCCTGCCCACGTGCCTTTTGCTGCCTTTGCTTACGTGTCCGTCTCCGCCCAGCCGTGACTGCGTCGGTGCACACCCACCCTGACATCCTCCCTTTTTTATGCCTCAGCTGGGGTCTAGATAGACATCACAATCCTCCTGTACCACTCAGACTTGTCTTATTGGCTGCCCATGAGCCCAAGATCCCCTTGAAGGGCTCCCACGTTAATTTTTCTTTTGCTCTTTCCACAGTATGGGAGCTCAGCAACTGTTAAATATACAAATGGGTGGGTTTTAAGGCATTTTAAAGATGGCAGAGGAGAAACACAGGAATGTTTTTCACATGATCTAGTCATTGAGGTCCCCCAGGGTGTCTTTTTACGTATCCTACAGAGGACTGTTGAATGTCCTTGGTCTGATATTACGCAACGTAAATGTTGAGTCCCTACTATGTATGTGCTAGCACTTGATGGCTTTTGTTAGGCACTTGAACTCCCAAAGGCTCTCAGGCTCAAGGTCCATGTATCATTGTGGCTGCTCTCCACTGCAAGTAATGAAACCTGGCTGAAAGAGGCTTAAACAATAACATTTGCTATCTCTAGTAACACGACGTCCAAGGTTGGCTCATTTGGCGGCTCATCAGGCGGCATAGGGCCTTTCCATCTCTGCTCTGCTCTCCTTTTGTGTTGGTTTTGTCTTTAAGCTCGTTCTCATCAAAGCAGTCATTCTGGACTTCCCTGGTGGTGCAATGGTTGGGAGTCTGCCTGCCAATGCAGGGGACACGGGTTCGAGCCCTGGTCTGGGAAGATCCCACATGCCGCGGAGCAAATGGGCCCGTGAGCCACAACTACTGAGCCTGCGCGCCTAGAGCCCATGCTCCATGACAAGAGAAGCCACCGCAATGAGAAGCCCGCGCACCGCAACGAAGAGTAGCCCCTGCTCGCCGCAGCTAGAGAAAGCCTGCGCACAGCAATGAAGACCCAACACAGCCAAAAATAAAAAAGAATAAATTTATTAAAAAAAGAAAAAAGAAAGGGGGATGCTACTAGAAAGGGGGGAGTGTGCGTGGAGGAGTTGGACGTTGGGTGGGCAACCACCAGTGTCTGCCAAAGTCCATGAGGCAAGTGTGTCGAGGCTCACATGTGCTTAGGCCCTTTGTCCACATCTCATTTAGACCTTCAGAAAGCCTTCCATCTTCCAGACAGTAAATGGGAGTCCAGTGAGGTTATGGACATAAAGCTAATAAGTGGGCAGCACCAGAATCCAAACTTGAATCTGTCTGATCCCAAACCCTACTTCCTTCCATCCTCATGCTGCCTTCGGCTGTGACTATGTGAATGTTTCAATTAAATTCTTCTTTGTATTTTGCCCCGATAGCAACCAAGGCTACCCATCCCAACCTCTTTTTATCTTTGTTCGCCGTAAAAGCTGGATCAGAGATCTACCTTCTCAGCTCTTTCTGATTTCCCTTAGGGAAGTTATGAGAGAATGACAAACACTCAAAGAAGGGAGATATTATTGGTATTAAGGTGAACCGGGGGTTTGGGGGGAAATAAAGCTGAATGAAAAACAACAGCGTCTGTGTGTCCCTGAGACGTGAGCCAGCAGGAGGTAAGGGATTTATTTTATTTTATTTTTTGGCACGGCATGCGGCATCTTAGTTCCCCGACCAGGGATCAAACCCGTATTCCCCTGCAGTGGAAGTGCGGAGTCTTAACCACTGGACCACGGGGGACATCCCAGGAGGTAAGGGATTTAGGTGCACATCCTAACTAGGTTTTACTGTGCTCTGGCATGGAGTTGCACTGGCGAGAGTTGCTGGGGATGGGCATTGGAGAAAGCTCTGTGATGCTTGGAGCTTAAATTAGAGCTAGGTAGATTATTCATCCAAGCTTACCCTCAAAAAGATGTTTCTCTGTCTTATTTCACTGGCTAGACTAACTTACGGTGCTAAGTTGAATAGAAGCAACAATAGCCATCCTTGTCTTGGTCCTGATTTTAGTGAGCTGTTTCCAGTATTTTATCATTAAGTAAAATGCTGTAGGTTCCCTGTAGTTACCTTTTATGAAGGTAAGGACCTCAGTGTGTTTCCTATCTATCCTGGAGAGGGAGGCCAGGTACTGGCCATTCCATTTGACATGTGTAGAATTCTCTTTCCCAGCCAGTGGAAGGTCCATGCATCCCAGAGCTGTACAAGTGCACTTCAGCTGCTGCACAAGCTTGAATCCATGAGTAGGCTTTGAATCCTAGCTCTTTGCTGCCTCTTTAGTTTCTGGCTGTAATAGTCTCAATATAAGCCTGGGTTTTGCCAGAAGACAATGGGTGTATGCTGAAAAGTATACGAAGTCAAGGAGCAAGATTTTCATCTCATCTAACTTGGTCTTAGCTCTGACACTTACTGTATGTCATTGGATGAATTAGCTTCTTTAAGCCTTAGTTTCAGCCACTGGGAAATGGGGAAAATAATACCTATTGCATAGAATTGCTTTAGGGTCATATAGCTTACGTAAAACACCAAATACTTCCCCAGGCATATATTGGGTTGGCCAAAAAGTTCTTGTGGGTTTTTCCATACTATCTTGCGGAATAGCATCCAATATTAATAATAGGCACTCTATTTCACATCATTGAAAAGCTTAGGATGCCTTGGAGAAACTAGTGACAGCGTCCTGTTCAGGCAAGGCTGGCTTCAAGTGTGACCAGTGCAGTTGCCCAGAGCCTCGTGCTTAGTTTAATGCTCTCCGGTTGCCATCCTGAAATTCTTAACACTTTTTGAACAAGGGTCCCACATTTGCACTGTGCCCTGAAAACTTTGTAGCCAGTCCTGTCTCCAGGTATGAGTCGAACTCTTGTACCGGAAACACCCTACCACTGATTTCTTAGGGAATAATTCCCTCAGAGAATAACCTCCCATAGAAAAATTGGGGTTAACATCCTGTGTCTGTTTATCACTTCCTGTTCCGTTCTGGGATAACCTACACAACCTCTCTCAGAAAGGAATACTTTATATTTTGCAAAATTTATTAGGTCCGGAGAATTTAAGAGCTGGTGAAGTAGAATGATGATTTGGGATTTTGGAATCGGGAAAATCTAGGTTCAAAACCCTGCTGGGTCCTTTCTGGTTGAATTACTTGGACAAGGTAATGTCTTCGTCCTGTTGGTAAAATGTATGTTGCAGGGGAATTACATTTTCCTTATTGGTAAAATATATGCCTCAGGGGAATTAAACATAATTTATGTAAAGTGCCTTTCACAGAGTCTGACACATAGTAGATGCTCAGTCACCATTAATTTTTCATGCTCTTGCCAAAAGTAACAAAAATCAGGGCTCTAGGACTTACAAGCCACGCTGCTACTAGTAAAAGAAATAATATGATTTATTTTTTCACTGCTGTTTGGGGAAAGGCATGCGCTTCATAAATATGTATTGGAAAGTACTTAGCAAATGAGTAGAAATAATAAAAATACATCAACGTAAACAGCTCCTATAAATATGTCACTTGGTAGACAAACTAGTGTTTTATTAGTACTAGATACTATTGCTTGCTGAAAAGGATTTCAGATTACTTGCACAATGGGTACATTATTGAGTGCCTCTGCGGAAGGGCACGATAAAGATGAAAAATTGTGATGGTGATAATACTAAAGGTGGAGAAAGGAGGAGTGTGGGTAAATGCAGCTCTGAGCCCTCCTCGCTTTAGCGACATGCACATTATTTAGCAGCGTTCTAATGATTTAGCTGTAATATGGACCAGAGGGCCCAGAAAAAATCCACAAGGATATCATGAATTCTGACACCAATTATTGGACCAATCAGTGGCTTAAGTGCACTCCCTTTCGGAACTGAGCACTCAGCTTAAAAACTAAGCTTACAAAAAGACATCTCTGGGCCTTACCCCATCCCTTGCTCTGGACCTATTAACTTTCTATGATAATAATCAACATCAAGAGAAGGAGAGACTGGGTGGGGAATGATGTGCCTTAATCACAGGTCACAAAGACCTTTCAGAAATAAGATGAACAAGGTCCTGATATCTCAAGAGAAAAGGAGTCAGAGAGGGGAAAAGAAGAGATAATAAGTGCCTTCGTGGGGGAAAATAAACCCCTGGAGAGAAGCAGAGAGGACAGGGCATTGCATCAAGGAAAGTTACCAAAGTAGCCTGATAGGAAAAAGATGGGCACAGTTAATTCAGGTACAGGAGGCATCTAGCAGGTCAGTCCTTCCATGCGTTCCTGGTGGTGGAAAGACCTAGTTTAAAGTTTGTTTTTTTTTTAAAATTTATTTATTTATTTTATTTTATTTTTGGCTGTGTTGGGTCTTCGTTTCTGTGCGAGGGCTTTCTCTAGTTGCGGCGAGCGGGGGCCACTCTTCATCGCGGTGCGCGGGCCTTTCACTATCGCGGCCTCTCTTGTTGCGGAGCATGGGCTCCAGACGCGCAGGCTCAGTAGTTGTGGCTCACGGGCCCAATTGCTCCGCGGCATGCGGGATCTTCCCAGACCAGGGCTCGAACCCGTGTCCCCTGCATTGGCAGGCAGATTCTCAACCATTGCGCCACCAGGGAAGCCCCAAGACCTAGTTTAAAATTCCGGTTCGGCCTTTTCCTAACTGTGTGGCTCTGGGTAAATTTCTGAATAGGCAGCTCTTCATCAATAACGTGGGAATAATAGTACTCAGTTTGCTGCGTTGTGAAGACTAGAAATAATACTTGTAAAGTGACGAAGTCTGCATGTATAAATGATAATATTTTTACTTCACTTTTCCTTGTGATATTCCTTATATTAAAATACAAATTGCTTGAGCAACTCTGGGAGGTCTCAATAGGAACCTAAGGCATAAGAAAATTAGGTGTCACTAGACGCCATCAGAAGAAGGATTTGAATTTACTATTTTCGTGACTAAGCATTTTCTTAGTCCACGCTGGCTAATGATCCCCCATGCAACCCTAGTGCTTTATAATTTACTAAGCACTTCTATACGTATTAGCTTATTTAATCCTCATACCAACCTGCCTCACACCAACCATACCAATTTCTTCAGGGATGAGGAAACCGGAGTTCAGGAATGTTAATTACCTGCTGAAAGGTACACAGCTAGCTGATGAATGGCTGGGTGGGCTCCTCCACACAGCCATCTTCATTCTACCGGGGCCTTCCTCTTAGCAGTTTCCTCACTTTCTTAAGGTGAAACTAGCTAACTCTGGGGGCTTAGACTGGGAAATGCTGGAGAGGGAGGTGCCATTGAGTGAATGGGACAAACGTGGGTTTTGATGTCCTCCAGATCTGGCTTCTAATACTTTGCAACTATGGGACCTTGAATAAGCTAGTGAACTCTAGTGGGCCTGGGCTTCTTTCATGGTAATTTTGGGGACCATCACCTGCTGATAGCCATTGTTGTGAGGAACAATGGAATATGAAAGTGAGGCAACTTTGAAACTTTTATTTTGAAACGAGTTCTGAGATGTTATGGGACTCACTCAGTGTCACCAATCTGCACCACGGATCTGGACCCTTCAGCTCCTCGTGCAGAGTTCGGTAACCAAGGCAACGAGGAGCAGCGGCCGCCCTCACACCGGGGTACCGACGCCTAGCCCGGTCTCAGGCTCGGCGGGCTCCGCCTCCCGCGGCCTGGGCTCCGCCAGGGGGCGCGCGCGGTGGCCGCGCTCTAGCCCGCCGCGCGGCTCGCCCGTCTCTATGGTGGCTCGGGAGCGGCAGGAGCGGAGGCGCGCTCCCGAGGGGGGCGGGGCCGCGCCGGGAGCGGGGCCGCGCGAGGGGCGGGAGCGACCGGGCCGGGAGGCCGGGGATGGGTGGGGGCGGGCAACTTCCTGGGGCCGGCTGTGAGGATGTCGCGACCGTCCCCGGGTGCCCCTCAGCCCCGGAGACGCCGCCGCGGCTCAGCCCGCAGCCCCCCTGCCTGAACCGTCCGCGGCCCGGATCCGGCCCCTCCCCACCCCTCCCCTCCCAGGTGCGGGCCGGGCAGGCGGCCGCGGCAGGTGAGGAGGCGGCGGCGGCGGCGCTGGGTTCCGCAGGGCGCCGGGCCTGGGGTGGGGTCCCGGGGGAGCCCGGAGTCGGGGGCGCTGCTCGGCCTCGGGTCTCGCCACGCTGTGGTCCGGGGGCGCCTCCTCTGTGCGGGGCGCGGCCTGAGACTCTCCCTGCCTACAGGGGATGGGGGACGCCCTGCCTCGCTGGAAGTCTGCGCATTCAAGGTAGCCCGCACCTGTCCCATTAAAAGTCCCCTTAAAGGAAGCATTTCACCTGTGGGGGCAGTAACGGGAGACGTGTGTTGTCAAATATTTCCAAACGCCCTACAGATCGGCACGTTCAGTTGGCTCGTGGGGGAAAGATGCCGCTTTACAGCATAGGAAACCGAGTCAGGTACGCGGCGGCCTGCGTCTGCATTTTAAGGAACTAGCCTGACCCAGCTTCCTAGTGCAGGAGCCCTGCGGGCGTGTTGGAGGAAGGTGGAGGCTGGAGTTTGGAGGCTCGATAGAGAAGTTTGGGGATGTGGTTCTCCTCTCCCCCCCGCCCCCCCGCCGCCCCGCCCAGGGTCCACTGTTCTCTCTTTTGGGAGTTGTCCTCTGTTCATTTGAGGTGATGTGTGTGAGGTCGCCGGTGGCTAAGACGGAGAGGGACATGGGGCCTCTGTGCAGCTGGCTGCCCATGAAACATTTGACCAGGCTTGGGGAAGTATGCTAGACCTGGGGAACCAGAGCGTCGCAGACATCTGCTCAGAGCTTGATTTCAGGCTGGCAGAAGATAGAAACAGCAGCATATTTTCTCCTTTTTTGTTGGTCTGTCATTTGTTCTAGGAGAAAAAGCTGCTTGTGTAATCAAGGAAGAGTGTACCTTGCTCCTTCCAGTCTACCCCAGGGAAGAATTATTGTTAGCTTGGAAATAGGGCTTTACCCACAACTGCCACTTTGCACCCTGGCTAAAGGGCACTGTTAACGTAATGAACAACATCCCCAGGTGCATGTGGCCTTCTAAGAAAGTAAGTTCCTTGCCCATCCCTGTTACAGGTGGTTTGGAGGACAGAGACTTCCTGTCACCCCTGTTGGTGCAACTGTTTGGGGAGCAGTTGTGGTTTTCCTGGTGACAGTTCAAGTTACTGAAGTGTGGCCAAGGCTGTCACTTATTGGAACCTTTTTCTAGGAATGGGAGTAGGCAGGGGACATGCTGCTGGGCTGAGTTTGTGTACAGAATTCTAGGGTTGGGAGCTAGTTCACGGGATTTCAGGTTTGACAACGTCTTTATCGTTTTTTCCTGATTGCATTCTTTTTCACGTTCAAGGAAATAGATGATGGAAAGCATTTCTGAAACGTCCTGGCATATTTCCTAATAATTCTGGACTTCAGAGTACAAGTCATAAATTACAGTTTATTTAGAAGTGTTATTTTCTTAAGTTTGAAAATTGTATATGACAGTTGCAGCTTGATGTGGCAGGGCTAACTAATAACTTGATTGTGCATGAAGCAAATTTCCATGTAATCTAGGACACACACACATTTTAATGTCTATTTAGTTTGGAAGATCAGCCCACTAAAAACTTTCATATTGATCAGGAAGACAGCTGTTATCCCAACTGTTTACATTGGGATCGGGGATTGTAAATCTTCTAAATTGACTTAATTTAACCAGTTGCTAAAATAACCTGCAGAAAAAGAGAGCTGTTCTCAAAGAGGTTAGAAATTAATTTGTTTTCAAAACTTTCTCACGGCCAAGCCAGTTGATAATAACTCTGCTTAGCACAGTCTAATAGGAATGCCTCTTTAAGGCCTCTTAAAATAGCAGTGGGAAAAGCATTTTCAGTAACCAGCATTTAAAAAGACAAAACAAACGGCAACAATAACAAAAAAGGGCACAGTTTCTTCCCTAATTACATGTCCATTGTGATGTTTAATACAGTCACACCCGTCTGTAAGAGTGTTGTGCCTAGAACTTTCTGAAAACACCTACATAAACCTAAGGAGTGTTAAGGGGACTAATTCCACCTTAATTTTTTATTCTTAAAATAGTTTTTTATTCTTTACTACTGCTGTTGTTTTAAAGGTAGATTAGAGACTTTTATATTAAACTTGTACTGGCTATAGTGTTTAAGTTTTGGGAGGAAAGATTTAACGTCTGCACCTTGAATCTCATAACCCCTGCAATACAGAGCTGAGTTATAATTTAGAGTTTAATGAGAATGCATAGTTTAAATTGCTGTTGCTGAAGTCTCACGGGGCGAGTTGCCTCATCATTACTGTTTGGTAATGTTACTGGTTATTAGTTTTGTTTGGTTACTGTTTATTGGTAGTAGTGACTTGTGTTTATGTAAGAAAGATTCTGGCTATTTGAAGGGCAGTCTTTTCATATCCAAACACACAAATTCCCATTGCTTCAATAGGGAGGTGGTGCGGTCACTTTCTTGTTTTGTGACTATATTATTTGGAGTTTTAAAATCCTAAAACTAGTTGGGCTCTTAATAGGATATCCTGTTATATCTCACATGAAAGCCATCCTAGATAGGTAGGAATCATCGGCCTTATGTGTTGAAAGACCTCAGCTCTCCCAGTTTCCAGGATTTATCAGTTGCCATGGTCAGGACAGTGGTTTTATCTAATCCTATGATGCCATTCTTAGCTTAAACCCATTATCCTCATTTATCTTTGTTAAGACTGTCATGAAGTTTCTCTGCTTTCTGTAGTTCAGGTTGAATATTCCACATTTTTGATGCATTTGGGCCTGTTAACGTTCTGAATTGGAGCAGTTAAGAGAATCTGCCTGTCTTTAAACATTTTCCTTTTTCGAGGCAAGCATAAAATCTGAGTTTCCTCTGGGGGAAACTAGCTCTTTAAAAATCTGATAGGAAAACAAAAGCTGGTTTTTCCAGCTTTTTACCAGTATGAAGTCTTCCTAACCTTTCCTTCCTTTCTGGTTTTGCCAGTACAGTGATTAATGACTAGTAGTGAATGATGGACCAGAGGCATTGGGAGATCTTGAAGTCTCCTGAATCCTAAAAAGGTCACATTGTATTCAGTGCAGCTTTAGTCTTTTTAGTGAGTTTTACTGCAAGGAGTTCTCCAAAGCCAGCCACTCCTTAAAAGATTTGGTACCTAGCAGTTTCCAACTGAGTCACTGAGGGGTTCTTTAAAAATACAGATTTCCCAGTTCCACCTCCTGGAGATTTTTTTTTTTTTTTTGAGTGGATAAGTGATGACTGAGAATCCACATTTTATTTCATTTTAATTAATTAATTTATTTTTGGCTGCATTGGGTCTTCATTGCTGCGTGTGGGCTTTCTCTAGTTGCGGAGAGCAGGGGCTACTCTTCGTTGCGGTGCGTGGGCTTCTCATTGCGGTGGCTTCTCTTGTTGCCGAGCACGGGCTCTAGACGTGCGGGCGCAGTAGTTGTGGCTTGCAGGCTGTAGAGCGCAGGCTCAGTAGTTGTGGCGCATGGGCTTAGTTGCTCCATGGCATGTGGTATTTTCCCGGACCAGGGATCGAACCCATGTCCCCTGCATCGGCAGGCGGATTCTTAACCACTTGGCCACCAGGGAAGTGCCAAGAATCTACATTTTAAAAACCACTCTGGGCATCTGCTTCCAAAAAGCTCCCCAAGTGATTCTGATCTGGACCCGGGTTTAGGAGCCACTGTTGCATTGCTTTGAAATTCTTTATAAATTGGTAGTCCCTTTAAAAGCATCATTATGTTATTCAGGATGTTTGATTTGCTAGAATAGCCCATTTCCTAGTCATGACAGATAACAAAGAGCTTTTATAACTTTTATGTAAATTACTTTACAGAGAGGCCCCCTCTGCTGTATTATCTGTCAGGAGTCATGAGGGAGGGTTGGCAAAAGTAGCTTCCTTTATTTCCTGAGTGGACAAATGAATGATAACGTGGAAACCACTGGAGGTCTGAATGGGTAGTCAAGTCTAGTTCTGATCAGTGTTGGATAGGAGAGCTGCCTGGGAATTCTCTGTATGTAGGATTTTAAAATAAAGCCAACTTGCCAGATGTTTCATTTCTACATAGCTGAAACGCTTATTGGAAATAATGGATGCTTAATAGGCAATAAAATTTAGTCGCAGGTCTTTTGCTGAGTTCATGGATGGAAGAAAAATTGCTGAAATACAGAACCCTCTGACTTAAAGCAGAATCAGGGCATTAAATGTGTTAGTTAAGGATTTAAACTTGGGAAAAGTGTAACAATTTAGGAAATAGACAAACCTGTTTTGAGTCCCAGCTCCTCCACCTCCTGGCTGTGCTACTTTAGACAGGTTACTTAACCTCTGTGGGCTTCATTTTCTTCATCTGCAAGATGAAAATCATACCTGGTAGCACTGTTCTGTGGACGAAAAGAGAGACAATCTCTTCTTTGTACATTGTACGGAACTCAGTGAATGTTCTCTTCTCCCACTTTCTCATAGGATTTTTATTCCGTAGGCTTAAGATGTCTTTTGAAATCTGGCCTTCTCTCTATCTCTTTCCAGGAATATCTACTCGGTCAGCTCTTTTAGAAAATGTATGAAAGAGTGAGGACTGAAGTTAAGAACTAGAGAATATGGGAAAGAGGAATGAGTCATAGACACTTGAAAAAAATTTTTTTAGAACGAGTGGAGTGTAGGCATATATCCAGAATTACTGTCTGCGGGAATGATGACATTATCCAAGTTCTGCCTCAAGTATCTGGGCGGTAGTCTGGGAGCTCAGCTCAGGCTACCGGGC
Source organism: Eschrichtius robustus (assembly GCF_028021215.1). Classification (NCBI taxonomy): domain Eukaryota; kingdom Metazoa; phylum Chordata; class Mammalia; order Artiodactyla; family Eschrichtiidae; genus Eschrichtius; species Eschrichtius robustus. Next base: position 46,368,431 of record NC_090843.1, read on the forward strand.
TTGGAGGGTGGCCCCACTAAGTAGCACCTGACGGCCCTTTCTTTCCTCATCTTCCTTTCCCCCCTCTCGGGCTCTTTTGTTTCTCTTTCCCTCTCTCCTCCCTTTCCCTCTTTTAAACTGCCCTTCCTCTCGACTTGCCAATCATGGCCATAGTAATCACAGACCAGGCCCCTGGAACTCGAGGCTAAAATAGGTTGCTGGTTGCTAACACCTGTCTCCCAGCTAAATGAATAGGCTCTTTTGTGGGCAGGATGCTAAAAAAGCTGATTAGTACAATACTGGCTTAAAGGACCTATTAATGATCCAACATATGTAAATCATGGAGTGATTTAAAGCCATTTTAGAGATTTGTTTCTTATACTCTACGTTAATTTTTTACATTGAATTAGGATGTTGGCTGAATTTTTCCATGTCAACCATGAATCTGTTTATTGCCTAAACGGACTGATTTTTGTCATATTGATTTGGAATCATTTATATTCTAAAGAAGTTTCTACCCTTAAGGGCCTTTGTATTGTTCTGCAAATGTCTAACTAGCGTGTAATACAATTAAAGTTTTGTTCACTGTGCTGCTGACATAATTAATTTCTGCTCCTTATATATTTCTCTTGGAAGCTGGGAAATTAAAATACTAGATTTTGCACAAAACTGCTTTTTTGAGGGGGTGATTTTACTGTCAGTTGAACAGACTTAGGCCCGAGGGTACATTTTTTAACGTCTTACTTAACTTTCCTGTAATAGTCTCTTTCTCTCTATAGAATTAATGTATAATTGGCTATTTAAGCATTCAGAAGAGACAATGTTTGGCCTTTACCCCGTGATTATATTTTTTCCTATATCTCTTTTGAGGAAATGTGTGTAATTTTTGGAAACTCCTAAGTATATTACCATTACGTGAACATGAGAACTTTCGCAAAGGCTAGAGAATGGAGTGGTTTTCTGAGATAAGCTGTATTATTTAATTCCCTCCCCAAATCACTGCTGTGTTCTTTTTTAGATCATAGTGCTTGCAGACCTTGATGTGAAAGTGGAAAGGCTGTGATGCCTGGCAAATCCTCTTCACAATTTTTCTGTGATGCGTTTCACAGAAATGGCTCTAGTCTTCAGGAACAGAAATCACTCTCAAGGAGACTTTACATTTAATTACTCTAATCCGCACTTAATTTCCTACAGGATTCTTGGAGAGATTCTCACCAGGCTGCTGATTTCATGGAGTTACGACCTATGAAGGTTTTTTTTATCTCGGTTAAGCCTGCTAACTTTTTTTTTTTTTAAAGGGAAGGTGACCTTGGTCTGGTAATTTCTTCATTGTCCTCTCCTGTAAAAAGATAAGCAAAACCTTCTGACTCTCTCAGCAGCCTTTTTCAGCAGCTACCACCCATGTGCTGAATTTGAACTTTACACAATTTTTGTTAAGCTAGTGGCACTTGACTTTTGAAAGCTGCCCCCTCCAGTGCTATAGGTTTAGCTGGCATCTCCTAGTTTAACATTCACATGCCTTTTCTAGAATTGCATATAATTATTATATGCAATTATAATTATTATATGCAATTTTAATGTTTCATTATCTCTGGGTTGTGGAGTGGTCAGGTCTCCTAGGGACAGCGGATCCAATCAGACTACTTGGAGCCAGTCTGATTTGCTGAAACATTTTAACTGTCTTGATCCACTTTGAAGAAATGCTGCCTAGTCATCCTGAAATTTACAGGAAGTTAGGCCAACTGGAGGCTCTGCTGGCCTCTGAATGGTTAAATGTAATTCGTTAGTAATCAGCACCATTGTTTATTTGCAACTGCTGGGTTATGTTAAAAGACTTGGAAAAAAAGCTTTTCTTAAGTAAGTGGAGCGGCCTCCTCTCCCACCCCGCCCCTTCTTGTTTTACCCTTTTCATTTACTTTGAAAAATCTTTCCACTCTTCCTTCTGATCACATGCATGGAATGTGATGGAATCAATATATTTTATGCTATAGGAAAGCTTGTTTTCCCTCCAGCAATTTCTGTGAATTCCCCCCACCCCCTTTCAACTTTCATAATGATTAAGATATCTGCTTGAGAAATAACCATGCCTCATCTTCTGTTGACTTACAACCTTTTCCAGGGTCTTGAGTCAGTGGGTCCATAGCCAATGAATTATACCCCCTCTTGACCATGCTCAATTATTATATTCATGGTGTGGAAGAAGATCCACTAGAGCATGAGCCTTTATTCCAAAATCCTGGACAAAAGGAGCGTTCTGATTTGGGGAAAGAGGGTGGAGTGTTTTCCAGGACTTTAGAGGGAGTGGGTCAGCCGAAGTTCAGCCAGTTTGAGGAATCCTTAGTCAAGGATGGTTCTCAGGAAGAGGGCGGAATTGTCTTGGAATTGATTTTGCAGACCAGTAGCCATGGTTTGGGCAATTTGGATTTTATGGAGGTGAAGAGGAACAGTTCGGTGTTAAAGTTTTGTGCCAGGGTGTGGGGTGGGAAGGAATAGCTGCAGGGCCTAGGACTTGCCCAGTCCGCGGTGGAAAATTCTTAGGCCTTCCGGTCCTCTCACTTCTATCTACCTCTCTTTTTACCTTTTGGGCATGACTAGATTCAGGTGCCATTCTTGGTCATTTGTCATATGCTGATGGAAGTACCTGCATAGTCATTCTGTGTCAGAGCTGAAGTTTACCTTAGCCAGTGTTTGCTGCAGAGCTGGTGGGGAAAGGGGTCAAATGTTCCCAGAGAGCTTGACAGAGGGCACTCCACCTTCCCTACCACCCTCACCATATGGTTGGACCCAGCACTCCAGGTGATTCTGAGTCATCACCCCCACGCCCATTGATCTAGTCCAGTGTTTCCCAACTGTTTGGACTGTTGACATATTTGCAGACCGGCTGCTTGAGGAATAGTGACAGTGAACCAGCCAATTAATGGGGGACGTAAATATGATAGTTTTGCAGCTTCACCTCCAGATGATCTTCATCAGATTCCTAAATTTTATTTATTTGATTAAACTTTTTTATACAGCTTATCACGATGTCTCTTGTACTACCAAAACTAATATTAAAAGTGAAAATATGTTGACAGTTACATCTAATTTGGTTTTTGAGATACCGGCTATCCACACCTGCACTGTTATTTGTGGAAACGCTCACAAATAGCCGCCTGAAATCTTTCTGCTCAGCTCATCTTTTCAGAAACAGCACAAACATAAAAATAAGCCACTAGTTTTGTTTGGGAGGGACTGGTACAAAATTCAAGAGTTCTGAATATCATGTCAAGAAAGCAGTTCTTGGACTTCCCTGGTGGCGCAGTAGTTAAGAATCCGCCTGCCAATGCAGGGGACACGGGTTCAAGCCCTGGTCCGGGAAGATCCCACATGCCGCGGAGCAACAAAGCCCGTGCACCACAACTACTGAGCCTGCGATCTAGAGCCCACGAGCCACAACTACTGAAGCCCACGTGCCTAGAGCCGGTGCTCCGCAACAAGAGAAGCCACCGCAATGAGAAGCCTGCGCACTGCAACGAAGAGTAGCCCCCGCTGGCCGCAACTAGAGAAAGCCCATGCGCAGCAACAAAAACCCAATGCAGCCAAAAATAAATAAATAATTAATTAAAAAAAAAAAAGCAGTTCTTGATGCCATAGCATGTAAATGTTTACATGCATTTTGATACACATTTGGTCTTCCCAACCAAACATCATTTTTTTAAATGGGGAAAAATTGAAATTTTTTGTTACATATTACTGATATTATAAAAGTGTATTAAAATATTTTCTATAAGTTTTAATATACTGATTTAAAAATACTTTTTACCTAAAATAATTTCTTTATTGGGGTTTACACACAAATTGTGACCTTTTTTTTTAACCCCTAGAGGCATTACTAAGATTATTGCAGTAGATCTCAAATTTTCATGTGTATCAGAGTCTCCCGGGTGCTTGTAAGAAGTGCAGTTTCCTGGTTGCTAGCCCAGACCTATAGAATCTGGGTGTTTGGGAATGAAGCTGGGGATTCTGATGTAGCTTATCTGCAGACCACACTTGGAGAAAGTAATACTGTCAGAAGGAACCACACATTAAAAAAAAATGATAATGTTGAGAAATGCTGATGTTAGGGGGCTGCTTTTATTCTGCAGAGGAGGAATTCAAGGCACAGGGAAGTAAAAAGTCTCCAATTCACCCAGCGTCTCCAAGTTAGTTGGATCTTGAAGACCAGCAGTGAGGTCTTTTGAGTCTAATTGGGTACTCTTTCCATGAGGTTACACTGTGGTGTACCTCCTTATTGGTTTCTCTAATTGCCCTCAAATCAGAAGCTGTAGGATAGGGCAAGGGTGCTTTGATTACTTCAGAACAGTAAGTGACACAATTGGCATTCAACTGTGTGAAAAGTTAGTGCTTCTGAAACTGGTGAAGGACCAGCTTTGTAAAGTGCTTTTTCAGTCTGTTGCCAACTAATATTTTTGTAAAGTACAAGAAAAATGAATTACCAGGAAGTCATGCACTTGCATGCACAGCAGTTCATACCTACTATGAATTTTTTTGTGTTTACCTTGACACGGATGTCCATGGAGGGTGTGTGTCTGCACACTTTGAATAGCTTTGTTCTATTATAGGTGGTTCTGAGGACGTCTTAGGAACTTGGTAGCAGAGGTCCTTGATTTTCTTCCTTAGGCTACCTGTAATTGAGGCAACCAACTGAGAACTCCCTACCTGGAGAGAGAAGTTCTATCACTTGGTGATTTGCTAGATCAGAACCACGATTTTAATACTTGAGGATGAGGTGAGGATACTTACCTTTAATATATTTAAGAATATATTGATAGACCTTGCATTTTGTGCCTGTATTAGGAGGGTATTTACCTCCTTTGACTAAATATTAGAAGGGAGTTTCCAACTTATTGGCCTGTAACTTTACTTACAGTTAATAAAGATGCTTAAAGGTGGGAGACAGAAAATGAAATTTGACGGTGTGCCATTTCTTTGAGGCACTTCAGCGTGTTTGGTTTTTAGAAACCTTTTGTAAGTAGTCTAGGAACAAGCATTACTAGTTTGTGTGGCTATAATGTCAAAATGAGTGTTGATTTGGAGCAGGGGAAAAAAATCTCTCCATGCATGTGTTGGGTCCTGGTTTAATTGCTTGGTTGGATGAAATGTCAAACTTGATAGATTATTGGAGCTGTTATTTTTATTTTGGTGGTTAAACAATAATGAAACTGTTTGGATGTTTGTGGGGAACACTGCTCCCTGTGTCTGGACTTTGCTCTGGAGAAAGTTTCAATTGTTCAGAAGCAATACTAGTTAGAAAATGCAGCTTCTGTGGCTCCTAGCACAGCTGTCTAAACTATTAGCTGTATTGGGGCCTTTGGACAAGCATTGTTTAACACTTTTGGACACAATTTGTGTTTCTGATTCCAAAATGTCTGGATGTTGCTGAATAGTTGGGAAACCTAGAAATGGGAGAGAAGTGTCTAGCTTAAGTCAAGCCTTTTTTCTTTAAGCATCTCTAGAACAAACTCCATCTTTCTAACTGGGGTGGGGAGGGGTGGGGAGGCTGTGTGATGAGGCTGGGCCTCGCTTTCCTAGTTACTGTTCAGTAGAATAGCATGTGTGCCAGCCTACAGAGGACTTTGGTCATTATAACCTTATGGTACTTCTCTTTATACCCTATTTTACCTGTATAAAAATTATCGGTAGCTATTGTGTGCTTTTTGTGTGCCAAGGACTTTGCTATATGAACTCATTTAACCCCTCCCAACAATTCTCCGAAGTGTAGGCACCAATATCTGTGTTCCGCAGATCAGGAAATGTGGCACAGAGAAGTTGAAATGTGCCTAAGGCCACACAGTGTCTGAACCCAAGTAGTCTGGCTGGAAAGGTCAGCTCCCAGCCACCAGGCCCCAGCTGCCTCTCACTCCATCAGCTCATCTAATTATGATTACTTATCAGAATAAGTCTTTAGAAATAGGTTCTATTTCATAGAATGTGGGCTTAAAATTATCCTTTTATACATGGGCCTCCTTGTGTGGAAAGTGATTTTAGAATGTTATTAGCAGTATTTGTTATTCCTTTACTAGTTTTAATTCCATTAGCACTGAAGGATTTTTTTTTTGGTCTTTTTTTTTTTTAAATTTTTGGCTGCGTTGGGTCTTTGTTGCTGCGTGTGGGCTTTCTCTAGTTGTGGCCAGCGGGGGCTACTCTTCGTTGTGGTTCGCGGGCTTCTCATTGCGGTGGCTTCTCTTGTTGCAGAGCACGGGCTCTAGGTGCGTGGGCTCAGTAGTTGCAGCACACGGGCTTAGTTGCTTCGCAGCATATGGGATCTTCCCGGACCAGGGATGGAACCTGTGTCCCCTGCCTTGGCAGGCGGATTCTTAACCACTGCACCACCAGCAAAGTCCTGAAGGATTGTTTTAGTTTATTCCTTGTTCTAAAATTGTAATTGTATTTGATATATCAGCCAGTCACCCTCAAAAGCACATTTGGCTAAACACCTGAAGCATTGGGTTAGAGGAGAATTTATTGGTGGGTTTTCTTTAAAAAAAAAATTTTTTTTTTTGTAGTGTCTTTCTGTTTTTCAATAGGCCTTCCCAATAAATTGACCCCTGTATAGGATACTGTAGATGTTGGTGGCCCGAGGGTCCTCGTGTTGTAAGTGATAGTGGAATAAACGGTGGTAGACCACTTTCAGTAAGAAGCCCGGATGAGTACAGAAACTAAAACTTTGTGCCTGAGACATGTGACCTGCTTTCAGTACATGTGAGCCCTGGCTGGGAGAATCACAGAGGAAGCATCATTTCAATTTTTCCACTAACCTTTCCCTCACATTTGGAGACTGCTACTGAGACTTTTGTAGGAAAAACTGTTTGTAGTAGGAAGCCTGTCACATGTGAGGTGCCCCACCCCGGTAACCACGTCTTTCACAATTTATGTGTCTGATCGCTGCAGTTTTCAGATGCTTTTGATTTCAAGCGGGACACTTTGGGCTGAATGCTGAGCTTAAATTGCAGTGAGAGTTCTCTCTGCATGGGTTACTTCCGCTGCCTCCTGGCTCATCGCTCGTGGCCCTGGGGAAGCTCAGATAAAAACACCGGTAGAGATGGGGCACAGGTAATGCCTGAAATGTATTTTAGGTGGTTGAGCCAGCAACGGAGTCATGCTTAAACAATCTTTTTTTTTTTTTTCTGGCATAGTGGGGACGGCAGAATAATATGAAATGTGCTTTGCCTTACAAACAATTCACCTTCCTTAATTCTCCATAGTGGTTGGACAGTTGAATGAGTAATTGTAATTGCACATTTATTGTCACATACATCCCTTTTCCCCCAACCAATCCTTGGCAACCAGTAATCTGTTCTCTATCTCTATAATTTTGTCCTTTTTGAAATGTTATGGAAATAGAATCATAACAACATGTGGCCTTCTGAGGTTGGCATTTTTCACTTAGCATGATGCCCTCCATCCAAGTTGTATTTAGTAATGTATTTAATAATGCTTTTTATTGCTAAATAGCATAAATAGTATGGATGGATGTATCACAGTTTTTTTTTTTAATTGAAGTATAGTTGATTTACAATGTTGTGTTAGTTCCTAGTGTACAGCAAAGTGATTCGTATGTATACTTTTTCATAGTCTTTTCCATTATTGTTCTTGACAAGATATTGAATATAGTTTCTTTTTAAAAAAATTAATTAATTTATTTATTTTTGGCTGCATTGGGTCTTCATTGCTGCGGGCAGGCTTTCTCTAGTTGCAGCGAGCGGGGGCTACTCTTCGTTGCGGTGCTCAGGCTTCTCATTGCAGTGGCTTCTCTTGTTGCAGAGCACGGGCTCTAGGTGCGCGGGCTTCAGTAGTTGTGACACGCGGGCTCAGTAGTTGTGGCTCGAGGGCTCTAGAGCACAGGCTCAGTAGTCGTGGTGCACACGCTTAGTTGCTCCACGGCCTGTGGGATCTTCCCGGACCAGGGCTTGAACCCGTGTCCCTTGCACTGGCAGGCGAATTCTTAACCACTGCACCACCAGGGAAGTCTTGAATATAGTTTCTTGTACTATACAGTAGGACCTGTTGTTTATCTGTTTTATATATTGTAGTTTGTATCTGCTAGTCCCAAACTCCTAATTTATCTCTCACCTATCGCCTTTCCCCTTTGGTAACTATAAGTTTGTTTTCTATGCCTTGGATGTATCACAGGTTTTTTAAAATTTAATTACTTAATTAGGTTATGCTGGGTCTTCGTTGCGGTAGGCAGGCTCCTTAGTTGCAGCTCACGGGCTCCTTAGTTGTGGCATGCGAACTCTTATTTGTGGCATGCATGTGGGATCTAGTTTCCTGACCAGGGATCGAACCCAGGCCCCCTGCATTGGTAGTGCAGAGTCTTAACCACTGTGCCACCAGGAAAGTCCCTGTATCACAGTTTTTTAACCATTTACCTATTGTAGGGCATTTTGGTTGTTTCCAGTTTGGGGCTGTTACAGATAAAGCCATTATGAACATTTATGTACAGGTATTTGTATAGATACAAGTTTTAATTTCTCTGGGTTAAATGCCCAGGAATGCAATTGCTCAGTCTTACAGTAAGTGTATCTTTGGTCTCTTAAAGAAGCTACCAAACTATTTTCCTAAGCCCTGTACCATTTTACAGTCTGATCCACCAGCAGTGTATGAGATCCAGTTTCTCTGCATCCTCATCAGCATTTCATATTGTCCCCCTTTTTTAACTTTTCTAATAAGTAGCATATCTGTTTTTTAAGTTCGTCAGACTGCTTGTAAAACTGACTTGACAAAGAGCAAAGATTTTTGAGTCGTGGTTAGCCCTTCATGTGGCTCTTTCTCTATACAGTGTTCAGTGGTCTGTTGACCTGCTTTTTAATCCCCTGCCCTGGTGTCCCTGAGAGGAGAAGACTAACCGGGACTAACCTGGGGGAAGTGAGGACATGAGCACGAGACTCAGTCTCCCCCTAACCTGGCAGGACATAGCACAGTACTGCTTCTGGCTCAGAATGACGACAAATGAACCAACAATGCTGTCCCAACACTATGAATTCTGGTTGATTCTTATGTTTGCCTCAGTGAATATAGCCTTAAATATGCTGAAAATTTGGCTCAGAATGGCCCTAAGAACTTGTTCAAATTGTTCTGTTTCATTTTCTTCATCAAGTGGTCTTAGGTACTTTATTTCTGGTAATGTTAATTAGCTTATACTCCTCATTTAAATACTAAGATAGCACAAAAGTATATGTATAAAGCAGAAAGTAAACCTCCACCCGTACCAAAAGTAGCACTGTTAAGTGGTTCTAGACTTTCTGACTATTATGTTTTGTATCTCTCTCTCTGTATATATACATATGTATGTATACTGTGTGTGCTATGTGTGTGTGTGTGTGTGTGTGTGTTCTCCACCTGCTATTCTGTATTCTCCACCTGCTGTTCTGTACTGCTTTTTTTTTTTAATGGATAATATACTGTGGGCATTTTTCCTTGTGATTCTTATTTTAAGTGTTTAATGCCTGCGACAAAACTTTGGGTTCTATTGTAAAAGGGATGAGAGAAATACCATTGAAAGACCCAAACAATATGTATTTTATTCCTTGTTACATGGGTTTGGGTTGAAATAAGGTTATGGCTTTATTTGTAGGTAAATCCTTAGAATTCTGGGTGTTGGCATCTATCTGTCCACTCTATTATGAATAATGCAAGTCTAACTTTATGATGTGATCTCTTGCAGAACCGTGAGGGAAGCAAGAACTGTGAGCACAGTAGTCCTTAGAGAATGTATAGTCCTGTGGGTATTTGTCTACTCATTGGCTGCTTAGTCAGATGGAGTGTTTTCTTAAGTGCTCCTGAAATGCACGGCGCAGTTTTTATTTTGAAATCTCTCCTTCTGTCTTCTCTGCCTCTTCCATTACTTTGATTACCTTGATGGGACATTCAAGCTGTGCAGTCTTACCCTTTTATTTCCATAGCCTACAAAAGCCAGTTTGAAGATTAACTGTAGGTGAACAGGTAATTTATCTGCATGGCTAGAAATCACCCATCAAGATGAAACGCATGTCAACAAAGACCCCCTAGACTTGGGGACCTGAAGGAAGGTAACTTAATCTTGTGGCATTTGGAAACCAGGGTGAAAATTTAGGAAGTTTGACTTATTGGAGGCAGAGCATGAGTATGAGGGTGGAGAGACAGAGAAAGAGAAGGGGGCGGGGAGGGGGGAGAGAGGGAGAGAGAGAGAGGGAGAGAGAGAGAATGTGTGTGTATATTTGGGGAAGAGAAAAATCCAGAGCTATAGAGTAAATAAGAATTATGAATTAAGGTAATCTTCAAAGTTGAATTACATAATCTTTGTTCTGAGAGGGTGGCTACTGGGGAATAGAACATGAGCTTACCAATTACTTCATTATGAAGCTCTTGGAGTTGTTTAGGTGATGGAGTTTGATGACAAGGGCCTTTTCCCTGCCCTTCTTCTGTATTAGCAGCACAGGGGAAAAAATGAAGAAATAGCTTTGTATAGAAAATTACACCCGTCGAATGGTTCCAAGATTTCCGTTACCAGGTTTCTAAAGTGAACTGCCCAAGATAGCAGTTTAGTCACGTTGCTGACTTCCTTTCTACCAATCTTGTCATCAGGTCATCAGGCTGTGTCCTGTCAGCTTTGGAGTCTTCCTTTTCCTTCAAAGTGGGCTTGCTACTTTTTCAGTTCCTGACATTTACTAATCTAGTATTTCATTGTGCCTGAGGTAGGCAGTTGCTGTACCCTTGATGTTGGCTACCTTTCTTCTTTTTGTTTTTGTTTTTGTTTTTGTTTTTAATTAATTTTACTTTTTATTTTTTGGCTGCTTTGGGTCTTTGTTGCTGCGCGTGGGCTTTCTCTAGTTGCGGCAAGTGGGGGCTACTCATCGTTGCAGTACGCGGGCTTCTCACTGCGATGGCTTCTCTTGTTGCGGAGCACGTGCTCTAGGCACGCGGGCTTCAGCAGTTGTGGCTCGCGGGCTCAGTAGTTGTGGCTCGCGGGCTCTAGAGTGCAGGCTCAGTAGTTGTGGCGCACGGGCTTAGTTGCTCCGCGGCATGTGGGATCTTCCTGGACCAGGGTTCAAACCCTTGTCTCCTGCATTGGCAGGCGGATTCTTAACCATCTGTGCCACCAGGGAAGTCCGATATTGGATACCCTTCTGCACTATGAAGTATTATGCCACAGTGGATAATAAAGTGCCCGAATTACATTATAGAACAGATTCTGGTAACTGCAGCCCCGGGGACCGGCGTGGCTGGCGTGCCCTCCTGCAGCTCGGGGGTGGTTTTGCCACAAAGTGCTGTGAAGCAGGTTGAGCCTCATTCAGTGCCGGTTCCTATATCTGAACACTAAAGTGGCTCGTTAAAGATTAAAGGGACTGCCCGGTTCTTCTGGCCCCAAGACGGAAGGATCCCCGCCATGGCGACAGCCGCTGTCTCCCAGGAGAGGCCATCTTATCCAGCAGGGCTGTGCTTCCAAATGTTACAGTAAGCCTGCAGTGGACGATGCTGTGGTGATAAGTTGCCATTTAGCTGCTCTCGACACATGAGCTATATAGCATCCCATGGTTTGAATGTCTGGGCAAAACTGCCTCATCAGGAAGTCAGAAGCCTCTACTTTCAAGCCGTGCCTTTGGGGAGGTTTTTCTCCTTTGTTCTATTTGACTGTTCTGTTGAGTCAAATGAACTTTAATTTTCACAGTCATAAAAATTCCATTAAGCCCCTTGTACTGCATCCCAGGTGTGAAAATGTCTCAGTCTAACAGGACTGTGGGTGACAGCGAAAATCCTTAAGATAAGTAGTTAGGATAATTGCCTCTGGAGGCTTGAAGAAAATAATGGTCCAGTCAACAAAATAAATACAGTTCAATTGTTATGTTCTTGATGGTTCTTGTGGGTGAGGGGACTAATGTCTAAGACCTGCTCTGTGAGACTACTGTTCAGTTTGGTGGTCTTTGGGGAAAAAAAAACCCCAACTTTTCATTTTGGACTTCCCTGGTGGCGCAGTGGTTAAGAATCCACCTACCAATGCAGGGGACACGGGTTTGATCCCTGGTCTGGGAAGATCCCACATGCCACGGAGCAACTAAGCCCGCGCCACAACTACTGAGCCTGCCCTCTAGGGCCCGCGAGCCACAACTACTGAGCCCATGCGCTACAACTACTGAAGCCCGCGTGCCTAGAGCCCGTGCTCTGCAACAAGAGAAGCCACCGCAGTGAGAAGCCCGCGCACCACAACGAAGAGTAGCCCCCACTCGACGCAACTAGAGAAAGTCCGCGTGCAGCATCGAAGACCCAACGCAGCCAAAAAACAAACAAACAAAAACTTTCCATTTTACAGTGCTTAGGGAACAGAGCTATGACCTGTCTCCCAAAACACGATCCAAGGCCTCTCTGTGTCAGAATCACTTGGGAGAGGGAGATGCTTATTAAAAATTCCGATTCTAGGGGCTCCTTCCACTTCTGCTAATTCAGAGTGTCTTAGAGACTGGGTTGGGAAGTGATCCTTTTCAATAAGCACCACTGTTGATTCTTAAGTACCTCTAGAGTTGATTCTCGAGTATCCTAAAGTTTACTTCATTTTTCATGCCTAATTTCTGTGATTTATTAGATGATAGCTAGTTGGTTGACATTCATTGTCTTTTTTGAAGAGTAGGTACTCTAGTTTAAAAAAAAAAAAAAAAAGGTTATAAGATCCCTGAACATCCAAGATTAGAATTTAGCAGTGTCTCTAATTATCAACAAAGTGAGAAAGCCACTGGTTCTTGGAAATTTGGGTTTATCAATTCACTGTCTTCTCAATCAGAAAAAGGACGTGGGGGGAAAGAAAAAGGATATGGACATAAGTAAGATTAATTTTGTTAAAAAGAGGAAATGTACAGTATTATTTAAGATGCTAGGAATGGGGAAGCAGGTAAAAGGAGGCTGTTGAGAGGAAAGAGTGAGAAGGGGAAAAGATTAAAGTAGGTATAAACAGTAGAACATTTAAAACTTTTAACTGAATTTTAAATTACTAAGTAATATCTGAATATATGCTTGTTGTAAAATGTATTCAAATACTGGTAAAGCTAAATAAAATACCTCCTTGATCTGCTCCCATTGCACTTCCCTCCCATATCTCTTTCTATGTATTTGGTAATTTTCTATGGATTTGGAAGACTACAGAATCCTAAGAAATGACTATTTTAATTTCTTTTGACACCTGCTTGTTGTTTAAAATGTTAAGAAATATCAGAAAACGAACCAAATGTGGGCTATAAATGGCATTACATATTTCTGTTGAAGTAAAACAGTGGGTATGGTGTTTGCAAGGTGTGTGTGCATATATACATACATACATACATACTCGTACACAAAAGCCTACATGCACACATACCCATGTTAAATATCTCTTGTGACCACACAAAAAGTAAGTCTATATAGCTTTGGGTGTGAATTAACTTTGTCTGAGTTTTAAAATAATATATTAAAAAATATATATATATATATTGAAGGAACTTAAGCACAAAGCCACAATTATTTTGTTTATTTCTCATACAGTCTCATATTCTTGGAGTTTTCATATAACCTTATAAAAGCTCAAGTGCCTGAAGCCGTTAGTTCAAGTTTAGCATCTTTTTAGAGCTCTACACGTGTAATCCTCAGCCTTTCCCGGCTAAGAGAAGGAACTCAGGTGGAGTATGGTTATATTCAGGGGAAACTGATGGAAACTGTACAGAAGCCCACAGAGGGAAGCGATAATCTGAGACAGCCGCCCTCACCTGCTGAGTGGTGCTTATCTCAGCAGAGTTAGGAAGTTCTGATGCTTCTGTTGCTCTTCGCATCATTTACATTTACTTCCTGGGCACAGAACCATCTGGATTTTCTCTTCCTCATTTAAAGTCTACTAATACAGAATGAGTCAGAAGCTTTTAACAGACAGTATTCTATTTTTGTTTCCGTATTTGTCTCTACTGTATGTACCTTGAGAGTTGCTCCGTATTAGGATGTTTGTGACTTATCATCAACTACAGAAATATTTTTTAAAGTGTGGTCTGTGAGATAATGGTTGTCAACTGCTCTAAAGATGCTTTTATCGTTTGAAAAAGACTAATTAACACATACTGTAGGAAAACTTCTTTAAACACAGCTAATTTCTGGAAAGGAAAACACTGAAGGGGAGGAAGTAAAAGAGGGAACATTTTTAAAACCTTCTAAAAGGCCAGTGTGGTTATCCTGTTGGAATAATGTAATTAAGGGGCATTGAGTTGGTTAAATAACTTTTTTTTTTTTTTTTAAACTAGCCCCGTGAAAAGGAATAGAATTAAATAGCATAGTTTTTGAACCCGAATTCTGACAATCTGCATGTACATTTTAACGAATCCTAACATTTATTGAATTACAGGCTGGATTGGCAGCTACATCCAGAGGTGATGCCTTGAGAGACCTACCTGACAGGATGAACAAGGCTAGCCAGGTGTGGTGGCCTTGAATGCCCGTGCTAAGGAATACCTGATGACCGTGGGAAATTTTGAGCAGGGAACAGAAGGATCTGATATGAACTTTAGTTTCGTTCTTGTCGAATGAAAACACGGAGGAAGCAAGGACTTAATCTTTTGTTTTCTTTGTCTAGCACCATTGTCAGTTCTAGCCCGTCAGGGCAAATTCAATGATAATTAATAGCTGTTGATGAGCCAGTCATTCTAGAATCGATTTTTTAATAAGCTGGCCAATAAATGAGAATGGACATAAGTTTAAGGATTTTTCTTTTAAAAGTAAGTGTTAATGTGTTTTTCACAGACTCCTGTGTTCCTTAAACATCTAGTAGGTGTGATGGTGGATAACTTAGCTTTAGCATAGAGAATGTGGCAGCTGATTAAACAAACAAACAAAGAAAACCCTCCTATGTATCTGTGTTAATTAGAGAACATGAGTTGTCTAAGGAAACAGAAAGGTCGGAGAGAGCCTGGTGGGGAAGAAGAACAGTGAGCCCCGTCAGAGCTGACAGAATCCACCCTAATGATTTGACCAGCTAGCCATGACTGGGCAGGTCCCCCCATGACTGGGCATCCTCTCACCCAGATGTTCTAGTTTGTAAATGCGAAGTGACTTCTTTATCAGCCTCTTGGGGAAATCTCCAGAGCTCGTGGACCTGCTACCTTCAGTAATCGTGCTGTCTGTCCTGAGCCCCAGGCTGTTTTCAGGTGATATTTCAGAAGGTGACTGACCACTGGAGCTTTTCTGGGAGACCAGCAGCCGGGGAATGAGGTTCACCTCCCCCTAGTAATCAGCTTTCGATTTAAAAGAAAAATCAGTGGGGCGCCTCTTCTTTTCTAGGTTGCAGTTGATTGCGGTTGGCTCAGGCTGAGTTGTTTGGGAAATGAGTTTTGCCTGGCATGAGTCAGCACTGCCCTGGGTAAACCGCCTGCTCTGTTGCAATCTTGCTTACCAAAGATACGTCCCCAGGCAGCACCATTCACTGCCTGAAAGCCGCTGCTGCTGGTTCCTGAGATGATCTCATCTGAACCCGGCTCCAAGGACCTCAGCAGCGGCAGCAACGAGAGGCAGCTTGCTTTCTGCCCTGGCCATGTTTTGAAACAGGCAAAATCAGGTAACCCCAGACTGTTTTCTCTTAGTGTCTTGAGCTAGACTGAGCTGATGCAGAAACTGGGAAGAGCCTTAGTCTTTAGAAGTGAGTCAACACGTTATCAATTTGGATATCTGAAAGTCCTTCAACTCTTTGGAGGGGATGTTAAGGGAAAAGTTTCATTTCCTTTGGGATCTGGATGTGGTTTTGGACCTAATAAGACCGTGTATTATATAAACCTTAGAGAAATCAAACAGGTTTACGGCTTTATCCATCTTTTGCTGTTGTAGTCTCTATTCTTTCTGTGTCTTGTGAGAAATAGTTTAGTCAAACTAAACCATTGTTAAAGGAAGAGAGAGGGGCAAACATATTTGCTTTTCTGCTTAATAATTGTGACTCCTGAATTGTAGAAAGCACTGTCTTACCAGTGAGTTTCTGAGGTGTTATGAAGACCCTCCCCTCATCCCTCATTCTGTTCAGACTGCTGCCCTATCTCCTTCCTGCTCTTCGCCTCTAAACTTCTGAAATCTTCAGCCTCAGCACCAGGCAGTAGCCCTCCTTAAAGTTTGCTCCTGTTCCTTACAGTTACCCCCAGATGGTCCATGTTCACTCTCTACTTCAGGCCTTTGCACAGGCAAGCCTTCTCTGAGACACCCTGCCCCAGCTTAAGCTGGCCAACTGGCTTAACTGGCTGGAGCCTGAAAATCACTTCTTCCATGAAATCTCTTCTTACTCACCAAGACTGGATGAGTACTCAAGAGCATCCTGTGTCTCCTCGATTGTAGACTATATTGAGAAGCGGCACCTGTTTTGTTAGAATTATATCCATGGTACTTGGCACATAGTAGGTCCTTAGTAAGGGTAGAATGAGCTCGAGCCTCCATTGTACTTCCTCAATTCTGATCCTCTTAGCAGCTCTTTGTTATTTTGTTCTTTTGGCTTCTACCCCCATTACCCTATTCCTGTTTTCCTGAAGATTACAAGTAAACTCCTAATTTCCAGACCCAGTGTTCTGGTCCTGATTTCAGCCTCCATCTTACTTAATCTCTGCCTAGCATTTGGCACTATTGAACCATTCTCTTTTTTCCCCAGCAGCCTTCTTCCTGTGGCTTTGTGGCCACCTTGTCTCTTCTGAGTTTCCAGAGTATCCTTCCATTATTTATGCTTATTTTCTTTTGATTATCCCATAAATGTCGAGATGCTCCAGGGCTTTGTCTTGGGTTTCTTTTCACTCTTTTCCCACCCCCTTCCTCTAAGGATCTCAAATATGTCCGTGAATTCAGCCATCCTCAGTATGTCTTACCAGCCCAGCTGTCTCTCCCAAACTTCAGATCCTTATTTCCAACTTGACAAATCTTGACAAGCTTTGTCCAACTTGACAAACCTACTAGGTTTGTCTTAAGTTCAACACATACATAACAAGTCATTATCTCCCCTACCCAGTATCTGTTATCTGCTTGTATTGCTGTATGTTTGAACTCTGTTAATTATATCTACCAAATCTTCCTCTTCATTCTTTTTATGCCTCACATCTCTAAATATGATAAATCTATGGTTGCTAAACCCTCTTGATTATATTGGCATACTGTTTGACGTGTGTCTTTTCTTCATTCCCACTGTATTGCTTTAATTTATCATAGGTTAAAAACTAGATATTTTGTTTAACCAGCCCAATGGCTTAAAATTTTATGTGTGAAGACTTTTAGGCAGGGCCTGCATTCTTCCAAGATCACAGATAATCACCATTCTCCCAGATGTTACACAACGAAGATGTCACATTTGACCTACTTTGCCTCCAGGAATTTGAGTTTGTAACTTCTTATTCAAAGCCTTATCAAATCTTGACTGTGCTTTTGTCACTGCACCATAGATCCTTCTCTGCTCCAAACTTTCATTCTTGTTGCCAAAGTTATGTTCCTAAAGGCCAAATCTAATCTTTTCATTCACGCGTTTCAGAGTGCCATTTGTTCTCTGTTTCCTACTTAGCTGGATTGGGAAAGTCCTTCACAATTTGACCCTATCCTACCTGTTACTCATTTTATCTCCCTCTCCTTTTCCCAGCCATTTCTCTCCTCTCCAACCTCACTGAACTCTTCATTTTTCCAGTCCCTGGTTATACCACATCCTTTTAGGACACTGTGCCGTTTCCTGGTGGTTCTGCCTCCTCTCTGACAGGCAAAGTGCTCATCCCCAGGAGACTTATTTCATATGTGAATCCTTCCCTGACTTCCTCCGGTAGTTATTCTTCCTTATTTGGACTTCCACAGCAGTGTCTGTCTCTTCCACTAGACTGTTGAATTCCTTCACTGAACCTGGTCCTTGACCTAGAGCTCAGCACCATTAGACGGTGGCTGAAGTGGGTCCCCGGGATCAAACCACTAGTCTAAACATCTTTATTAGTCTTGGCAGTATTAGAAAATCCATAAGCTTTCTAGTTAGATGGCATGTTTTTTGTTCTTGTTTGATGAACTTGAGCCCATGGTGCCTATTCCATATATGTCACCTGAAACCATCAGGTAACATCCAAAGTTAATTTGAAGATTTATAGGACTTCCTGAAACCTAGTTCTAGACCATCACCTAACGTAGTATAGTACCTTACAAAATTATCCCCTTGTATCATTTTTTTAAATTAATTAATTAATTTATTTTTTAAATTTATGGCTGTGTTGGGTCTTCGTTTCTGTGCGAGGGCTTTCTCTAGTTGCGGCGAGCAGGGGCCACTCTTCATCGCGGTGCGCGGGCCTCTCACTGTCGCGGCCTCTCTTGTTGCGGAGCACAGGCTCCAGACGCGCAGGCTCAGTAGTTGTGGCTCACGGGCCTAGTTGCTCCGCGGCATGTGGGATCTTCCCAGACCAGGGCTCGAACCCGTGTCCCCTGCATTGGCAGGCAGATTCTCAAGCACTGTGCCACCAGGGAAGCCCTGTATCATTTTATTTGATACCTACAGTACCCTGTGTTGGGTAGGCTTTATTATCCCTATTTTATCAGTGATTGTAAAGCTACTTCTGACATTGAAGCATGCATTCCGGTAAGACTCAGAGGGAAAACATGTTTTTACACTGCTTTAAGCACCTGGTTTGTCTCTTTGTAGATAAATATACCTTGTTGGGTTCTACAGAAAAGGAGCCTTTGCTCAGTAGGTGAGTGCTAAAGGTCTTGTCTTTCGCAAGGCCACTTTATCTTCGAGGTGGAAGGAGGAGGTACTCAGAGCCTGCTTGGCCTTGGAGAGGCCTTGACCGTGGTTGGAGACCTTGATTGACATGAATGGTATGCCCACTCCAGCCTCTCAAGCTGTTTCTGTTGTGCTTCAGATACCTAGAGTTTGTTAAAATCTACCTCAATAGTGGAGCGTCAAACCAGGTTGATGAGTGAAGGGAGTCATCACAAAATGGAATAAGGTGAGTGTTAAGAGCAGAAGGGGTTTCACATTAATTCTAGTAAGTGATTAAGTTTGTAGAGTAATTCACAACTTTTGGGGGGCTAACATGCCATATTTGGGACTGTGGAATTTGATTATAGAAAGATGAACCAGGGAATTCCCTTGGCGGTCCAGTGGTTAGGACTCCGTGCTTCCACTGCTGGGGGCACGGTTTCGATTCCTGGTTGGGGAACTAAGATCCCGCATGCCGTGCTGTGTGGCCAAAAATAAATAACTGAATAAAAGTAAAATAAGAAAGATGAACCATAAGGGCTGGGACATAACCTCTGTTAGATACTGGCATGGGGAATCCAATATTGGTCCCCCCATACTTAAGAGAGGAATAAAAATGATTAAACAGTTAAAAAAAATTCCTTATCATTATACGTTTAAAAAAAAAAATAGAAAGATTTTAGCCTAGAGAAGGAAAAGCTAAGGGATGGCATGATTACCATCTTTGAGTACAAGAATAGTTTTTGCTTGGGGATTTTGATTAATTGGTCTTCCTATACTTCAAAGATTTAAGAGGAAATGGGCTTAAATTGAGGGAGGAGTGATTTTAATGAATATGAGGAAGAGTTTCTTTTTTTTAATTTTTAAAATTTTTTTGGCTGCGTTGGGTCTTCGTTGCTGCACGCAGGCTTTCTCTAGTTGTGGTGAGCGGGGCTACTCTTCATTGCGGTGCGCGGGCTTCTCATTGTGGTTGGCTTCTCTTGTCGTGGAGCACAGGCTCTAGGCGTGTGGGCTTCAGTAGTTGCAGCACGTGGGTTTAGTATATGTGGCTCATGGGCTCTAGAGTGCAGGCTCAGTCGTTGTGGCTCACGGGCTTAGTTGCTCCATGGCATGTGGGATCTTCCCAGACCAGGGCTCGAACCCATGTCCCCTGCATTGGCAGGTGGATTCTTAACCACTGCGCCACCAGGGAGGTCCCAAGGAAGAGTTTCTTGATGATCAAAGTTGGGAAGCATTTGAATGACTGCTAAAAGAGTGTTGCATTTCTGACTGTGTCAGTTATCTGTTACTGTGTAACAGATCACCCTAAAACTTTTAGTGTCTTCAAATGATAGTCATTTTATTGCTGTGATTCAGTGGATTAGTAATTCAGGGGTGAGGGCCATATTGCTTTGTTCCACGTGATGGGGATTGGATTGGAGGATCCAACATGGCTTAACTCACGTATCTGGGGGCTTGGCGCTAACTGTTGGCTGGGACATTTTGGTTCTCCTCCATGAGGTCCAGCTCTCTCATGGAGAGATGGCCTCTCATCACTCATTAATCTAGACTGGGCTTCTTTACATGGTGGTTGGCTTCCAAGGGGGCCACAAAGCAGCTGCAGGGCCTCTTAAAGCCTAGGCCTGGGAGTCATACATACACTTCTGCCCCATTCTTTTGATTAAAGTAAGTCATGTGTGTAGCCCATATCCAAGAGGAGGGGATATGGACTCCACCTCTTACAGGGTAGAGTGTCAAAGTCACACTGCAAAAGGACATGCAGCATGGTTGGGATTATTGTGGCCAATTTTGGAAACAATTTACCACACTGACCTTAGAGATTTTAAATGAGATAATAATCAATATATATTTATTGAGTAGATAGTTTGGGCATATAGTTTACAAACTTGGCTGCATATCAGAGTCATCTGGGAGCTTTTTACAGGCATAGACTCCTTAGGTACTAGACCTGTGAATCAGTATCTCCTGGGGATGTTGACACATTCTGTGTCCTTTCAGGTAACTATCAGTAAAATGAGGCTGGGGTGAGAGGCAGAACAAGACAGATCCAGCTGGTATATATGAGGCAGAATGGTAGGTGCCTTAAGATAGGCCTGCTGGGGGGACTTCCCTGGTGGTCCAGTGGTTAACACTGCACTCCCAATGCAGAGGGCATGGGTTCGATCCCTGGTGGGGGAATTAAGATCCCACATGCCACATGGCATGGCCCAAAAAAAAAAAAAAAAAAAAAGATAGGCCTGCTGGTCTCCTCCTGCTTCCAGGACTTGGCGAAGCCTCTGCCTGGCATGCTGCCCCTTCCAGGCTGCCTAGTGTAAGTTACATCTCACCCAGTCAGCACATCACCAAAGGAGTGTTTCTTGATTCCTTGCTTATGTTTTCTCAAAGTTTCTAGCACTTATTCCTTCATAGCAATTTTTAGTTTATAATTAAATATTTGTGTGATCATTTGACTGATATATAATAGACAGAAATATGTCTGCTTTGCTTTCCAGTATCTTAACATAGTGCCTGCCTCATAAAAGGTACTCAGTAACTGTTGAATGAATAAGTGGTTGACTGAAAGCATGAATGAATGAAGTGATATTTGAATTCGGGTTGTTTTTTTTTTTTAAAGTGGAAATCTTTTTTTTTTTTTTTTAATTAATTTATTTATTTTATTTTTGGCTGTGTTGGGTCTTCGTTTCTGTGCGAGGGCTTTCTCTACTTGTGGCAAGCGGGGGCCACTCTTCATCGCGGTGCGCGGGCCTCTCACTATCGCGGCCTCTCTTGTTGCAGAGCACAGGCTCCAGACGCGCAGGCTCAGTAGTTGTGGCTCACGGGCCTAGTTGCTCCGTGGCATGTGGGATCTTCCCAGACCAGGGCTCGAACCCGTGTCCCCTGCATTAGCAGGCAGATTCTCACCCACTGCGCCACCAGGGAAGCCCCTCGGGTTGTTTTTAAACATATTTTAAAAATTAATTAATTTATTTTTGGCTGCGTTGGGTCTTCGTTGCTGCGCACGGGCTTTCTCTAGTTGCGGCGAGCGGGGGCTACTCTTTGTTGTGGTGTGCAGGCTTCTTATTGTGGTGGGTTCTCTTGTTGCGGAGCGTGGGCTCTAGGTGTGTAGGCTTCCGTAGTTGTGGCACGCGGGCTTAGTTGCTCCGCGGTATGTGGGATGTTCCCGGACCAGGGCTCGAACCCGTGTCCCCTGCATTGGCAGGTGGATTCTTAACCACTGTGCCACCAGGGAAGTCCTGAATTCGGTTTTAATGGATGATTAGAATTTTGGGCAGGTGGAGCAAACGAATGGGAAATTCATACTTCTGAAGCAGGAAGTGTGGGTTATATTGCTCATATAATTTCAGAAGATTGGAGGAAACTACTTTGGGGAAAGATGAAGGGTTTGGTTTTGAGTGTCTTAGGTATGCTAGATTTGAAGTCTGGATATCTAGCAGGGATTTGGAAATGACTACTAAAACTGAAGCCTGAGATTGATTCCAAAGACTGAGGAATCTATTCATTCAACGGATACTTACCAAGCTTCCACTGTGTGCCAGACAGCTGCACTGTAGGGAAGCTGGGCCGCAGTCTGATGGGTAGGGAGCAGGCTTTGTGAGAGCTGTGGAGGATGTTCCTGGCAGGAAAGGAGCCACAAGTGTGCAGGCCTTGGGGGCAATAGATGATTTTTTTTTTTGAGGAAGTCAAAATAAAAGGAGACCACCAAGGGCCTCGAGTGAGGTGAATGGGGGGTGGAGGGTGATGGGGGGGTGGCATGAGGTAAAGTAGGAGAGGTGGGCAGGGCCCACATCACATGGGGACTTTGTGGGCCATGTAGTGAGTCTCGGCTTTAGAAAAGGGCATGGTGGGAAACCACTGAAGGCTTTAAAGCAGGAGAGTAACAGGCGTGTGTGTGTGTGTGTGTGTGTGTGTGTGTGTGTGTGTGTGTGTGTATTTCTTTTTTTTTTCTGGGCCATGCTACGTGGCTTGCGTGATCTCAGTTCCCCCACCAAGTATTGAACCCAGGCCACAGCAGTGAAAGCCTGGAATCCTAACCACTGGACCGCCAGGGAACTCAGGCAGAGTATAGTTTTTAAAAGAGAAGTTTACCCTGACTACGGTGTGGAGAAAAGAGCGGCAAAGAGGGGGCCAGTGAGGAGGTGTTTGCTCTAGTTTTTGAGAAAGATAATGGCGTATAAGTCAGGGTGTGGCCGTGGACATAGGAGGGATGTTTGCAGGATATATCTTAAAAGTAAAACCAATAGAATTCACTAGAGAAGGAAGGGAAGAATGGTTAGTCCAGCGCCCTAGGAGATATTTAAGGGGCAAAAGGAGGAGCCAGGGAAGGACAGGGAGGAAAATATGTCTTTAAAGGAGAGTCAAGCTATTGCACTTTCAGTGGGAACCAAAGGGAAGAAGATAGGTAGGTCATCAGCATATGGGAGGTCATCAAGGTTTGATGTAGGAAAAAGCCATGCATTTAGCCGTCACAGGATCATTGGTGACCTTGGAGAAAGGGCTTTCAGTAGATTGGAGCACAGTTCATGAACAAGTGTGTGACATGGAAGTGAAGCAGAGCTCCAGCTATTCTATGGGGGAATTGAAGAGAAAGGGAGACTGAGCTGAGAGCTCACTTTGTGCGAACTTGTACAGAGACGTATGTGTGTAGAGGCAGGTTTTCTAAAAACTGTAATGGACCAGTATTCACTGAGCATCTCCTCTGTGCCAATCACTGTGCTAGGAGCTATACCAGCTCTATTCTATTTATCTTTGTCTTGAAACAATTTCCATAAAAGTGTAGTGACCTCCAAAATGAATTTCCAAATTCTAGGGACATATGGGACCTTTCTTTGGGGTATGGGAAGGAATTATTAGAGCTAAGTTTTTCTATATTTTTATCTTACCCTTTGAAATTTCTTTTTAGTGTTCTGCTTTAGATAGAACACAGTATATTTGTGTAGTAGTACTTGTCTAATTTGCTGTTAAATATAGATACATTGGAGATGTACTAATTTTTTTTTTAACTAATGGTCAAAAATGGTGGATTCTACTGGTCCTGTGAATAAAGGGGAGGTTTTGAGATGGAAAGAAAAGAAGAGGTAGAGAGAAGGGTGGGAAATTAACATGCCAATTAGTCTGTACATTGTTTTAAACCTCTTAAGAACCCTGTGAAGTTATTTTCCCCCATTTTACAGATGAACTGAGGTCTGGAGAAATTAACTTGTCCGAGGTCACACAACCAGTTAAGTGATGGAACTGGAATTTGAAACTGGGTCTGTTTTCCTCGAAAGCCTTATCACCTCGCTTATTCTTCCCCCTCTTCTTCTGCTTACTGCTCTTTCATATTTTTCCATTTAATTCTCACCGTGATTCTACAAGGAACAGATTAAAATACCCGTTTTGCAGTTGAGGACCCTGAGGCACAAATGAAACAATCATGTGAAATGGTCACATACCTGGTCTGTGGCACCAGCTGGACTCCTGACCCCAGTGTTCCCCACTGTACCACCATTGCCTCTCAAGTGGACAGGACCCAGTTGAATTGTTTTGGTAAAGTAGGAGAGGAGGTTTCTAATTATCTGACAAAGAAGGAGTGGAAGAGGGGATAGGGTTTGGAAGATTACTTAAGAGTAACAGTTCCCATTTTTTTGAGCTCTTACTCTGTTGTTAATTACCTCATTTAGGTACTGCATTTTACAGATTTGGAAGATGAAGTTTAAGGAAGTTAAGTACCTCAAGTACCTCGACTGAGGTCACACAGGAAGACTTTGAGTTCTGTCTAACTCCAGGCCCTATGTCCTAAATCCTGCACAACACTGCTCTTTGGAAAGTTGCTATGAGACATCAACTAGAGATGAATAAAAGATTTCTTTTTATTTTTTTAAATTAATTTATTTATTTTTTGGCTGTGTTGGGTCTTCGTTTCTGTGCGAGGGCTTTCTCTAGTTGCGGCAAGCGGGGGCCGCTCTTCACGGTGTGCGGGCCTCTCACTGTTGCGGCCTCTCTTGTTGCGGAGCACAGACAGGCTCCAGACACGCAGGCTCAGTAGTTGTGGCTCACGGGCCTAGTTGCTCCGCGGCATGTGGGATCTTCCCAGACCAGGGCTTGAACCCGTGTCCCCTGCCTTGGCAGGCAGATTCTCAACCACTGTGCCACCAGGGAAGCCCGAATAAAAGATTTCTGAGCCCACTGATGGCTTGGTCCCAGTTGTATGAATTTGTTGGGAACCCAGTAAATAAAGACTTCTGACTTTTCTGTAATACTTGGTAGCTCAGGTATGGAGAGGTTGAGGAAAGGAGGGGAAGAAAAGTGTAGAATAAGAATTCAGTAAATCAGAAGAGGGCCTCAGGGTGCAGCAATGGCAGATCGCAATGGACTGTGTTAAGAAAAGTCGTGTTTGAAATTCATTCTTATGATAAATATTTATCGTGGTTCTGTTTGATGCAAAGCATTTTGGAATGTGGCAAAAAAGAATGCAAAGATGGACAAGATGGGATCTTTGACCTCTAGAAGGTTAGAGAGGGAGATAAAGTGTTTCACCACAGTGCGTGATTGGAGGGTATGAGAGAGGTGGAAGGTAAGGAGAAGTATGGAAAAGTATCACCCAGGTTGGCTCATTGTAGATCGAGGGTGGCATCAGGTAGGACTGGTCTGCTGGGTGCCATCTAGCTTCTCAGGAAGACCTCTGAGGATTTTGGTCACTATGTTTCAGGTCTGGTTCTTCTAAATGGATTTTGTTTTGTACCTGGAAATGATCAGTCTTTTGGAGACCGGATTGTGTTCACACTTGAGTGACTGTGCTCAGAATGGAACGCCAATTTTTATTTTAGAGTGGATTCCTTTCCTGTTGACTGGATCCTGGATTTTGCTAGGACATTGCTGTTAAATATCAAGAGATCTGAAAAATGAAATTTAATAATATCAAGCTTGCTTTCGTGAGCATGGAATAATGTGACAGGATAGTTGGTAGGAGAGAACACAGTTACAAAAAGGCTAAGATTATTGATTGCTCGCTGTATGCCAGGTATTGCACGAAGTGCTTTGCATACAGTAGGACATTTAATTCTCCCAGTGGTCCTCCTGCAAAGTAGGCACAATTATCCTCAGTTTTCATATGAGGAAACCAAGGCTCTGTCCAAGCTGGTAGGAGGCTGAACTGAGATTGGAACCAAGTCCCTCTGACTCCAAGAACCCATATACCCCTAACTGCTACTCTATGCTGTTCCCATTTAAACTTCATGAAGGAACCTTGTCCCATCACAGAGAAGATGGCGTGTTGCCTCGCTGCAGTTGCCTCTGCCTTGGGTGATTCTGGAGTCGATGTGGCCCCCTCTATTTTTTCTACATTTTTCTAAGTTTCTTTGTTGACAACACTTTGATGTGGTCATATTCTTTGCTTAAATATATTAATGCCATCATCCAAGCCTTTTTTTCCTCTTCTCTTCTTGCTTTTGGTTTGGAAGACATTGTATCTCTTTGGAGGGACTTTGTGTATCTTCACACATTGATTTTGCGTTGATTTTATTACCTTAATTTTATGGGTTAATTTATGAGATTCCTCCAGCTCCTAACTTGTCAACCTCCCTCCCCACCGCCCCGCTCCCCTTCCTTCCCCACTGGATTTAACTTCAAATTCTGAGTCTGATTTTGGAATACTCAGTCTGGCTCCAATCCAGCTATGCAATTTAGCCATGGCTCTCTGGATCGTTAGCTATTATTATTACCATCTCTCCCTTCATGCCCACTTATGTCTCAAATTAAATCTAGTTACTTACTGAAACGGTATGTCCTTGATTTCCTACTTGTGTGCCCTTGTTTCTGTTGTGTTTTTGGCTTGAAATGTCATTCTTCCTATGAAGCCTTCTCTGATCCCTTACTGGGAGTAATCATTTCCTCCTCTGAGTCTCACAGTGGAGGATTCTTTTATGTCTCCTTTATGGCACAGCACACTTTCTGCCATATATTTCAACTGTTTGTGTGCATGCCTTTATCTCTCCTACTAGACCATAAACTCACTGAGCAGAGCTATCTGGTTGACCTTTGTATCTCCTCTAGAGTCTAGTTCCGTTCCCTGCACATCGTAGACATTGGATAGCTGTTGGATGAATGGATAAGAGAATTTCAGATTTAAGTTTCTACTCACTGGTTTAGATATTTTTCCCTCTTGTTTGCTTCTCTTCTTCCTTTTCCATTTCCTTTTCTTTTCTTATTTCTTTTTTTGCACTGACTCATCGAACTTGTCTTCGACACTCCCTTTTCTTACCCAGATTTGCCTCATTCTTTTCCCATTAGCAGTCACTGTGTGGGAGGGAGTGCCACATGTTGCTGGTCAATTTTCTCCATCCTTTGTGGCTCTGTTCTCTCCAGGAAT
The DNA here is from genome assembly GCF_028021215.1 of Eschrichtius robustus. NCBI lineage: Eukaryota > Metazoa > Chordata > Mammalia > Artiodactyla > Eschrichtiidae > Eschrichtius > Eschrichtius robustus. The sequence goes on from NC_090843.1 coordinate 46,395,463, forward strand.
CATATGACCAGCATGGGAACCAAGTGGTGGATTACATTACGATCTTAATAAAAAGACCATGTGTAAAGAAGAGTCTTCAAGGTTTGTTAGTATATTGCTTTCAGGTGGGAAACTTTCTGATCCACATTTCAAGGGAAAGGGAAAAAAAATCCTTGGGTGCTTGGGAAGTAGATCAAGGTAGATTCACACTGCGGGATGTGGGATGTTAGAGGCATCTTATTTGAGTGAAGGAAAGCAGGAAGCCATAGCATCTTCTGCTAACTGTTATTGTTGGATCCCTGCATTTCTTCTACAGCTGGAAGAAACATTAGTGATTAGGGCAGTGCAGCCCTTCTATTTTCCAGATGAGAAAGCAGACCCAAAGAGGCTAAATAACTTGTCCATAAAAACTGGGATATTCGTTGCCCAGCGTTTATTCCCAACACTGAATGTGGCTTGGAAGAACCACTAGCTCTTTGAAAACAATGGAAGTTTGGCTTGAAGTGGAGGCTTCAGGTCTCTAAACTGAAGGCTTTTGCAGTGCTGAAAAGTAGACTGAGGTTGGTAGCAGGTTGGATTGGGGACAGTGCTCACCAGAAGGGCCCTGTTAGCTGCTGTGACCGCTCTGCGTGGTTCCCTTCTGGGGATCTGCTCACTGGGGACTGGCTGACAGAGATCTGTTCCTTCTACATTTGAAAGGAGGCCAACATTTAATAATAAAAACATTTCCAATTTTTCTTGCTCTTTTTCCCAGCCCTCATATTCCAAATTTTGTTCCAGGCTTAATTTTCTTATCTCAGCACTATTTGTGTTAAGTTTTCATTGTTTACTCTAGGTCAGATGTCAGTATGAAGCATGGGAAATCCAGAAAGTGTCTTAGAGGCTCATGATTGGTTTTTGGTCCTTTTTAGGTGCATCTTTTACCTGACTCGTGGAACTGTGTATTTTGTTGTCACTGAAATACTGTCCAGTGAACCAGTGGTTGGCAGATGTGAAAGGTTACCTATTTGTGGCTAGGGAGCAGCCCGCTAAAGAGATCAGACAGCCCAGAACAGGAAGTCAAGTGCAAACAGGATGTGCTTGTCTTTACTGTAACTTGTATGCCTGTGTTTTGAAACTTGGTGTGCTTAGTAAGTCAAGACTTCTAATACTTGAGCTTGGCCGAAGACGTGTCTGCTTCTGGTTTGAAAAAGAGATAAGGCAACAAGACCTGTACTGCCCTTGCCTTTATACAGGTGCAGATCTTTCTTCTGGGGATCAGGTCATTCTTTCTTCCTGGTGCATGGTGGTTTTCCTAGTTTACACCATATTGCATCCGTATATTTTATAAAATGAAACCCCTGAATTGACTGCTAATCTGTTCTCTTTGGTAGATGCGGGATTCAAGCTGTGCTTGTTTATTTATTTTTTAATAATGATAGGAAATTTTAGCCTCTAATTCACTAGCCTTTTAAATTACAGTTTCCTTTTATTGAATTCCAGGATTTCTAGCCCACCTTTTGAGTGTTTCCTGAGCAAGGTAGTTCACAAGTGACCCTGGGGTCCTTTTAGCCTTTGAAAGTTTCCTCCGGTGTGGAGGCTGGATCTAATGGCAACTACTGAACTGTTTTGTACCTAGGCGAGTTTCTGGAGAAGAGATTAAGTAATTTGCTTGGGGTGGGGGGGGTCACCCAGCGGGTAAACGATCTTCGGAACCCCTGTTTTCTGAACCCCACCCCTACCCCCCGCCATTCCTTCTTGCTTGCCACTGTGAAATCTGCTTTATTATGTCTATTAGGGAGTAATCTTGGGGTCTTTGTGGATTATTATAACTGCTTGAGTTATTTCAGAACAATGATGGTGTCAAACCATAAACTAATGAGTACGGGGCCGGTAAAAGGTTTGGGTAATGTTTTTTTGTGCATCTCGTATCCCTGCCCCATTGCAAAGAAGACTATCCTGCCACTTTATAATTCCAGGAGCAAATGGGTGAAGTAGCAGCACATCACAACATCCCTGAAAACAGCAGTTCTTCTGGGTATCGGCACAGGTGGCTCTTTTCTTGGATCTGTCAAGGAGTGGTGAATATGAGGCAGTTTGCACTGTGTTGTGGGATATATAGGCAAAGAATAAAACCTGAAGACCTGGTAAGCATAGGTGTTCTTAACGAGGAGATAATATGGTGTGAATACAAAGGTTTTCTTTGTGGTACTGGGTGAACTAGAAATTTCCATTTCTGCTTCTTGGGATAGATACTGGGCATATCATATCCTGGCAGGAGCAGAAAACATTTCAGAAAGTCAGCATAATTTTCAGATTGAGGTCAAACATCAAACCAAACCCAAAGGTCTTGGGGAGGAAGGGGTTAGTCTGGATTCATTCTGGATTTATCCCCAAATCCCATCTGACTTCAGTACAGTGCAAATAGTTACGGAGCACCAGGTAGGGCCTAGAATGTTCCATTCTCTGCATTTGGTGAACAAGAGGGGTTGAGGAGCTAAGGGACAGTCTAAGCTGTCTGGGCTGCAGGAAAAGTGACAAATTTATTAGCAATGGAGTAGAATTGGAAAGAAACAGCCTAGGGCTGCATTGTGGAGAAACCACTTCTGACCACCTCAGAGAAAAGTTCTTCAGGCATTATAAAATTAAGAGCTGGTGGGAGGGGCCTGGAGTCTTTTAGTTCTTGGAGGATCTTTGGAAAACTAGATGGAGCCTGGTTAAAGGTATCAGGTTAAAGGTTTTTTGTTTGTTTGTTTGTTTTCTGTTTTGTTTTTTAAAGTAGAAGATAGAGCAGATAAATTGTCACATTAGAGAACCTTAAAAAAGATTTTCTTAAAATTATTTCTAGCCAACTTTTATTGAGCACCTATTATGTGCTAAGCTCTAGAAATGCTTGTTATTTTAATTCTTTCAATTACCAGTTTCAGTGAAGCAGGCAGGTTCTATTGTTTTTGAGGAAATTACGGTTTAAAGGGATTAAATAGCACCAAAATCTAGAGTCTTTGTTCCTTCCACACCCAGTACATTTGCCTACGTAAAGAACATCATTTAGATCCTGGGCAGAGTCCCCGTCCTGAAGCACTGCCTTTTCCTAGGGCAAGGAGTACCACAAACCCTCTTACCTAGTTCCTGTCTCCTTGAACGTTTTTTTTTTTTTTTATCATGGTTACCCATTAGTCAGTCACTGTCATAGTATCTAGTGAAAGCAGCTTCTTCAATCAGAAGGTCCAGACAAGCTTATCTGGTAAATCCTGTTCCCTGCAGAAGAGTACAAGGAGGATCAGAGTCTTTTTATTCTTGATGGGCTTTGTCATCAGTTTTGATGGAAGAAGGATCCCGGGGTAATTAAACTGCAGGTCTGTTTATTCTGTTTTCAGCGTTGTTAGAAGACTTCACTCTGCACTGCTTTCTTCCCTGATTGACTCGCCCTTTGGGCCAGAATGCCTGGGCTGCAATTAAATGTGTAGGTTTCTCTGCTTCACTGTTCAATCTGTCAGCTCTCCTAAACGCCACACAAAGAAGCAGCCATTTAATTGGTCAGACCCCGAGGGTGATACTTTGGCACACCCCCATTGGTTAGAATTACTTTCCCCTGAACTTCAGAGCAGATGCTGAGGTCCCTCTGCAGATATTTGTCATGGACTAGTTGGAACCAGGGAATTTCCAGGAACATTTATAATTTGTGATTATTAAGTATGTTTTTCAGTTGTTTACAACAGTTACCACTGCAGGAAAAAAGAGCTCATTTGTTACTGGTGCAAAGTAGAAATCTCTCTCCTTTTCCCCTTCTTCATGTTGTCTTTGTAACACTCTATGCCCTGAGACCCTCTGCTGTTCTGGTTCTCACAGCCTTTGTCCTGTTTCTCTCCCACCTGGCTTGGGGCTGTGCCCTCAGTAGCCACAGGCAAAGCTCTGCTTGGACCTGGCTGTCTGGTCGAGGTCTGTCTCTTTGATTTCCAGCATGTCTTTTCTCTGTTCTCTTGCTTCTCCATTTGCTGTTTTCATCTTTATTTGTATTCTTTGCAGTTTCGTCGCAGCACCATTTCAAACCACAGCCTCCAGGAGGGCCCTGATGCCTTCTGTGCCTTTTGATGCAGGGGAGGGATGGAAGTGACTGACGATCTTGTACATCTTTGAGGCTCTCCCTTTCTGGCTTTCTAATGCTGTAAGAACCGACAATCGTAACATTTTTCTATTACTTTTAGAAGGTGGGTCTGTTCCTGTTCTTTCCTTCTTTTTCAAGCAATCTTAGCAGACGCTTAAATTATCTTCAGCATGTGTGAGGTAGGCAGCGTTACTATGACATCTTTCCTTAAAAGGATTGCTGTGGTTCTGTGGGTTTAAAACCCGTAATTTGCTCATCACCCTGGAATCACGGTTGCGGAGTTTTCAAGAATGAATGTCTGTCCCTCCCCCCAGTTTTTAAAGCTCTAATGCCGTTATCATTAGTAAGATTTCAACAAATACCTGGTGATCACATTTGCCTGGCACTGAGGTTGGAAATAAAAGCTGTAAAGTGACTTGCTTTTGTTTTCTGTTTCACCTTCTGCTCCCTAATCACTGGAGAAGAATACTTTAGAAAGAATCATACAGGTTGTTAAATGGTTGCTTAAATGCGGTGCTGCCAGAGCGCTCATCCCCTTAGAATGCACTCGCCGTGCCACGCCGCTCGGGGACCTTGCCTGGTTTTGTTCCTTTTGCAATCGCCAGTGGCTGGAAGAGGGCTGAGCAGATGAATGAATGACGGTTGTCCGGAGGTGTTCAAGATGCTATGAGAGCACAGACGGGGCCCAGAAGGTTTCGCTGAGGAAGTAAGTGCCACATGAGGGAGGTGGGGTGGGAGCAGGGGTCGAGGCTGAGAGAGGAACTGGAGGGAGGTTCCTGAGGCCACAGTAAGCTTGGCATTTGGGGACTGAAAGCACAGCAGGGTAGCTGGAGCCGAGAGCAAGGAGGGTGGGGCTCTGAGCTCTGATGATTGACTTTCGTTATTATTATTATTTTTATATCTTTATTGGAGTATAATTGCTTTACGGTGGTGTGTTAGTTTCTGTGTACAACAAAGTGAATCAGCTATATGTATACATATATCCCCATATCCCCTCCCTCTTGAGCCTCCCTCCCACCCTCCCTATCCCACCCCTCTAGGTGGTCACAAAGCACCGAGCTGATCTCCCTGTGCTATGCGGCTGCTTCCCACTAGCCATCCATTTTACATTTGGTAGTGTGTATATGTCCATGCCACTCTCTCACTTCGTCCCAGCTTCCCCTTCCCCCCGTGTGTCCTCAAGTCCCTTCTCTACATTTGCGTCTTTATTCTTGTCCTGCCACTAGGTTCATCAGTACCATTTTTTTAGCTTCCATATATGTGTGTTAGCATACAGTATTTGTTTTTCTGACTTACTTCACTCTGTGTGACAGACTCTAGGGCCATCCACCTCACTACAAATAACTCAATTTCATTCCTTTTTATGGCTGAGTAACATTCCATTGTATATATGTGCCACATCTTCTTTATCCGTTTATCTGTCGATGGACATTTAGGACTTTCATTATTACTGAATGGTTACCAGTGAAAACACTTCTTAAAAGGGGGCTGATAGAGCATTAGTTGTACTTGAGACAGTTAAGTCAGAAACCCCTCTCTCCTCCACTGGACCAACACAGGTGGGCAAGAATAGAAACTGAAACGGATCCCAAATATCGAGGAAGGGCTTTACCTTTAGGAAGTGGGCATCTGTCTGGAGCACTGGTGCCCTGAGGTTGTAGGAAGTAGGAAATGCAGGTGCCTTTCTGGATGTGTAAACTAAACTTCTGGATTCCCAGGAATGGCTTTTCTGTCTATGGTGCCTTTCACACGGTCCTCAAGTGTTGAAGGTTGGCTGGGCGGGTAGGTACCCCTTTGGGTGTCCCTAGAATGGAGCAGGAAGCGGTGCGAAGCACTCCCCCCGCCGCTGGCAACTTCAGGCGCTTTCCCTGGTCTTCTCCCAGTCGGTCCGTTAACCTCGCTCTCCCAGCGCACAGGCCCTTGAAGCACTGGTGCTGACGGTGGGGCGTGTGGATGCTGAAAGCAGCCGCCTCTTTCTGGAGGACCACAAATGACTCCAAGAACCTGGGCTTGCATCCCATCGCCCAAGAGGTCCGGCCTCTTCATTTACACGATAACCGTTTAAATCCTGAGTTTTTGGGCAGCATCACTGTATTAAACGAGACGGTAGATGGACAGGTAACAACTCACTTGGCACATGTTAGGTGTTTTGTAGTGTTCCTGCTTTTTCCTTAAAAACTAAAAATGTCTAGGATCATCTGAGAAAGGGCTTCAGGACCCCAGAGTCCGAATAACTCCCCCAGTTTTCCCCTTGCCTGCGCCTGAAATACCAGCACAGGAGATCCTCTCTCTCACTCGAAGCTTTGGTCGTTTGTACAGAAGTGTATCGCGGGGATGGGAGGAGAGAGGAGCCGGGCCCCGGAGTCTCTGAAGTCTTCCCACACGTCTCAGTGTGAATGGGGCTCTGGAGAGAGGCAAACACTCGATCCTCATTGGTCCCACGCCTTAGTCTAGTGCCTACTGTTTACTGAACGTCTGGTACTGCCCTCCACCCCTTAGGTAAAACTGGAAAGCCCCGTAAGGCCTGCTCCCTCCATACTGAGCCACCTACTCTGTGTCCAGCCTGGGGGATGCAGGTAAGTGTCTTCCTGTTACAGTGAAGCTCAGAGAGGCAACTTTCTCAAGCTCCTTCAGTGACTCACTGTTAGGGCCAGGCTTTAAGGTCAAGTCTGTGACTGAATCGAAAACCAAAGTAAAACATATTTGGGAACTTTATTTTTTTATTTTTTATTTCTTTTTAATATATATATTTTTACTGTTCTGTTTTCTAAAAATTTAGCCCTAAAAGAAAATTCTTATCTAGGAATGATACATCATCCATTACCCACATCTAAAGGACTGCCTTGGAGGATGGAGAACACCCATTAGGCTTTAAAGCCTCTGGGAATGCTCCAGCCTTGGGAAAGCTCCCCTGTTTATGTCCAGCCTATACACTACCCCAGCAGGGCTGTTGTTCTAATTCAGGCCTTGGGGTTCTAAAGTTTTCTAAAGTTCCACAATATACTTGTCTCCTCTGTGACTTAGGTGTTCCGAGTTCTTCATTCTAAAATATCTCAGAAATAATCTCAGTACCACAGAGAACATGCTTCCTTGTCCCACACCTGGCAAGGGAGACCCGTCTGTAGTATGGTTGACTCTGCCAGTTGCCTTACTTAGAAATGCCACAGTCACCCTATTTTATGCTCATCGTGTTGTCACCGGCATTTTAAATCTTCCCCCTCTGAGGTAGACCCCTCAGGCAGGTTTCTTGGAAGATTCCAGTTGCGACTCTGAGATTCTGTTTTACATTTAAAAAGAGTTTTGAGGGAGTTCGAGTTTCTTTCCAGACTAATAACTTCTTTTAAAAAATAAGCAACCTTCCAAGTTGAAAGATGATTTTAAACTTCAGGTGAGTTCTTCAGATAATGATTGTGCCTCTATTGCGTGGGTGACGTGACCGGCTGTGTCATAGGCCCCATCCAGCCCGGTCCCTCGGGCGGTGGGCAACTCGGGCTTTGCGCGACCAGAGGGAGAGAGGGACGTTGGGCTTGCCAGTCAGTAGTTGCTATTGAACAGCTGAGCTGTTGCCAGTTTAGACTTGCAGCGTATAGTTTAACGATCATTGATTTTGGTTTGCTGTTTATGGAGCACTTACTGTAGGTTAGGCACTTTGTTATTTCTCATCCCTACAGTTAGTTACCTTCCAACAGGGGAGGTGTTACCCTCTTATACAGGTGAGGAAACGGACTCAGAAAGCTTAAGTAGCCTGCCCAAGGTTAGCTACCTTTTTTTAAAAAAATAAATTTATTTATTTATGGCTGCGTTGGGTCTTTGTTGCTGCGCGCGGGCTTTCTCTAGTTGCCGCGAGCGGGGGCTACTCTTCGTTGTGGCGCGCGGGCTTCTCATTGCGGTGGCTACTCTTCGTTGTGGCGCGCGGGCTTCTCATTGCGGTGGCTTCTCTTGTTGCGGAACATGGGCTCTAGGTGCGCTGGCTTCAGTAGTTGTGGCTCGCGGGCTCAGTAGTTGTGGCGCACGGGCTTAGTTGCTCCGCGGCATGTGGGATCTTCCCAGACCAGAGCTTGAACCTGTGTCCCCTGCATTGGCAGGCAGATTCTTAACCACTGGACCACCAGGGAAGTCCCGCTACCTTTGTTTTAGATAAAGAACTTTCTCGTAGTCACTTTATGTCACTGTAAATATTGGCAAAATGCTTTGGGCCCTAAGCAGAGATAACTAGTACTTGCCTCATGGGCTGTATTGATAAAATATGGACTGTTTCTCTGATCTCGGCTTGTTCATTCCACAAGTTATTTGGGTGCCTGCTATGAAGCGGCCCTGTGCTAGATGATGCGGATAGAAAAGTGAAGACAGATGAGATTCCTGCCCTTGGAGTTGATGCTGTAAACAGACAGATATAATTACAGATTATGATCGTTTTCCCAAAGGAAACTGAAAGGGCAGTGAGCGAGTGTGTGACTGGGGAGGACTCCTCTAAACAGGTGACACGTGAGCAGAGACCTGAGGATGAGAGGAGCAGTAGCAGCAGGGGAGCAAGTGCAGGGACCCCGCGGCGGCAGGGAGCCTGGCGTCCTCGAAGAACTGAAAGGTCACAAGACGTGAAGCTTAGTAAGCTGTCAGGAAAGTAGCAGGATGTGAATTGGGGAAGTGGGCCGGGGCTGGCGGCATACGTGGGGTCTTTTAACCGTGTAGGGAGTGGGAATTTTTTTTTTTTTAACATCTTTATTGGAATATAATTGCTTTACAATGGTGTGTTAGTTTCTGCTTTATAACAAAGTGAATCAGCTATACATATACATATATCCCCGTATCTCCTCCCTCTTGCGTCTCCCTCCCACCCTCCCTTATCCCACCCCTCTAGGTGGTCACAGAGCACCCAGCTGATCTCCCTGTGCCATGCGGCTGCTTCCCACTAGCTATCTATTATACATTTGGTGGTATATATAAGTCCATGCCACTCCCTCACTTCGGCCCAGCTTACCCTTCCTCCTCCCCAAGGAGTGGGAATTTTTAATTCTCAAATGTAATGGGAGTCCATGAAAGGGCTTTAAGTGTTTTTGTCCGGGAAGGAAGAAAGAATGGTGGAGAAAGAACTGGAGAGAGGCAAGAACTGAAGCTGGGAAACTAGTTAGGAAGCCGTTCTCTTGCCCAAGAAGCTATGATAGACCCTGGAAATGCGATAGTACACAAAGTCCCTGCCCTTAATGGATTTTAAAATTCTAGTTAGGGAAGGCAGTTAACAAGTAAGCAAGTAACACCAGCTAGTACTAAGTGTTAGGCATGAGACTAGAAAGTGCCATTTAAACTGAAGGTGAATGACGAGAAGGAGCCAAGCACGTGATATTCTGGGGAGAAGAGTGCAGGCGGAAGGAGCAAACAGCAAATTCAAAGGGCCTAAGGAGGGAAATGTGAGTAATAGATGAGAGATGCGATCTAGACCACTGTCCGGGACAAGGGAGATGGAGATGGGCACTGACGAATCTTCAGCTTGAGAATGGTGTTTAAAGCCATCTGACTGACTGGGGTCTCCTCGGGAGAGAGAGTGTGGATGGAGAGGACATGGAAGACAACCTAGGCACTGGCAAAACTTAAGAACAGAGGGAGGGGGGCAGCACGGAGGCTTTGAGGCAGGAGGAAAACCAAGGGTGCAGAGTTCTGGAAGCTAAGAGATGCCTAGAGGGGAGAGCTTTTCCAGGAGGAAGGATGGGTTGCCTGTGTCCAGCCCTGCTGGGAGGTTGAGGAAGATGAAGCTAGAGAGTGTCACTCGGACCTGGCCACTTGGAAGTCCCGGTGACCTTACAAAGAAGAGATTAGGCGGAGTGATTGAGTCAGGCTAGACTGGAGAAGGTTGAAGAGTGAATTAGAGGTTGAGGAAGTGCAGTCGAATATTTGGAGAAATTTTGATGTAGAGAGCGGAGAAAAGGACCTTTACTGAGGAGTGGTGGGTGTGGAGTCAACGTGTGGGTTTTTTTGTTATTTGTTATTTTTATTTTATTTTTTTTTTACAAATTACAAATATTAGATGTTTTAAAAACTCTTTCTATAAACTTTAAAATATAACTAGAGAGGGACTTCCCTGGTGGTGCAGTGGTTAAGAATCCGCCTGCCAACGCAGGGGACACAGGTTCAAGCCCTGGTCTGGGAAGATCCCACGTGCCGCGGAGCAACTAAGCCCGTGAGCCACAACTACTGAAGCCCACGTGCCTAGAGCCCGTGCTCCACAACAAGAGAAGCCACCGCAATGAGAAGCCCGCGCACCGCAACGAAGTGTAGTCCCCGCTCTCCACAACTAGAGAAAGGCCGCGCGCGGCAACAAAGACCAATGCAGCCAAAAAAAAAAAAAAAAAAAAAAAAAAAAATATATATATATATATATATAACTAGAGAAGGGTACAAATTCTAAGTGTAGAGTTTGATGAATTTTCACAAAGCAAACATCTATATAACCAGCACTCAGATTAAGCAACAGAACATTACCAGAAGGCCCCTTGTGCCCCCTTCCATCTACTGTCGGAGGATAGCCCCTGTGCGATTTCTAGCACCACATAGTAATCTGCCTGTGTTGGAATTTTATATAAATGGGATCATTTAGTATGTATTCTTTTGTGCCTATCTTCTTTCACTCAGCATTGTAAGATTCATCTTTACCGTTGCATGGAGCAGTAGTTTGTTTATTCTCATTGCTGTATGAATATACCTTTATTTCTCCATTCTACTGTGGATCGACATTTGGATCTTTTCCACCTTGGGGCTATTACAATAGAACTGCTGCAAACATTCTTGTATACTTCTTCTGGTAGACATGTTTCTGTTGGGTATGTACCTGGAAGTGGAATTGCAAAGCCCTGGGGTGTGTGTGTGTGTGTGTGTGTGTGTGTGTGTGTGTGTGTGTGTGTGTGTGTGTGTGTGTGTCTGTTTACAAAGTGGTTGTGCCAGTTCATATTTTTGGCCAGCAAAAAATCCTTGTCAATACTTGCTAGTATCTGTCTTTTCCATTTTAGCCATTCCAGTGGGTGTCTGGTGGCAATACATTGTGATTGTAATTCGTACTTGCATTATGACAAGGAAGAGTTTTCTAAGTCTGGGAGGTCCTGGAAAGTGTCTATGTGCCGATGGGAAAGCTCCAGTAGAGGTGGAAAGCAGACGCTCAGAGGGTAATAGGCTGCAGGGCAGACAGACTGATTTTTTTTTTTTTTTTTTTTGGTGGAATCGGGAACACTTCTGTTGTGGCCTACGGAGTGTAGGCTTCAGGGTCTAAGCGACTTAGGTTCAAATTCTGGCTTCACTGCCCTCTAGCTATGACCTTTAGCGAGTTACTTAACTTCTCTGAACTTTGGTTTTCTTACCTGAAAATGGGAAGAACTAATCTGCCTTGCCAGATCGTTGTGAGAATCACATGAGATAACATTATTGTAGTACCTAGCTCAGTGCCTGGCAGATAAGAAGCATTCTTCCAGCAGAGTATGGCTACTTTCTTCTTTACTTCTCAGAATGTGTCATTACTTGTACAATTATTTCAAAGAGACATGGCTAAGCCATATTGATAGGTTTTTCATAGCATTTCCTTTCAAAGCCATTGCGTTGCAGTTCCTTTCAAAGTCATCCTTTAATTGCTTTTTCAGGATGATATGCAAGATGAAGCAAAGCCCATTCTGTACTAATGATCCAGAACGTGGAACACTTTCCTTTCTGCACTTACCAGCATAGATGCTTTTGATAATTCCAGCAATACAGTAGTGACAGTAGGCAAACCACCCTCAATAAGCTGGAGATGATTCTGTAAGGCTTGCAACTAGCCATTTTCTGATTTGTCATGTCATAAAGGTACTTCTTTGAGGATTGGGGGCATTTTAATGAGGTATTTTCCAAAGGATTTTTGTAATGTCTTATACGGTGGGTTCCCCATAGTATGTTAATTCCAAGATGTTGCTGTCTCTGCATCCGGGTAAAGCCTGTAGCTTGGCACACAGGGCAGTTAACTAAAATCAGAACAGTTTGGATGAGAATCTTGGGGGCCTCAACTTCAGTGCCTTAGATTTTGGTGGTTAGCAAGGTGGTTTTGGAGTTGCATTGCAAACTCAGAGATTTTACTAAGATGCTGACATTCTGACGTTTTTACTCTGTGGGTCCATTCTGACCCTTCTTCTCTCTTCCATGGGAAAGTCTGTGACAACCACTGATGCACTTAAAATCATTTGTCTTGAGCAGGCAGACAAGTAGAGAAGTGATTGTTTTAAAATTACTTAGTATTCTAGGACTTAATAGGGAGAAATCACAGCATCTGCCCTCTTGCCTCTAACTATGGCTGTACTCAGCCTACCTGGAATAGGTCACTTATCTTGTCCTGTTCTTAGCACTATAATTTTCCTGTTCAACAGGGTTCAGTCTCCCAAGAAATACCAGCTTACTTATCAAGCTGACAAAACCCCACGTGCAAGCCAGCCGTTCTTGCCTCATACCACTGGGTCCTTCCACAGGGAATAGTACATTTTCTTGTTCACCCCAGCCCTACATCTCCCGTCTTCTTTACCCTTTAGGCAAATTGGAAGAGGAGAGCCTGGCAGGTTTCAAACAAACGCAGTAGGAGAGCAGTCAGACTGTATTTGAAAATTAGATCACCAAGTCCCATCTTCTCTGAAGAGGGTGAGGGAAATTGGCGAAGGAATTTTCAAGCCCTCGGTGAAGATTTGGTGATAATTTTCTTTGCAGATCAGAAAGAGGTTTGCAGATCAGGGAGGGAAGTTTTTCCAAGTTGTCAACCTAGGGAGAATTCGTCATACATCCCACAGTTGGTTGCACTTTCAGTCCTTAAGTAATAGATGCCGCCGCACGTGTGTCCCTGTTTAGGGCTGATGGATGCAGTAGCCTCCCCAAAGAAGAGTGTTACTTGTACGGCAGCGTTAAAATGACGACCTCTTTGCTTTCACTCCCTGAAATAACCCTGAATATAGTTCTCATTTAGGCTTAGGGCTTTCCAGTTTGGCAAGACCACACTAAGAAATGTGTCTTTTGGTAGTTAAGTATATGTCACAAAGAGTAGAAGCCTAGCCTGCTGACTTCGGTGGGCCTGTTCTGTTAGGGTGGGCAGGTCTAAGGTATTTTTAGCACTGGAGACTCTTCCCCTTTGACCCCTGGCCACACACCCACATCCCCAGGAGGAGGCTGCATTCTCCACCCATACATGGGGCCGGTGGAATAACGAAGGGGCACATTTCAAGTCTTTCCACACAGCCAGGTCCTTGTACGAGTAGCCAAACACTCCCAACAGGCTGACGGTGTTTCTTTCAGAGCTGTTCAGAGGAGGCAGGCAGTTAAGTTTAGAGCCAGAGTTAGAAGTTGAATATAGTGCTGAGGAAGACAGGTCCTCTTGATTCCCAGCTAAGGAAAAGCTTTCTTAGCTTCTGTACCAGGAGGGCCGAGTTGAGCTGTATATATCGTGCCTGACTGGGCCCAGAGTCCCCGGGGGCCAAGGACCTTGTGGAATTCACTTTTGGTCTCCCCGGTGCCCAGCACATCTGGTGCTTCCCAAGTGCTTGTAAAAGCACATGAAATGAAACAAGGTGCAGGTGGCCGGCTTTCCAGAGTTCCCGACGGATGGTGCCTTACCGAGTGGGTCTGCCCATTCCGTGACAAAGTCCTTACCTCTTAGGGAAAAGAATTGCAACACGTGGATTCCCCTTGTGGGAAGAGAAGTCTGTTTTCTTCTTGTGGTTAAATGTTCCATTCTTCCATCTCTCTCTGCTAATGCCGTCAGCCTGTCTTTGGTTCCATCTGTCTTCACCTCTGTTCCACCCTCCGGTGAAGGAGGTCTTAGTCCATCCCCACGTCTCGTCACCTGGTCACTTTTCTTCCCACTCCTGGTCGTCACTCCCATCATTCATTGCCAGCTTCCCTTCTTTCAGCTCTTAGTCTTGGGGGGTTTCCTCTGCGGTCTATGAACACGTCTACATTTCTCTTTATCTCGTGACCTCTGCTGCCTTCTCTCTTCCCTTCGCTGTCAAAAGTTTCTAGAAGGAATAATTTATCCTTAAAGTCTGGCAGGTCCTCACTTCTCATTCACTTCCCAACCTGTGGTTACCGGTCAGCATGTCTCTTGCTAAACTGCTCGGGCATGGAGCACACAGTCTCCTAAAACTAGGTCCATCTCATTCTTCCGCGTGTTCTCCTCTCTGGGTCATTAGACAGTGTTGAAAATTTCTTTTTGAAATTCAAGACGCTGTTCCTGTTCTCCCACCTCTGAGCATGCTTCGTTCCTTCCCCTGTGCTGGTTGGTTCCCCTCTGCTTGCTCTTCAGATCACACGTTCCCGAGGGCTCTCCCAGGCTGGCTTCTCTTCTGCCCCAGAGTGTCTAACCAGCCTTCTGGCCCTCTCTGGCTGTACATACTTTCCAGTAGGCGAGGATCCGCAAACCTTTATCTTCAGCCGACACGGTGCTGAAGGTCAGCAGGTCCCACAGGTACAAAACTCAACTCAGAATCTTAACCTGCCCCCGCTCCCCATTTCACACACAGACACACGCTCTTCCCGAGGGCTTTATCCCAGTCAGCCATTCCACTCTCTCCTGTTGTGTAACTCAGAGAGCCAGCGTCTTCTCTCCCCTCCCCCCCCCGCCTCTTCAGTTCATTGCCACATCCTGCTAAATTTGTCGCAGATCTAGCTGTCCCTTTCTCTTTTGCCTATATCCTCATATCTTTCTTCCAACCTGCCCCTCTCGGATTTGTCCTCCACACCGCTTACTGCTGTAAGTGGCCACTCTAAAATGCAAATAAGATAACAAAACCTGCTTGCCTGAACCCTTCATTGTGTCCCACTACCTACAGGATAAAGTCCAGACTCCTTACCTACCATGGAATACAAGTTTTTTTTGTTTTTAAATGGCTGCTTGTTTACTTGCTGTGCTCTCCGCCACCCCTACCCTTACCTTTGACCCAACCAAGCATTTTGTAGTTTCTTTAATGCCCTGGTGCATGCTCTTGGTTTGTTCTTGAAAAGTCTTTTTGCTCTTGACTTTCTGGTCCATAATAGTGTTACCGACCAGGGTTCTCGGCCTCCTTTATCAATAGAAATCGATAAGAGGCCAGATGAGAAACTCAGGCAAGGCTTTACTGGGGCCCCTGCTGTGCAGCAGGGGGGAGCGAGAACAAGCCACAGGTGCCCTTGCTTGCTCGCTTGCTGAGCAGGGGTGCGAGCTGTCTCCTTATATGGGGTGAGGGTAGGAGCAGGTCCAGGGGTCGGACTGGAGGGGTGGCTGAGGTGGTCTGCCCAGCCCTCTGGTGGTGGTGTGTGCAGGGGGCATGCGCACTGCCCTGCTTGTGCTCCCTGCCTTTGCTCCGGGCTCTTTAGAAGTGGCAGTTGGGTTTTTGGTCTTTTTGTATCTTGTTGTCCATAATTTGCCCCAGTGCATGCACGTAGTTATTTTTAGTACCTTATAGTTTATTTGTATTTTGTTGCTCCAGGAGACGTTTGTCCAGGTGAAGCATGGCAGCAAAGGGTCCCCGGGGTCCCAGCCTGTCTCAATAGGATATGTCTTCCCTGGTCACTCCTCCACCCCGAGGAGCTGATGATCATTGTTCCCATCTTTGTAACCCCCCTTACACTGCACAAACCTCCGTTAAAGCACTGATCACCCTGAAATTTCAATTTTTGGTTTTACATTTCTAGTTCTCCTACTAGACCATGAACTTAGGTAATCGACCGTACTCACCTAGCACTGGAGACAGCAAGGCATTGGCTCCTCTAAGGGCTGCACGCATGAATGAGTGGAGGATTTGACAAGTTAGTGAACCACCCACAGCTTTGTCTCAAGGCTGCTCTGCTATTCCCCTTCCCCTGACCTCACTTAGTTAATTGACACATCCTGCTGATTCTGTCAGATTTGTCCACGTTCGGGACAAGCCCAGAAAGGCAAATGGTAATTGTGAAATCTCTAGGTTTACTTTTTACCCGTGCTGTCTCAGAGAAATTGCAGCGAAAGCATTGTTATAATGCTAGTAGCAACAACTAAGGTTTATTTAGTGCTTTACAGCCTGGAGAATGTCAGATGAGAAAAATGAAGTACAGAAAGGCTGTGACTTGTTAGAGGTAGGTAACAGCCCGGGTCTTCAGATTCCAGATCCTCTGATCTTTGTATTATTACACACTGTTTCAGATGCTTCCATCAACAGGTGATTTAAAGAGTTACAAACTTCCTCTTTCGGAGGGTTACTACTCTGCTGTTGCCTGCAGTCTCTTGCCAGCAAATAACTCAGTTCTTTAACTGCTCTGGGCTTCATTATTCCGTGTGAATTCGTAAGGCAGATTAAGTCCCTGTTTTCTGGGAATTGAGAGTCTTCAGACAAGTCGTAGTGAGTCAGAGAGACATGTTTTTGATGCGAAGGAAATGGAGCGAATGTGTGGTTAGTTAATCTTTAAATATTGTATGTGATTCATTCATTCAGTAGTACTTGTTGAGCCACCCTTCTGCTGGGCACTGTATGACTGTCATGGTCCCTGCTCTCATGGGGGTCATAGGCCACCGGGTGAGACAGGTAGTAATCAGACATGCCTGCCAAAGTGAATGCAGGTATTATTGGAAGCAGTGTTGGGAAGCTGGAAAGGCCCTGGAGTAATCACGAGGCCAAAGGTTGTAGCTGGGTGAACCAGGAAGTTCTTTCCTCCTGCTGGGCCTCTTTCTTTTCCTCTAAAAAATAACCAAGGTGGAACCCGTTGACGTCTGAGTTCCTTCCAGCTTACTACGTCTTTGAACTCTGATCTAACAAAGGCACTTTGAGCGAGTCAGGAGGCAGAGCAGAAAGTACCATTCTTTCGTGTGAACTGATTGTTAATACACAACATGTTTCATTCGTTATCTCTGTAAGCAGAGTTCAGGCTCACAGTGTCCATCCTGACTATCTTAGTCTACTGAGAAAAGCACATTTTACTTTATTACAGCAGCGACTGGCATTTTAGTGGACCCCCTTGCAATGTTTAGTTTATTCTGACATTTGAGAGATTGGATCCTCTTTGTTCTGTGATCTCAAAAAATCATCAACCCCCCAGCCCCTAATTCCTGTATTTGATATGTAAAATGGAAGTAATAACCCAAAACTTCCTCATAAGCCCGCAGAGGCACTGATCCAGCAAGGAAGCAAGCATTGTGGAGCATCTGCTGTGTGCACGACACTGCTGAGTACAGAACAGACATGAATAAGAAGTGGTCCCTGCCCTCAAGGAGCGTATGGTTTAGTGGTAGAAAAAAAGCATAACTATTACAGGTGCCGTGGTAGACGTTGATGTGTAGGGCTGGACGTACAAATGTGAGAGCTGTACGTAAGTTCTGCTGGCTGGTGGGAGGGAAAACCAGGGGGCAACGTAGTACAGGGAAGAGAACGTTAGGTTTAGAGTCAGAAGAGCTGGGTTTTCAGAATCTCCGTTCTCTGTATATTAGTTGTGTGACCTTGATTCCTTTGAGCCTGGGTTGCCTCATCTAAATAAAGGAAGTAATGATCCTTCCGCCCCATGGTCAATATGAGTGTGGAACTGTACACGTGTGTATGATAGAGCTCTATCTGTCTGAGCTCTAGGGGCAAGGTCATGTTCCTGAATAAAATGGCTGTTAGGCCACTTGTCATTGCTAAGACAAAAGATTTTATTTGAAGTAAAGCTCTCAGATTAAACCCAAACAGGCATCGGCAACCTTTCAAAGGTAGCGTGCCGGCTCTGCTGCCCGTGCCGGCCTGGCCTGCAGGTCAGGCGTCTGTGCGCACCTTTCCTGTAACGGCAGCGGGCGTGGTGCAGGAGGCGGTAGGAAGTCGGTGGCCCCCGAAAGCCCATCCTCACCTTGACGGTGATGGGAGGTGTGGACCGATGTCGCTGCTCACCTGTGCCCTCGGGACGCCGTCAAGGTGTGTCTTAACTCTGACCTTTCCCCCTTTCTCCCTCGTGCCAGATTTTATCATGTGGGCAACCTGCTGCAACTGGTTCTGCCTGGATGGACAGCCTGAGGAGGCCCCACCGCCCCAGGGAGCCAGGACGCAGGCCTATTCCAACCCTGGGTACAGCTCCTTCCCTTCCCCCACGGGCTCGGAACCAAACTGCAAGGCCTGCGGGGCCCACTTCGCAAGCATGGCCAGGAAGGTGAGTGTCGACCTCTCGGCCTGCTCGGCCACTGTAGCCTCAGGCCCTCAGGCAGGTCTGCTGACCCTTCCATGGTGCCTGTGCAAAGCTGGCAACCCAGAGCTGTCCTTTCACAAAAGTATTAAAACTAACCAAGCAAAAGCAACACATCTTGGCACAGATTTGGAGCCAGCTAGATCTGAATTCTGATAGCAGCTCAGCCACTTCCTAGCTGTATGACTTAACCTGTCTTGAGATTCATTTTCTCCGTCTATAATATAGTAGGGATATAATAATTGTACCCAAGTCAACATCTCGCAGTGTTGTGGGAATAAAATGCGCTGAGCTGCGAAGGGTGCCCGGCGCGATGCTTGGGGTGCAGCAGGCACTTGCTGTTGTTTCCTTCATTAGCTGCCGTCGTAAAAAGCCTGGCTGCAGGTGAACTTGTTCTTTTTATTGAAAACAGTGTCAAGGACATCTCAGGTACATCAGGACCCTAACAAGATGAAGAATGGAGCTTATTTACTGTTGCCATTTCATTTGAAATGCATGGTAGCCGTGTTTTCCAGATTAGTGAGCAGGAGGTAAAATCACTGGCTGGGCCATGGTGTACGCGTGTGGGCCATCCCTCTGTCTGTGGTAAGCACGCCTGGGGCTGAAGGTGAGCCCTGACCCGGAGAAGAGGACTGCTGCATCTGTCCTCTTCTGCAGAATGAGAGGTTTGCAGCCTAGAATGTGACGTTAAAATGATGATAATGAGAAATTTGAGAGGAAAAAAATACTTTCTAAACCACCTGCTGTATGCCAGGGACTATTTTAAGCAATTTATAGAGTTTTTGTTTCATTTAATCCTCACAGTAACTCTATGATGTAGGTTTTAGGGTCCCTACACTCCCACTTTACATATGAGAAACTAAGGCTTAAAGTTTAACAGGTAAAAAGGAAACTGTCAAGTTCCTGACAGCATTGGAGACAGTAAAGTACTCATTCTTTCCCCTGTACTTAAGTAGCGCCCCAAGATCACCTGGTTATTAAATGGCAGAGCCAGGATTCAAACATAGGTCTTTGACTCTCAAGCTTTCTCCCAGAAGACAGTCAGCATGTCAGAATTTCTGCAGCTCAAAATGTTGACCAGCCACCCCTTTGTAACTGTAAGACGATGGAGGATTGGCATTTTGCCTTGTAGGTTGTATTTTGCCTACACCTCACTGCAGTGCGGGGAAGGTGGGCACGTAGCCAAGCTTTGTTGTGGTTTGCTTGGCTGCCCCAGTCACTGAGAGCTCAACCAGAGAGGCTCCTGCAGGCCAGGGGGCTGTGGCTTGGTGGGCAGGGGTACCTCTCCTTTTATACGTAGGCTGAAAGGTTCAGTCCATGATGGAGACTGAAGTGGCGAGTAGGAGGAACTCGGGGCCACGTGGCCTCAGTGCTGTCGGTGGTGGAGACGGTGGGGTGGAGTTAGGGTCTGAGATGAGATGGAAGGAGGGCTGTCGGGTCCTGGTCATGTGCCTGGCACTGAGCCTGGCATTTCATATGTGTTGTCTCACTGAAACCTTACAACAGCCTGTGATGTGTGTACTACTATCATTTGTTCCCGTTTTACAGATGAAGAAATTGTTCCCTTTATCTAAGGTAGTAGTTTCAAGGACTCCTCAAGTACATCAAGAGTCTGTTGGACGTCAAAGCTCGTGCTGTTTTCATTGTTACATTGTGAGGAATGCTAGGAACGACCAGCTGAAGTGGCAGAGTAATTGGCAAGAAAGGAATAGGGAAAACCCTCATTTAAATGAGGCAGCATGGGGAATTCCCTGGCGGTCCAGTGGTTAGGACTCGTCGCTTTCACTGCTGAGGGCGTGGGTTCAATCCCTGGTCAGGGAACTAAGATCCTGCAAGCCGTGCGGAGTGGCCCCCCCCAAAAAAATTAATTAAAAAATAAACAAACAAATAAAGGAAGCAGCATGAATTTGCAATAGGTTTGTTTGAAACCACCCCCCCCCACCCCCCCTTTTTTTTTTAAAAAAGTCAGTTATCCTCTGGAGTGGAAATGGAGAGAAAGCACAGAGAGGACGATTGGTGGTGATCCAGGCTCAGGATAAGCATGTCGAGCACATTGGAAACTTGAGAGAGCCAGGGGATCGAGCGAGTTCTTGACATTGCTCAGCCTGAAGAGAGAACGTGAATGAACAAGGAAACCGCCCCCAGAGAAAGGAGAACGATGGTTGGGTCAGGGTGGGAAGATGCTTTATTGTCTTTATAGTGGTTATCACCACCCAGCATACATGTGTTTGTGGATTGCCTGTCTTCTCAGGTGATACATAGGAGAAGGGATTCTGTCAATTTTGTTCACAACTTTTCCCCAGTGTCTAGAACAGTGACTGACACGTGGTAGGTAGGCAATAAAATTTTAAAAATAAATGAATGAATGAACGAATGGACTGCTGAGTTGAGAGCAGTTTGAAAAAGAGCAAGTAGACCAGAGAGTTTCTATTTTCATCACTTTATGGCTGACATTTCCGTGCTGAAGATTTTCACTGAGGGCCCGGTGCTGTCCCAGCAGCATGCTAGTAGCTGGAGGTTACAGTTTTGTGGAGAGAATACTAAGACATAGGTCTTTCCCTTAGCGAGCTTACTGTCTGGTCGAGGAGGCCCACCTTTACAAAGAACTAATAGTAGTCAATTGCATAAGTTAAGTTCTAGGGCATCAGGCATTGTTGGTAAGTTGATAATTCTAGCCGGATGAAGGAAAGTTTGTTGATTTGCAAAGCAGTGGCTGAGGTAAAAGCACCAGATGTGGAGCAAGTTCAAGGTGGACTTGGGAACTGTGAGTGGCCTGTTTGGCCAGAGTGCAGGGTACCAGGGAAGTTAGGGCAGCAAGGTTGGGATCAGGTGGTAAAGGGCCATGACTGCCATGGTAAGGAGCCTATTGCCACCAGACAACAAGGAAGCATCAGAAAGATTTTGAACAAGGCAACAACCTGATCGATCCCATTTCAGGGAGCAGACGTGGCTTCATGAGGAGGGTAATTTGATGGAGCCATAGGAGTAGCACTTAGGAAGCTCCTGCACACCTGGTGGGAAGTTCCCAGAGCCTGGTGTAGGGTGGAGGCCGAGACTGATCGAAGTAGCTTCCACTTAGTGAGCAACTCTTTGTGCCAGACCTTGTGAAGAAGTGGTTGTTAACCCATTTTACAGATGAAAAATTTGAGACTCATACAACAGGTACTTCAGCTACTAAGATACAAGGGCACGCAGCTGATGAAGACAGATGAAACGGAGGAGGAGGAGGAGGAGGAGGAGGAGGTCAAACTAAAGAAGGCAGAGAATCGGTCTGGGTGCCTAGGAGCCTGACAGTGATTAAAATAAGGAATTTTTTTCCTATTCAGTGGTTCAGTGGGAAATACATTATTCAGTATCTACTGTGTGTCAGACATTGCGTGGGCTAGGCAGGCAGAGGTGAAGAAAGTCATCCCTCCTTAGTAGGGAGCTTGTAGTCTGACAGGAAGATGGGGGCAAATACGCAGCCACACAAGGAGACAAAAAGAAAGCTTCTGTAGCAAGAAGAGCTTTTGTGGGGGGAAAGAAAGTTCCAGTCTGGAAGGTAAAAGATGGTTATCGGTACAATATTTTCTTGCCGCAAAGGGATGGATTAATTTTGTGTAATTCACAGTGAATTTTGTGGATATTAAGGATGTTTTCTCCTATGAGAACTTTGCACTTGTAATTTCTTGCTTAAGTGGATCAGCATCTTATCTTAAGGGCTTGGCATTTAACAGCCGCAAGCTTTTAAAATGTCTTTTCTAGAAGTGTTTGAACTGACGTGACTACATGGATCCTACTGTCTCTTTTTCCTTTCTTCATCGTGGTCAGTATTTTCCAACTGCTCATTGGGTACAAAGTCCAGAGAGCACTAAGGACTTTGTAGAGAGGACGTAGTAAGAAAGATGGAGCCCTGCCTTCCCAGAGTTTCCAGAGAAACTCAGAGAGTTTCTCAGAGAGAAATGGCAGGCTGGGATTTGCCACAAGCCTCGTATCCCATCTGTACTGGTAACACCTACATATGGTCTAGCAGCAGCCCTGACGGTTTTGGAGGGAGTTTGGCGCCCAGCCCCTTGAGCTGACCAGGCTGAGGAGGAGGCGGGGGAGGTGGCCTGGCAGGGAGGTTGTACTTGGAAACGTGGAAGAGATGCTCAAGTCTCAGAGTAGAAAGGGGGTGGCTCCTAGGGACCGGCCCGCGCTCGGAGATGAGGCACGGGGGAAAGGGAAAAGGAGGTGACGGTGTCACCTTTAAGTGCGTTGCGCGCCCACCGCACGCTGAGGTGTGCTGTGCCTTAGCTCACGTAGTACTTGAGTAGTCCTTCGAGGCAGGCTGAGCGTCCGACTTTACAGGTGAGAATCTGATGCTCTGGGAAGTTATCTGTTTTGCACAAGTTCCCTTAGCTGGGACGTGACCAGCTAGGCCTTAATCCTAGTGTGTCACGCCTCGGGCTGCCCCTTTCCTCCCGGTGGGCTGCAGGAGGGGATGCTTATGGGCAGGATGGCTAGGAGGAGGGGCTGGTGGGCTGAGAAAGCGGGCCCGCCCTGTGCCAGGGAACGCGGCTGGGGAGAGGGTGGAACAAGGGAAGGGTGGATTGGCAAAGGCGGGTGCCGCTGCCAGCCTCCCGATGCTGGTGTTTGCCTGTGTTCCTGGCATTTGTGCAGGCTCGTCGGCTCCCCTAGGTCATCTTTCATGCGACCTCTTGAGTCAGTTTGCACCATTTGCTGGAATGTATACGTATGTGTTTCCCTTGCTCGTTCTGCCCGCATTTGTTGACAGCTGCTTTTTCCTTCTCCTTTGTTCTCTCCAGCCTCTGCGAACTGGGGTTTTAGTCTCAAGAGAGCGCTGTCTTACTCTTTCCTGTAGGGTTGTGTTTCAGATGCCGATGCCGGGCCTTGAGAGTCCCTGGCGAGCCGGGGGTACAGAGAAGCTGGGTTGGTTGCTGCCTTTGCATTCTGATCTTGCATCCAATACGCTGCACATCTTTGAAGAAGAGAGTTGTTTAGATCTGGCTGATTGAGCAACTCGGGGCTTTTTAATTGTGTCAGGCTAGGTCTTATCAAACTGCATTGACTTAAGTAATGTTCCACGTCAGGACCTACAGCTTTATTACACGGAAGCCTCGTCATTTCACTGTCATCCTAAGCACATCTCATTGCCCAACAGAAAAGCTTTAGATATGACTGAACCCCCCCATACCCGGAAACATCCAGTTTCCACCTGAGTGGCTGCTGGTCCCAGACCCTTATGAAGCGAGTGCAGCCATGCGTCCTTTCCAGTCAGTCGCTGAACGTTTTATTGTCTGGTTATAACTGTGTAGAGAATAAGGGAGCTTGATGCGTGTCCTTCCCCAGCTTCTAAGTATCACTAGTCAAAACGATGGTAAACATTATGCTTGTTTTCCTTTACTGCACGAATGACACTTAGAGAAAACTAACTATAATGACGTCAGCTATGCAGACTTTTACTTCAGTGCCACACAAGAGTATCTGTGATTTCGACTCTGGGAATCTCAGTCTCCTGGGCATTCTTTTTTTTTTTTTTTTTCTTTTAAATTAATTAATTAATTAATTTATTTATTTTTGGCTGTGTTGGGTCTTTGTTGCTGTGCTTTCTCCAGTTGCCGTGAGCGGGGGCTACTCTTCGTTGTGGTGCACGGGCTTCTCATTGCAGTGGCTTCTCTTGTTGCGGAGCACGGGCTCTAGGCGTGCGGGCTTCAGTAGCTGTGGCACGCAACCTCAGTAGTTGTGGCTCGCAGGCTCTAGAGCACAGGCTCAGTAGTTGTGGTGCACGGGCTTAGTTGCTCCGCGGCATGTGGCGTCTTCCCGGAGCAGGGCTCGAACCTGTGTCCCCTGCATTGGCAGGCGGATTCTTAACCACTGTGCCACCAGGGAAGTCCCTCTCCTGGGCATTCTTGTTAGCTTGAATAGCTTTCTATACTTAGAAAAGAGGGAGCAGAAATCTTTAGGTTAATACTTAAGTCACCACAGGATGAAAAGTTTTTAACTTCTCTAAAGGATGGGTGAGGGCGCCCTCCGGGACCAGCCCTGTGGGCCCAGGGATTCCCCCTCTGGTGGCGTGTGGCCTGCTGGTGGCTGGCACAGGCCTCGGTCAGACGTCGCTGGGCTCGGTCAGCCTGTGGGGCGAGAGGCTGAGGATTTGCTTCCTGTGAGCTGAGCAAGCCTTCACGAGTCGTGTTCTCTGCGATCCTGGGAGGAGCTGCTGCCTGGTGGTACCAGCTTGCCTGCCGGGCGCTCTTGTCGCCCGTCTGAGACACCCTGTACTTTCACAGACCAGAGCTCCCTAATCACGTCCAGAGGGCCTCCTGTAGCTGACTAAATATTTGTCCTGGGTAGGCTCTCAGGCACCACTGCGTTCCCAGCACTCTGAGTGGGCCTTCCTGGGGTGGGGGGGGGCCCTGGGCCCCAGCCTCTGCAGACGGGGCGCTGGGTTGGCAGTTGGGGGATGGAGAGCCAGGCCCTTGACTCAGCCCAGCTGTAGGCTCGCCTGGGGCTGAGTTAGGCAACGTGAGCCTGACTGTGGGCACGAAACTCAGACAGACCTCGAGTGTGAATCCCAGCTCCACTCTTCACTGCCTGCCCTTTAGGATGGGACTTAAATCTCTCTAGGCCTCAGATGCTTGGTCTGTAAAACAGGGAGGTGCGCGAATACCTACTTTGCGGGCTTGCTTTGAGAATTAAATGACAAGCCAAGTCTAGCTCTAGCACACAGTGGCCCCTCAATAATTTAATTAATAACATTAGTAGTAACAACAGTCACCACCATAACCTTTGTGCATTTGCTTTCTTATCTCAGCAATAAAGTAGAAAGAATCATAGTTCAGGATTTGAATCCTGACTCTTATCATTGGCTTGTATCTCCTAGCAAGAATAATTAAAACACTGAACACTTATTGAAGACTCATGTGTCAGATATACTAAATGCATTATCTCTTAACTTTACAACAATCCTATGAGGCAGTTGCTGTTACCGCCTTGCTTTACGGTTGAGGAAACTGAGGGCCAGAGAGGCTAAGTTACACCCCCAAGGTGACGCCACAAGAAATGGAGGAGGGAGACAATAAAAATGCGGGGCTTTTTTATCCTGAAGCTGGTAGTCTTAATTAATAGCCTCCATTTCTCTATCAGTAAAGTGAATAAAGTAAGCCTCCGACGGAACACTCCACGTAGTGTCCTGTATCTGGATACATGATGCCCACAGGGGCTGCGCCACCTCCGAGTGGCTTTTACCTGGAATCTGCAAGGTAGCCTGCACCCGCAGGGAGAGGAGGAGCTCAGTAAAAGTAAGAGTGATGGGGGAGCTCTCGCCCAGCTCCCATCGCACTGTCTTGTTCTCGCTGTCTGACGTGGTTTCCTCTGCCTCTTGCTCTAAGCAGCAGACCTGCTTGGACTGTAAGAAGAATTTCTGCGTGGCCTGTTCGAGCCAAGTGGGGAGCGGGCCCCGCCTCTGCCTTCTCTGCCAGCGCTTCCGAGCTACAGCCTTTCAGCGGGAGGAGCTCATGAAGATGAAGGTGAAGGACCTGAGGGACTATCTCAGCCTGCATGACATCTCTACCGAGACGTGCCGGGAGAAGGAGGAGCTGGTGTTCTTGGTGCTTGGCCAGCAGCCTGTAATCTCCCAGGAGGGCAGGACTCGCGCCCCCAGCCTGTCCCCGGACTCCCCCGAGCAGCAGGCCTTCCTGGCCCAGCCTCACACCAGCACAGTACCTCCCACCTCACCCGGCCTCCCTTCCTCGGCCCCGGCCCAGGCTCGGGACCGGCAGCAGGTACGGCCCGTTGGCAGCCACACCGCCTCTGCCGGGTGGAGGGCTCGCTTTCCTCTCCCGCCTGCACCGTGGGAGCCACCGTGGGAGCGGGGCAAGGTTAAGTGTCTGGATCATGTGACGCCTTTCTGCTTACTGATGAGGGATGATGTTTTCTGGACATCAGACTCACGTGTTGGCCTTTTTCAGGGGTGTTGATGCGCGCTACTGGGTGTTTGTGTTTTTTGTTTGTTTTCAGTACGTACATATCCCAGTTAGAGAGTTTTAAAAAATGCATTTTTCCAGAAATATTTTGAGAGAACTCACTGGTAGTCTTTGCATGTAGTTCTGTTCAGATTGCCCTCCTACTTACTCACCTTTGTTGTGGTCTTCCTTTGTTGTGGCCGGATGGGGAACTCCGTTCCTCAGTGACCGTCACAAGGCACAAAGGAAGAAAAGGAACATGTAGAGGGAAGGGAGAGTGGGGAAACACTGTGACTAAGACAAGGGCGCTGCTTCTCTTGCCAGCCTCTGTCTGGGCGGGGCAGTGGTTGGCGGGCTATTGAACAGTAAGCAGCCTTACCAGCATCCCTAGTGGGGCCTGGGAATGGTAAGCTCAGAGCAGCACATCGACTGAAATATGAACCAGGCATGGAAAGTACAGAAATGAGTAACACATTGCTTCTGCGCTGAGAAAGCCCCTCCAAGGGGGAGGGTAGACGCAGAAACCAACTATTGGATTAGAGTGACGCAGGCGGACCTCACCGTTGTGTAAGGCATGGTGGCGTCCCGTAGATATACGTTAAGTGCCTTAGTGAGCCTTTTACTTACATGGCTTGGGCAATAGTGGGAGGATTAGGACCTAAGAAATCCGGTTTCCACATCCGGTTTGTCACTGACTCTTGGGTCAGTTTGGGTGAGGTTTGAGCCTATAACAATGAAATGGGGTTAGTAATCCGGACCACTTTTGCTCTTGCCAGGATGTTGGGAGGACTGCCTAGCGTGATCTCACATCTAAAGGGCTTTGAGCCGCCTCGAGCAGGCACGTGCCAGTGTTGTCAGTTCCCACACAGGATGTGGATGGCTGCTGCCTCTTGTTTATGATCACCTCCTTTGCCAGGATGGGGCCCCCTGATTCAGCTCTGACGAGCACTGAGGCATAAAGGCCACTGTGATAGCATGCTTTACCTTCAGGAAACTCAGCAGCTCCCTTGTTGGCTTGAGCCTGCTTTCTCCCCAGCGCGCTCTGGAGTTTAACTCTTCCCTCAGCTCTGGCTCTGTCTGCTGGACAGGTTTGGGCTCCTGCTTTGACTTCCTCCCTTTGCTTGGTTAAGTGCTTTCTCTCTGTTTATGGGGAGCCAGGAGAGTGCCTTGAGGGATTTTTTTTTTTTTTTCCCTCAAGAACCTTCAGGTGGCTTTTCCAACGAAAGGAGTCGGTTTTAAGCTTCCCTTCATTAATCAGAAGTTTCCAGACTGCACCCACAGGTGACACTGTGTACCGGATCTCATTGGGTACTTCTCTGATGTTTTCAGAGGGCCTTCAGGTCAGCTCACATCCCCTGTTCTGGTGAGGTCTGCATTTTGTCATCCAGAAAAACAGGGGAAGCGAAGTAACTTGTGCGCGGCTGCCCGACGATTCTACAGCGAGCTGCACCCAGGATGCAAATCTGCTTGTACCACTCGCCCTACCAGGGCCCTTTCCTGTACACTTTAATGTCCTGGCAGTAGTTGCTGATGAAGGAAGTGTGTGGAATAAGCACAACTGTGGACACATATTCGTTGTAGATTTTGGGTTAGCCAGTGGGCAAACTGAAAAGACAGGAGCATACTTTGCAGCATGAGATCTAGTTTCTCTTTCCTGGAAAAGAAAGGACATACAAGAAGCTGTCTACTTAGGACGACGTTAGGCTCTGAAAGACTTTTTGTAACTCCAGGGTGACACCAGGAGGCCAGTGTGTACCACACTGACGTAAATCTAAGAGAAAGCTAGACATTGTTTTGGATGCATCTCCGTACACGTGTGCTATATGTGGGAGCGTATCGTCACTTGGCATTTTTGGTGGTGGTGGTGATTTGTACTCTTCATTGCCACTGTAGTTGCTTGCCTGTTCTTAATTAGCTCCGTATTATGCATCCTAATCTGAGATGAGCGGCTAGAGGCAGTGAGTGACTTGTTTCCCAGGTTGTCCCTTTACTGAGACCAGTGGAAAAGGCCTGTGAGCTCAGACACCTCTTTGCTCTGGGCTCACACCAGGCCCTTTGCCTCTTGGGAGCAGTGGGTGAAGAGGATCTAGTTAAGGGATTTGTGGCTTCAGTGGTGATGGGATTAGGAGGCTCACAGTTCTGACTACTCTGTGGCAAAACCTGAAGGAGTATCTAGGAGGAACATTTTGAGAAGTTAGAATTCTAAGCAGAATGAAACTTCTTAAGGACAGGCGTTTGTCTTATATAGTCTCAGGCTAATAATAATTTCCGACCAGGTTTCAAGACAGCTCTCAGTAATAGTGTGCCCTGCTGGTTGGAGCATATTTCTAGAATGTGAGAGCAGCAACTAGCCAGAAGAGAGGGGTAGGGTGGTGAGGGTCTGGAAACTTTGTCTCATCCAGGCCAGATGAGGAAGTGGGGGAGATTTTGTGTGGAGGAAGGGAAGATATGATATGAACAGCTGGGAAGAAAATAGTTGGCATTGGTCTGGGGGCAGAACCAGGGACGGTGGGCAGAAGTTGTCGGGAGGGTAGTTTGGGGTCAGTATCAGGAAAAAACTTGACAGCGGTCCAGCACAGGAGTGGACGTGTGATCTTCCTTTGACTTGGAGTGTTCAAGCTGAGACTAAATTGACGGTGAGTGGCGGTTAATGCCGTCCCGGTGGTGGGCAGAATTAATGCATCTTGTTCTAGAGTTGAAATCTATTTCTATTGCTTCCCTGCCTGACAAAGTCAGTGTTGAAGAGCAGGCTTTGTAATGCTGTTATGCGAGACTCCAGATTTCCGGGGGAGATGGGAATGCGTTCTGGATATGGTGTGGGCTGGCAAGAGGCCCATGCTATCCCTGGGACATCTCTGTGGATGTGATGGCACCTTTCTCTTCCCACAGGCCAATGGCCATGTGTCTCAGGACCAAGAGGAACCCGTCTACCTGGAGAGCACAGCCAGAGCACCTGCTGAGGATGAGACCCAGGTGGGGCCCCTGCTTGGGTCTGTGCCTTTGCCTTTGCTCTTTCACTGGCGTTCTTAGGCTGTTATTAATAAGGAACCTCTTGGCAGACTCAAAGTGGAGAGAGGAGAATCAGTGTGTGATGATAGTCCTTCTGAAATTCTGTTTTCAGGGGTGGAGTTTAGTGTTAGCAATCCAGATTAACCTTTGTGGCTGTCGGTGTGTTAGTGTGGAGTTGTGAGTCACAGTGGAGTCACAGTGGAGACGGGGGAGCCACATGGCCCATTAGTTTCCAGTCTCTTGACTTTCTAAGAGCTGCCAGAGGGCAGGCTCCCGGTGCCGCTGTGCAAATCTTGTTCTTTTCTTCTGCTTCTAGCACACAGTAGCCATTGTTAGGGGAAGGAAGTCAGATAATCAGGAGGAGAGATGGGAGGAAGTTCAGGCCTCAGCCGTGGCGGGCCCAGTGCCCAGGGCACAGCCATCGGGGCCGTGGAGCTATTGTCACGGGTGCGGGTGCGTAGAGAGGCTGCTCGCCCGGGAGGTGGGCTCCTTCGTGGGAAAGCAGAACTGTCTCCAGGGGAGAAGGACCGACACCATTCTCGGTGGTTTCTGGTGCTGCCGCGTTTAGTCGTCACAGCAACCCTGTGGGGCAGGACTGCTGCCTCTTCTTCATGGAGGGGCAGTTGGGCTCCGAGAGGTGAGCCACTTGCCTGATACTATTCAGTACTAATCAGCAGAGGAATCAGGATTCAAAGCCAGGGCCACCTGCCTCAGACTGCTGCTCCTTCTACCGGGTCGTGCTGCTGGGCGGGTCAGGCCGCTGCGCCTGAGCTCAGGGCTCGGGTCAGGAAGAGACCGTGGTCTCTCTTGCGATGCAGGGCACCATGCCGGCTACTGCTCCTGTGCCTACTCCTCTTGAGGCCAGTCACCCAAAGCATGGGGTGATGAGTGCTCTGGGGTCCTGGGAGGGAGGGCCTGGGTTGGGGGAGCTGAGCCCACCGATCTCATCTTTGCCTTTGCAGTCTGTTGACTCAGAGGACAGCTTCGTCCCGGGCCGGAGGGCCTCTCTGTCTGACCTGACCGACCTGGAGGACATTGAAGGTCTAACCGTGCGGCAGCTCAAAGAGATCCTGGCTCGCAACTTCGTCAACTACAAGGGCTGCTGTGAGAAGTGGGAGCTGATGGAGAGGGTGACGCGGCTGTACAAGGATCAGAAGGGACTCCAGCACCTGGGTGAGGGGCCGCCTGGGTGACAGCTGCACGGAGTTCCAGAGTGCTTGCTGTCTCGCTTGAGAGTCGACATCGACCTGACTAAATTTCCCCACTTTTAGCCCAGGAAGGAGTCACCTTACACATCTGCAGCCTCTAATAATAGCTGTCCTTTGGAGTTGAGGGCTGGGATTGGGTTAGGCATCATGTACATGTATTTAATCTTCAGGGCAGCCTGTGAAATAGGCGTTATTAGTGTCTTCCTTTTATTGTAGAGCCCAGATTTGAACTGAGGATTTCCTGGTCCAAGTCCATGGCCTTTCCCCCCACACGTCGCCCCTGCCATACTGACTACTGCCTCTACCAGTACTCCTTCTTTGCACACACGGTGCAAGAACACTGTGTCCTGCCTGCACTTGGGCTGTTCATTTCCCAAAGCATGGTATCATTTTCAGCGATGCCCAGTAAAATATCAAGGTCTGTGCTCAGATGAGTTTGGGAAAAAAAAAAAAAAAAAAAGGAAACTTTATGTCCCTGCTGCTGATTCATGGTGGATGAATAATGGAACAGTAAAGGCAGAGAAGTCCTGCAGAAGAGAGAGGAGTTGAGCCGTGTGGAACTCTGCATTTCCTGAAGTGACTTCACTCAGAACCTACCCCCGCCCCCCAACACCCCCTCCCCAGCTGATTTGGTCCTGCAGGTCGTTCTGACTCCTTGCCTGCTCACAGTTGAGGTCAGATTTGGGGCTCTCCTCTCCCAGAAGTTCAGATTCATCAGAGTTAGGGGACATCTGACTGGTCACCTGATCACAGACTCTCCCCTTTGGGATCGTCCCCAGAACCTCCCTAGAGTGGCGAGGACCTGGGACTAGGAGATGGCTCCGCCGGGGGGCTGCATCCCGACTCCCTGGCCGACTGGAGCAGACTGTCCCTCCTTTCTTGACTTTAGTGCTGGCTTCAGAAGCAACAGAAAAGGACCTTGTGCTTATGCAGTAGCCTTCCTGCTTGGCAGTTTTGTTCATGGCAAAGCAGTGGAATCTTTCTTTTCTAAGACTAGACCAGACACCCCGGCAGGAGCTGTGTGTGAGTCCTCCGCACGTAGGGGGAGTGAGGAGGGCGGGTGTTCTGTCTGGGCTCTTGGCCGGCCTGGTTCCCAGCGGGCGAGCAGTCAGAGTTCGGAAGTGAAGGCAGGGTGGCTGGAGACTTTCCTCGTGCTGTCACATATTCAGACGCCTTCTTTCTCTTTCCTTTCCAGTGTGTGGTGCTGAAGACCAGAACGGTATGTAGTTGTTCCTGTTTGGGAACAGGCTTAGGCTCTTAGCTCTTCTGTCCTTCCCCTCCTTCAGCCCTGATTCCTGTTAACAGTCTAAGAATTCTGAGCATGTCAGCGTCCATAGAGGATGTGGGGGAATTTACTGGGAACCAAGGCTTCTCAGCATCTCTAGAAATTCTCATCCCCGTCCCCGTGAAGGGACAAGAGTGGCAGGACACCTAGGGGCAGCCTGATCTGCACGCCTCTGGGTTGTCAGAGCTCAGAAGCCAGCATCTGTAAAACATTCAGCAAAGCAAGTGGTGGCATGTGGCACATCCGGTGCATTTCCCACACTCCTGGGGCTAAGGCACTCCCTCCCCTATAGTTTTCACTCCCTCTTGGTCTGAGTGGGGAGGGTTTCTGTGTACACCTTCAGGGAAATCACTTGGGATGTTTATCAGCTTCTGGTACCAACTAAAAAGAAAGGGTGGTGGGGACTTCCCTGGTGGTCCAGTGGTTAGGACTCTGCCCTTCCACTGCAGGGGGCGCAGGTTCGATCCTGGGTCGGGGAACGAAGATCCCACATGCCTCACGGTGTGGCCCAAAAAAAAAAAAAAAAAAAGAAAAGGGTGGTGACCTGAGAGCCTTGTTTGTACAGGGCTGGGTAGTGGTTAGAACTGCTCTGGGGATAGATCGGGAAAGGTGTTACGTATGGTGCTCATTGTGGCGCTCAGCTGCCATAAACTCACCCGTGTGTTAAAGACCACCACTGGGCCTTTGGGCACCTCCAGAACACACTGCAGGAATCTTGACTGCAGATCCAAATCATTCTAAAACATGCTAGACCTTCTTGAAAGCCTAAAGGCTACATGGCTGTTTTACTAAATAACAAATTTGGAGAGCCTTCTGAAAAAGTTTTAAAGTGCTTTGCAGGCCCCTACACTTCTGAGAACATCCTTTCTTGGGGAAGAGCTCACAATCATATAGCTCAGAATGGGGCACAGTCTTCTGGCTGATAAATTCTCAAGAGTTGAACTCCCCCAAATCATTTGGAGTTCTAGACCCATTCCCTCATCTGATACCAAGATCGGGCCAATCCACTTGGTGTCTTTCTTTTTCTGATTCCCCGGAAGAATGCTGGCAACTGAGTTGATGAATTCGTTAATCCTGATAGAAGCAATCAGTAATGAAATTCTATAAATTACTCCAGCTCATCTTAGGTATTTATATAGTTCAGTTGTTTCCAAACCTTCCCTGTTAGGGCCAACAGCTCCGCAAAGAGGTAAATAGGTTTCACTGCCTCTTACAGCCAGCCCTCCTCAAGTGTTTCTTGACTTTTTGAATAGTCTAGGGAACAGGAAAAGAAAGTGCAGAAGCAATGGAGTGTGAGAGAATTCCCTGTGGAACCGTAGAGGTGGCTGGTACGAGGCCAGTTGCCTGTTTATGGCTACCTGGTTCAGGCTACCATTTAAAACATGCTGGGGATGGTTGGCTTTGGGGAAGTGACGGTTTTTCTGTTCCTGCAGCTAGCCTAGGATGCTGGTCATGCCCCCTGTATCTTACCACTTGCACAAGCCAGTTAGCCTTGTCGAGAACTGTGCACTGAGCAGTTAATAACTATCTTGGCAGTCCCTGCCTTCAGGCCCCTTGCCCAGAAGCCCGCCTGCCTGGATTTGAATCCTTGGGCGAGCCACTTAACCCTTTGGTCTCAGTTGCCTCATCTGTAAAATGAGTAACAAGAGTACCTCCTTCATAGTTTTTGTGAGGATCCAATGAGTTAAAACATGCAAAGCGTTTAGGACCCTGCTAGCACCTGTAAGCTTGCAATAATGTGAGCTGTTATCATTCCCTTGGGAGATGTTCATTTGTCAGACATGTAGAGAGTACCTACCATGTGACTGGTTGCAGGGATTCAAAGATGAATATCAGACCTCAGAGCACATAGCAGTTGCTTAGTACATTATTATAGAAATTGATTGCATTTGTTGAATTTAGGGGCCCATAGTGTAGTGAGGAGACAAGTAGGCAAACTCAAAAATTCTCATGCAGTGTGATGAGCAGTCATGAGGGTGTGAATAAAGCCGTGTGTGGGGAGCAGAGAAGAGGGGGCCATAATCTCTGCCGGGTTCTTGCAGCATGACGTCTCCTCAGAGGAAGCCTGGCGGTAGTCTGTGGCATGGCCCAGGGGCTCCCGTGATCCTTGGCTTTATTAAATTGGGGATATGTTTACATATAAGCCTCATGATCCTTAGTGAGCCATTCATTACAGCTCCATTTATATCTAAACTTTTCTGAACCAGTTTTATCTTTTCATCATGTTCTGCCTCAGAGAATATTGAGTCCCTAAGTGCCACTCACTGGCTGTATTACAGCCTCAATTGTCTGAAAATTATTTCTTTTAAGCTTTGAGGACTTTGCCTTATTTAGTTCTCATGTTCTGGGGACGTCTTTGATCTACAAGTACTTGACTCTTCAAATCTATAGCCTGACCTGTAGAGGTGCAGATTAAACAAGCAAGTGGAATTAACTACCGGGGAAAAGTTTTCTTGGAGTTCTGTTTGAGTGAAGTATGTGGATTTGGGGGGGCTGTTCCCAGTGTGCCTGTTCTCCCCCTGTCCCCCAACCCCGTACACTTAGACAGTCTTCTTACTTTCCCCTCTACCCCCTTTCTGCTGTGTGTGTCCAGGGGGAGCAGTGCCATCCAGCCTGGAGGAGAACCTGTGTCGGATCTGCATGGACTCGCCCATCGACTGTGTTCTGCTGGAGTGCGGCCACATGGTCACCTGTACCAAGTGTGGCAAGCGCATGAACGAGTGTCCCATCTGCCGGCAGTACGTGATCCGAGCCGTGCATGTCTTCCGATCCTGAGGGCTTGTACCGGCTTCTTCAGTGCCTTACAGGGACATAGCTCGAGGTGTCTGGGCCCACAGTTGGCCAGCTTGCAGAGGGGCAGCCTAACAAGAAAATCTGCAGTGTTCCCAAGACCAGGGCAAGCAAGATGCTGTGTCACCTCTGGGCATGCACAGATCGCACAGGCAAGTCCCTGTTTCAGCGATCTTGGGGTGATGATGGTAACTGATGGAAGAGAGGACTTTCTGGAATTTGGACCGTATCTTCTTCCCTTCCTCTGAGAACCTAAACAGTTTCACCCTTCCTCCTGTAGCCCACCCATCCCCCTGAGCTGCGTGCCTCTCTTCCACCCATCGGAAGTCCTGGTAGAAATGGCTCTCTTCTTCCCCAGCACATCTGGATTCATTTCTGGTCTCTCTGGCTTTCCGTGCTTTAACCGACCTTTGCTGAAATCTCTTGCTACATTACCTAAAATCCCATGTGTTTCTTCAGACCAAAAAGATGTTAGCTTCCCAGACCAATAGTGATCCTCCTTAGGACAGAATTTGGCCCAGTAAACTCATTTCTGGCGAGAAACGAAACACAAATGCTATTGAAAAAATTTGAAGTCGTTAAGAGTTGCTTCCTTAAGTGCTGGGATTGGAAGCTATCAGTCTCCTGACCTGACCTTGGCAGTCAACAAAGCATCTGGCTTTCAAACTGCTGGGAAATTCCAGCCTCTGCGCAAGACATGGTGCATCTCTGCTTCTTCTCTTGGGGCCTGACTTTGTGCCATCCTTAATTTTAGTTTATGAGAAAAGGGAAAGCGTTGGGTGGAAGCAGTGGCTTTCTGCTTGGCTTTGCCTTCTCCGACAGACAGCCTTAAACCACTTTCCCCTGAGCATGAGGTCCCTCTTTCCCATGGAGGTTTTAAACATGGTCTCACTGAAGGCACAGAGACTTTAAGCAGAGAGCCTCACGCTTCTCTAGCCAGACTTCTCATGAAGCTCCCGGAGACTGAGCACGTAAGACAGAGCACCTAAGAGGTATCAGAAGGTACTTGAACGAGGCTGGATTCAGCCCTTGAGCAGACAGCTGGAAGTCTTAGTTCCCCAGGTTGGTGGGGACTCCCTACTCCCATTTCCTTTCTCAGCCTGCTGATTTAGGGGCAGGTCAGGAAGAAGCATTCTCTAGGCCCTTTAGGAAGGGCCGTGCAACGAACAGGTGATGTTCTCGAGCCCTCTTAGGGTCTTTTCACCACTGGAAGAGCTTAAGTTTGCCGGAGAAGCTTAGCCAAGCACAAACGTACGTACTGTGTACTATCAGAAGAGCGGTGTGTGCTGCCGTCACCACTGGGCGAGCTATGCAAACCCTTGAACACCCGAAGGCCCCTGGCAGTGCCCCCACCCCCACCCCGTGCAGCCAAGATCTCTCAGACTGGAAGAACCAGTCATGACTTTGAAAGCAGTGGGAAACCTCTAAGGGGACCTGTTTATTGGCACAGACGTGTTTAATGCCGTCAACCACTAATCAATCTCTTTTGGGGGAGTGAAATAATTTTAAAGTGGTTGTCAGCTGAACACTGGACCGCTTACCTTGACATTATACCAAGTCCTGGGTGATTTGATTCTGGGCTACAGCCTTTGTAGGAACTGGGGGAATCAAGAAATTTCCCTATAAAGACATCGTCTTTCACCTTTCTGCTGGACAGTAAATACTATAGTTTACAGTGCCTACCAGTTTAACAAAGGATTCAGCTACTCCTCAATTACACTGTGAAACAGGTCTACATGTATGCAGCTCAGTTACAACCTAGCAATAACTTCAGGGCAGAAGCTGGCTGTCTCCCTACTTAAAACTTGCTTTCTCTGCTGCGGCCTTACCTCTCCCTACCTCCCAACTTCCCTCTTAAGACATGAGTTAATAATATCCTGATGGTTGGTTTGTTAACCTCAGTAAGAATTAGAACTGATGTCATTTACTCATTTTGGAGAAAGAACTTGCCTTGAAGTCTTCTAACCTCTTTTGGTGAAGGTTTCCATTTAGGAAAAAAAGGTGGCAAACACCTCCCCCCCCCCCCCCCCGCCGCTTTTTTGTATCTTCTTTATTCCTACACCAAGTAAAAGTTGGGAATTCTAAGATCCCATTTCAGTTACTATCTAACCTAGGTAGAAAACTTGAATTTTATCCTTGAATATTCTCTCCTGCTCCTCACAGGTCCTTGGTCTTAATTATCACGGAAATGTCTAATTCTTCCATTATTCCATGGCTTTTGCTGTGACTGTTCTGAGGTTTCAGTTGAGACTTGTTTTACAGACAGCTGACTGGTTCATAATACATTGGAATAGCTGGATCCAAACTAGTAAGAATAAGCTGTACAGGGATTAGCGCTCCATATAAAATGTATAAATTTGTTGAAATCTTTTGGATGTGAATGTGTTACTTCAAGTGGCTTATATTAAGATTTTCTCAAGACTTACTTGGGTGTTAAGAGCAAACCCAAATGTGTATTTTTTGTTACAGAGCTCTGCTTTATAACTTTGTAATAAAGTTTCAATATAGATGCCTGTCTGATCTGGTGTGAGGATACCAGAGGTCTTACAGTTAAGACTGACAAGAGTTGACAAACCACAGGCTAATCCCAGGCACACAGGCATGCTCTTGAGAGACTGCATTATTTTTGGAGATGCTTGGGCCATGTGGCCTTGGTCATGGAAGAGCCTAGAAGAGGATGGGACCTGGGTAGGAAAAAGGACCAATCCTAAGTCCAAATAGGAAAAAGCATCAAGTGAGTTCAGACATGGGACACTGATTTGGTAGAGGCAGACCTTAAAGATGTGGGTAGAAAGGAATCTGAGGACAGCCAGGGTGCCTAGTTAATTAAGTCTTCAGGTGACCCTGGGAGATGGACAGTAGCTTGTGGATACAGCTGTGGTGGCTGGAGTGTGGCTCAGAGGTTGGCCCAGCCTCGAGGGCAGAGTGCCCTGTCTGTGCAGGTCTGTACCCCTGCCTGACCAGGTGCCCAGGGGAGGGGACTCCTGAGTAGGCAGCCTTTGGGAGAGCTGGATTAGTGCAGATCTGCCCTGTGACTGAGGAAAGAAGAAATCTTGCCAAAAGGGCATAAAGGCTCGAGGCTGAGCCACAGCACTTTGTCCTCATTGTTCTGGGCAGCTGACCTGTTCGGCACCCTGGATGACCTCTTGTCTGCTGCCAACCAGCAGCAAGTAAACAAAGGCTCAAAGGAGGGCAGGCCTCCAGCACTCTGCTGGGGAGGTTGAAGATGATGTTGTTTACGGTCTGTGGGAATAACATGGATACAAGATCACATCTAATCTCAGCAGCAAAGAAAAACTGTGTCAGAAAGACTGGAAGGAAATAAACACCTTGTACAGTGGACCGAAGACAACACACCCAGCGGGGCAGGGAGGGGCTGAGGGGCTGAGCTCATGACTGAGATGCGCCCCCCTCTGCTGTGCGAGCGCACCCTGAGTGAGAGACCAGCCAGGCGAAAGGGCAGCGTCTGTGTCCGTTGGCAAAATCCTGAGGGGAGAGCCTTGTTCTGCTGCTCTGTCCAGTTGCTTGGCCTGAGGAGGCTGGCGAGGGGGATGAAAATTTATGTAGGTCAGTGCTCAGAGGAGGAGCAGCTTTTGTCTCTGCAGAGGACAGAATAAAAAGAGTGTCTTCTTCTCAGCAGTGAAGCCAGACTGAATGGTGCCTATTCAGAAACACCAAACGTCCTGGCCTAGAGTCAGGGCGCCTCCCCCTCCTGCCCTTCCTGCCAACACATTTTAAGCAGCAGGTGGAAACCCCGGTCCATCAGGTTGAAGTTGGCCTCCCAGCGGAGTGTGACCTTGGCCGAGCACACTGGAGGAGGGCTGGGGCGAGGCGGTGGCCCAGACTCAGACTCAGACTCGGGTATGCTCCAGAGATTTGAGTCACATTAACCTCACTCACAGGGGCTGGACAAACAAGCCTGCCAATCTGTTGATAAGAAAACGCAGAACGGACCCTCAGAAGTCAGCAGAACTAGCTGGAAGTCGGTTCAAAACCAGATGGTGACATGATGAACTGCACACAGACCAGAGTGAGCTGTGTCGCACAGGTGCGAGGCTGTGGAGGTGGGCTGACAGGGCTCTGAAGTCAGAGGCCAGGCCCCAGCCTCCTGGGCAGGCTCTGGACATGCACACCAGTGCTGATCCTCCCGACTCTAGACCGCTGCGTGCCAGGCTCTGTGCTAAGTGCTTTACCGAAGGCCTCCTGAGGTCACTTACTCTTCACAGAAACCCTGTGATGTAGGTGCAGTTCCTGTCCCCATTCCTGGAGGGTTAGGGCTGTTAAATTGCAGGGCTTGATTCAAACTACGTCTGTCTACACCTGCACTGCCCAAGGTGGTAGTCGCTAGCACTAGCCTCACGTGACTACCTGAACGAAGATGAAAAGTTCACTCCCTCAGTTTCGTTAGCACATTTCACACGCTCAGAATATGGCTGGTTCATGTTGGCCAGTGGAGATTTACAGGGTGCTTCCAATGCCATAAAAAGTTCTGTTGAACTGCGCTCGTCCATGCTAAATTGTTTTCCTTTTATTCAAAGAAATCAGCCTCAGGCGGTGCAGGAGCCATTCTTTGTAAGCAGGCTGTGTAGATTTGTCCTCAGGTGGGTTTTTAAAGAGCAGTCTTGTTTCCAGATTTGGGGGAGGCAGGTCCTCCTGGAGCCCTGTATCCCCCCGAGGAGCAGCCCAAACAACCTCCCTTTCCTTCCTACCTGATCATGGTTCCCTCCCTTCACACCAGACCCACACGCTGTAATAGGAGAGCACAAAGACAGAAAACCCATTTTGTTTTCTTTCAAGTGAGACTTCATTCCTGGCGGCCAGGCTGCATACAAGTTTTGCCAAATGTAAGCATTTCTGGGGACAGTCTTTCTTTTAAATACAACTTTAAAATGAGCCTGGAAGTAGAAGGGGCAGGTAAGGGAGAAAAGACTGCCGCCAGGACGGGCTCTGTGGACAGAGCTTCAACAGCCGGCCTCCCCTTCTTCACTCCTTACTCACTAGGAGAATTATAGAGGGTGTGGGGGGAAGGACATAACTCCAAGATAGTTCCTGGTTTTTTTGTTTTTTGTTTTTTTAAAAGCTTCTTTTTAAAGAAGAAAAAAAAAGAGGTCAAAACCAGCACCCAGATCTGAAAGACCTATGTAAACCGGCAGGAGAAACTAACTTCACTGGTGGTACCCACAGCAACTAACTCCAGTCTGGAAGAGACCATGCGTGGTTGGTGGGTTCTGGAAGATGCACAGCTTGGAGAAGAAAGCCCGTTCCCCCAGGTTCTGTCCCGTGCCTGCCTGCCCTGTCCAGGAGTAGTGCAGTGGGGAGAGCACAGCCAGAGGGCGAGGGCAGGCAGCAGTCCTAGCAGGGAGCTACCAGTCTCCGTTTCCGGATACAGGCCCAGATCCACTCCGGGGAGACCTGCTGGGCCTCAGGGTTCTTGTCCCTGCTACCCAGCACATGTGTGGCTGAGGCCACGTCAAATTCCTGCGCCAGGTCCCCATCGAATGCCACAAAGTAGCGTCGGAGACGGCTGAAGTCTGGCGTGGAGGGCGGCAGGTAGAGCCGCACCCCGGTGAAGATGTCCGGCAGCACCTGCAAATGCACAGTGGTCAGGGCAGGCCCGGAGCAGGGCTGGACCGTGCTGGGGGCAGGTGGCTCTCCGCCCAGGGAGCGGAGACCAGTGAGGAGGGAGGTTAGAACAAAAGCCAGAGAGAGGGAGCCTAGTGGTCAGGACACGAGGGGAAGGAGTTTACTGGAGAAAAGGTAAAGGCATCAAAACCCCGACCCTCCAGCCACTCCAGATTACATAGGACTGACACGCCCTTCCATCCTTGCCTAGAGGAAGAGAAGGGAGAGGAGACGGCTCCCTACACTGGGGACTTGGAAAGGGAAAGTACATGTCTCCGAGAACCACCCAGGGGCTGGTGGGCAGGGCCAGTGGCGCTCAGACGCAGCGAGGCTGCTCGATCGAGCAGTCCACTGTGTGCACTAGCTGCCCAAGGGGCCGGGAGCCGGCTCGTGACTGCGCGCGGATTCCAGGCTTCGGGTAGGGAAAAGACGGAAAGGTCGTATAGGTGCTCTGGGCACTGGGTTCAGGGCCTGAGCTCCCAGACCTCCGTGCTGACTCCTGGGCTGGGGTGGCACAATCACCGTGTAGTGACCAGATGTCGAGTTCTTTATCTGCCCTTTGGGGCATCAGCTCCCCCAGGGCTGAACCGAGTCACTGGCCTCAGGAGGCGCTCGATAGCTGCCGTCAAACCAGAGACTAGCAAGGGAGTACGAGAGGGAAAAAGACAGTCACCAAGCCAGTGCCCTCTCCCGCTCCTCGCTGGCTGGCCCTGTTCACAAACTCACACTGCTGCACTCCCACACCCAGACTGGGCTTTCTCCCCTTTAATGTCAACTGTGACTTGGGACCGGCAGCCGGGTGGGTCCCTGCAGCCTCTCGGCTGGGCCGGCTGCTCTACTGCCTGCCTGCTGGCACAGCGCTCCTTCCTCTCTGCTCGCTGGCCGGCCGCCTCTGCAAGGCAACAAGAGGGCACGGGGTGGAGCCGCAGCACTGCCAGCCCAGCCCGCGGCCAGGGGCAGCTGCAGGAGGGCAGGGGGTTGCAGTTAGTCCTGGTAACACCTTCGCTTGTCTCTCAGAGTCCAGGTGCAGAGGGTTGGGCACACGAGGCCCCCCCACCCCCCGCAGGGCACTGCTCTTCTTACCCTCACCTTTGCTTGGCATGGGGTCTCATCAGGAGCCTTCCGCTTCTCTCCCACTTTCACAGGGGAAGGCTTTGCAGCCAGCTTGTTGCCTGCAGGAGAGAGCTCAGGATGAGAACTAAGAAGAGGGCAGGGGAGCGGATAATGGTCCCTGAAGTCAGGAGAGTACAGAGAAGGGCTGGGCCCTTCCTCTGCTGTGAGCGTGGGTGAGACAGGAGGTAAGGGCTGTACGCTGAGCCTTTAGCTCAGAGGTGGCTTATCCCCGCCTCCGAGGGGCTCTCCCGGGGTCCTGTCATTCAGATTTACAGAGCAGGAGGATGCCAGAACAGCTTCTGGCCCATGGGTGGACACACAGCAGGAATGCAGCCAACGTCAGCTGCAGTGGACAGAGAATCACATGACCTCAGGGCTGGAGTGTGAGACTGGGTCCTTGTCCTTGGTCTCTGCCCTCGTGTCCATGCTTCATCACCCCAGCCCCTACCCTTTTCCTTACCGCCTTTGCCGTTGGAGCTACTCAGCTTCCCTCCTGCCTTCTTGGCACTGGCGGAGGGCTGCTTGGGGGAGTTTCTCGGGGCCTCGTGAGACACAGCTGGCCCCGAGGTGCCCTCGTTCTCTCCGCTGCTGCCCCCTGTAGTGGAGCTCCCCTCATCTCCGGCCACTATGGCGAAAGCCGCCCGCTCCTTGGAGAGCTGGTACAGTTCCTGAGGAGGGGGGAGAATGTTGGTGTATCACTCCCTTTCCCAGCCACTGGCTTCAGGCAGTCTGTGTGGTACGTTTTAGGTGACTGAGGAACAGTGAGGGGAAAGAGACACATAGGGAAAAGCGGCTGGCTTCCTTGGTACTTTTCTAGCTCTGGCCCTGTTTCTGGAGTAATCAGCACAGATCACTGTTCTGTCCCCCAGTTCTTTTCCGCAGCATAGAGACTGCAGCCTGGGGCCAGGTCCTCCACAGGAAGCCGTGAGACAGGAGCGCTCCCGCACCAGGACCCAGGGCTGCCCACGGGGCCCGGCGAAGGTAGGGCTCTCTACCGGGAGCTGTAGGCGGAGGCCCAGTGCTGCTGGGCCCGGCCCTGCCACGGCTTGGTCCCCCTTTCTGACAACTGCCCTCCTTGCCCATCTCAGTGCAGCGGGAAAAGGAGAAGGCAGAGGACGCAGGAGGCCAGGTGCCCTCGGTTCGAAGGCTGGGACAGTGGGGTACAGGACACACACGC
The DNA here is from genome assembly GCF_028021215.1 of Eschrichtius robustus. Taxonomy (NCBI): domain Eukaryota; kingdom Metazoa; phylum Chordata; class Mammalia; order Artiodactyla; family Eschrichtiidae; genus Eschrichtius; species Eschrichtius robustus. The sequence continues at coordinate 46,437,818 of NC_090843.1, forward strand.
AGCCCAGGAGACGGCACCTTGAGTTGGGGGAGGTTAGTGGCAGACTTCCAGTCCTTATCATCACGGATTCGGGTGCAGCGAGGGAAACGGATGGAGATCCCATCGGCTGTGTGAGCCTCAGATTTCGAGAATTCAGCCCCTGTGATCTCCCACACGGCAGCTTTCTGTCAGGAGTAAGTCAGGTCACTCCCTGGTTAAGTAGAAAACACCTCCCAACCAGCTAAAAGCAATACAGAAGTTAAAATAAAAAAAGCAGTGGCTAACGGGAAGGAGACGAATTCAAGTCCCACTGTTGCTGCTGATGCTGTGTGACCTTAGGGAAGTCTCGTTTCTTCTCTGGGCCTCAGTTTCTCTGTCAGTGCAGGAAGGGATTGGCCCAGGTCACTTCTAGAGCAGACCCTCTGAGACTAGAGGATGGGCAGTCCCTTTCTCTCTCTATTGAGGACGACTCCTCACTGTTGACTGGTCATCCCCGTGCCTGTCACTTGGCTGAACAGCCCAGAGCCCCACCCTGGGTGGACTGTCATTGAGGCCGAGGTGACGACGTCTCTGTGGCACTAGAGAATGTAATGTACAAGCTCAGTTTTTGGGCTGGAGGACCCCAGGCCCTGGGCTAATACCTTTGGGTCTGGAACGATGAAGTCAGGATAGTAGATCTTATTGATTTTCAGCCAGCTGGGTATCTTGCTGGGATCCTAGAGGAGAAAAGATGCAGTCCTGGGCTGTTGCCAAATGAGATTTAAACCCCTTCTTGGTCACGGGCTTGTGAGAACAGGTGACTTATCACAAAAGGCTAACCCTCACCCCTTGGGATCCTCCCTGCCCAGAGAGGGTGTGGCCTGGAGGGCATGCAGGCCAGTTTCCACAAGGTAGGTACTCAGAGAACTTGAGGGCCTAATACTGCTCCTATGGCCAAGCAGCAGCTCTCTTTTCTGTGGAAACAGATAAATGATACCTGCAGCCCCCATAACACTGCCTGTCTCAGGAATGATTGCCAGTCCAGAGGGCAGGGCCCCCAGGTCCCCTCCTCACCTTGCTGATCTTCACCATGTCCAGTTCCTTCTGTAGGCGGGCGAGCGTCGCGTCGTCGTGGCCTCCTGCACACTTGGTGACTGTGCACCACTTCTGGCTGCTCGGGTCGTAGCAGCCCATGAGGAAGATGGACATCATGCCACCTGGGGGGAGGAGGGGCTAAATAAACTGGGGGGGGGGCATCTCTGCCACCCCCTCGTGCCCTGTGAGGGGCAGCCTGCTGGAGGAAAGGGCCCAGGCCTTGGCATCAGAGTGCCAGAGATCACCTCCTGGATCTACCCCTTACTAGCTGTGTAAGTTTAACCTTTTTGAGTCTCAATTTCCTCTTCAGTGAATTAGGGATAATCACACCTGACGCTGGGCTCTGGTGGAGTAAAAGGAATTGAATAGAGCCTGGCACACAGGAAGATGCCTACCAGTACTAGTTCCTCAGACCCCAGCTTCCTCTCCAGTCAGGAAATGGAGATTTCCCCTGAGGAGAAAGCTGCCAGTCCCTGCAGAAACAGTTGGTGGTGAGCTTCTTTGTGCCAGGCTAGCACAGGGTACTCCTGCCTGATCTCTCCCTTTCCAGGTCCGCAGCTCTCAATGTCCCTGCCTGACGTAGCATGGGTGAGGTTGGGGCCCCTAATCCCAGAGCTTTGGAAGTCATGACTGGCCACGCTAGCAGACCAAGCCAGGAAAAAGGCCTGCCTATTCCTTGAGTGGTAACTTTCAAAGAAGTACCCTCCCAGGGGCCAGAGGCCACCCTGACCTTTGCTCCCTTGCCCATAGAAGGCCCCAAGCACCACCAGGTCAGCTGTGTCAGCCATGGCCCCCTCGTTCAAATAGTCCTTCTTCACTTTCAGCCAATGACGCTTTCCAGGCTCATATGTACCCTGAGGGGAAGCAAGAGAGAGACCACAAACTAGAATGGACGCTCTACGAGGGTGGGCCTTTTACCTCTTCACACGACATACAGATCTGTCACAGTGCCCAACCCGCTCTGCTCCAGGCACTACGGGAGACATACACAAACCCATCCTCTGGGATCCAGAACTCTGGAAAGACACCCCCCGGCACTCACCCCCAAACACCTCAGACCACCACCGCCACCTCCTGGCCATGGCTGGAAAGGCTCAGGGGAGGGCTTTGCAGGAGAAATCAAAGGATGCGACCATCTTACCTTCACGTCCTTCAGCACCAGCCCTTCCAACCCCTCTTGGATCACCCGGTTGATCATGTCAGCCAAGTCGGAAGCTTTCTGGGGGATAACAGGAGAGACGCTGAGGTTGGTATGAGAACGGAGAAGGGCTCTGGGAGCGAGGTAGAGGGGGGTTTCTTTTCACACACTAGCAAAGCGCCTGCTGGAAACACCCTGACTTGAATAGAAGGAACAAAAGCGCTAGCAGAGCAGCGACCAACCAGAGAGCTGCTTCAGCTCTGAGACACTGGGAGCCCACCTGGGAAGGATGCTTCATGCCCTGCCCTCCCAGGTGGAGACTGGTAGACCAACACAGGCAGACCTTGTCTTCCTGTGCTTTGCTTTGTTGCACTCTGCGGATACTGTGTTTTTTACAAACTGAAGGTTGTGGCAACCCTGTGTTGTCAGATGATGGTGAGCACTTTTTAGTATTTTTAATTAAGGTATGCACATTGTTTTTTTAGACATAATGCTATTACACACTAAATAGACTACAGTATAGTATTAACATAACTTTTCTATGCACTGGGAAACCAAAAAATTCATATGACTTATTTTATTGTGATATTGCTTTATTGTCGTGGTCTAGAACCAAACCCACAGTATCTCCAAGGTCTGCCTGTATACACACCAGCTTCCCTCATAAGAAAATAATTAAGACTCATTCTCCCAGTCACATCTGACCCAAGGGGCTCTCTGCCCTGCTTTCAAACCACTAGGACACTGCCTAGGGTTGGATTCACTCACTGCGACTTGCTTCATTTCTGAGAACAGGATCCGGTTGGGAATTTCAACCATGTTATCGTGAAGAAACTTCCGCCGCTCAAACAGAGGCCTGAGGGGGACAGGAGAACTGAGGTCAGGCCAGGATCCTCCCACCCCCTTGAGGAGTTCCGAGGAGGGAAGGAGCACAGCAATGAACTTCGGCTTCAGGGCTTGCCATGGCTTAGGGCCCTCATGTCTAACAGTTCTGCCTGCCCAGGGTGACAAGGGCTCCACTGGGACCAAAGACAGACAGTTATAAGCCACAGCACAGAGCCACTTCATTGCTGTAATTCCTGTCTCTACCTCATCAGCCCAAACAGACTGTATAAATCCCGGTCTCATTTGAAAAATAACTCCGACTCTCATTTTCTGGACCCTGCTTCACCCCAGGCCCCAGGCGGGCTGGTGCTTGGGTGAGCAGGCTGACAGGCGTCAGGACCTGAAGCCCAAACCCCAACTCCCACCCCCGCAGTTCTTTCTCCCTCTGTCTCCTTCCCCTTCCACACTCAAGGCTGGTGTGCAGGGTGGGGGCTGGGATGCCTCTCTAAGGGAGGAAGGGGCCAAAACGGTTTCTCAGGCTCAAGAACTGGATGCAGCTAAGTCACGACTGCTAGTTATCCCTAAGAAGGCCCCAGCCACAGAACACCGACAATCACAAGCTTCCTGTTGTCGGCCTCTTCCAAAAACAAAACCTCTGAGCTGAAAACTATCTGCCTTATGCACCGCACCCGTAGGTGCTGTTGAAGATAAACTGAAGCCCTACTGTGCTCATAGTCTGTATCTCGTCAACAATCCATTTTGCTGTGGGTGGTTGAGTTTCCTCTGTGACTTAGGCATTCAGAGCCGAGACCTAGTCAACACATCGGCTCTTCCTAACATTGAATGGGGAGCTGTGTAGCAACTGTGCTGGCTCTCAGCTCCCTCCCGCTGCAGCTCCTGGGCACAAAGAGGCACCAGCTCCAGCCACTTCTCCTCCCTCCTTTCCAGTCTGAAGCCCTCACCTCCCCACCCAGGAATCAAAAATAGATTCCTCACCTATCCATCAAGCTGACATCATTGAAGTAGATACAATCAAAAACAAACAGGCAGACATTAGCATCCTGGAAGGCAGCTTTCTGTAAGGGAAAATGAGGTAGTAGGTACATAAGGGACAAACATAAGAGGGCATGAAAAATGGGGAGTACCAGTCCACTTCCAGAGACCCTCTGAAGCATCTGATACAAAAGGCCTATTTGTGCTGTGAAGTCCCTGGGCCATAAGGGCACTTGACAGATGGTTCTGAATATAGAGACTGACCCAATTATAAGTTAGTTGCCACTAGTAGCTCTTTTTTTATGCAAAACACAAAAACACATTTAAACTCAGGGCTAAATTCAGAACCAGTTCAGAGATGAAGATAAGCTTGACCCTAAGTAAGTGATACATTCCTCTCCATTCAGACTGACAGCACACACACATGCACACACTCACTCTTGCACATCTGGCCCTGAGCCAGTACCTTGTGCACTCCCAGAGTCCCAAAGGGCAGTGGTTTGCCTCTCTTGTTGTCGATCAGGAGCACCTCAGAGTCCAAGATCATGCTGTGGCCCCCAGGGAAAGCCTGGGGGATGTAGTCCTTAAAGTGGGCCACCTGGAGGCAGAAGGGTCACTCAGGGGAGGGAGTCAGGCCCCAGAAGGAACACAGCACACCAGCATGTGCAAGCCCAGCTAATGTGCAGAACAGACCTAGGCCTCGGCAGCCACCTAGACAAGAAGAATCAGCTATGTTTCGGGACCTCTGCCCAGACCCAGGAAGAGGTCAGCCCATGTTGAGGTCATTTTCTATTGGCTGCAGAGGAGAACTTGCAGGAAAAAGGAAGAAACTGAGAGTGAAAATGAGGGGGAGGAGGGGGGGGCAGACAAACACGGAATGGAGGGAGGGAAGGTGGGCAGGCAGAGATTTGTGCAGGAGAACAGACCAGTTGGAAAAAAGATGGAAGGGAAGAAATGAATCCCCTTAGGAGGAGCAAGGAAATATGAGGAGCTTCTTCTCTGAGTGGGAGCTCTGAACCCATAGCCATCTTCAGAATGAGGAAGAAAAGGATGTTTGGAATTGGATTTTTTTCCTGTGGAAGGCAGAGCCTTAGTGTTTACAGTCCTACAAGAAGATGTCCCACTGTGACCCACGGTGGCCCCTGCCGAGTAAGGCCATGAAGGCAGTCCAGAGAGCACTACTGTGGTCCAATCCTCCCCTGGCAGGGCACTTAGGCCATCACTGCCTCAGAAGCTTGGAGGGGGTACAGGAAAGGCCTGCACATCCATCCCGCTCCGCTTCCATCCCGGACCCAGCCCTTCATGAACCAAAGCAAAGCGGAGAGAGGGATGAATGAAACGTTGGTAAGGGAGAGCAGGGAAATGGCTCTCAGTCTGGAAAGCTGTGCCCAAATGCCTTCCTAAGGAGCAGGAGGTGGCCCCAGAACAAGCTCACCAGGAGCTAGCTGTTCCTCAGCAGTTTGACTGTGAGCCCTCCCTACGGAGCAAGTGAGCCCACACTAATGCTCACGGGGAGGTTGTGCTCAGCTCTCCAGAACACCCGAACCAAACGGTCTGATTGCCCAGTGCTCTAGCAGGCAGGGGAGGCTGAGGTAAGGATGAGAGCCCCATACCACATCCCCTCTCCCGGGGCTCTGAGAAGCGAAGTCTGAGCTAAGACAGAAGGGGGAACAAGGACAAGAAGTCTACCTACCCTCCGGCTACTGGAGCCAGATGTTCCCGCTGCTTTTCCCTGGACACACCCCCAAAAGCTCCCAGAGGCCTCGGGAGCTAAGAAGGGCTCAGGGGCGAGGTTCTCAATGCCCTCTGATTGAGGGCAGGATTTTGGGCTCCCAGAAATCCTGGTGGGATTGTGTTTACATCTGAATGTAAGCTTCTGGAGGGGCAGAACTTCCACCCATTTTTTTTTTTTTTTTTTTTTAATGCTGGATGCCCACTACCTAAACAGTGCCCAGAATATACTGAACACTTGATAAACATTTGTTGAACAAATTAATGAATGACAGCCCATTGGCCCTTTGTACCTGAGCCATGACTTAGCTCAGGGGGAGCACACAGGACCTGGAAACGCAGAAGACAAGCACTGCACGTGGCTCACCAGCTGAGCTCTCGCTGTCCCCGCATCACGGCCGGCATCACTGCCCCCGGGCTCTGTGCTGACTGACCCCTGTCTGCGCTCTTTGGCTGTCCCTACTGAGCAGCCCCTCATTATTGGAAGACTCCAAAACTGAATAAATGAATTCATTCTTTCATTCAACAAATACAAAATAGACCCTATTTTACACCAGAGCTGGAATGGCTATGGAACATTGGCTTTGAGATTCTTAGAGGCAGGAAGTGAAAGAGTCCCAGCGGAAAGGAAGGGACCTGTACCTTGTGCGGCAGGACTGGCTTGAGACTGCGGCTGAAGTAGCTGAAGTGGTCCCCGTTCTTATGTACCTGGACTCGCTCCCCATCATACTTGATCTCAGAGAACATGCCATTCGGACACTTCTTCATCGCGTACTCGATGGACTTGCAGGCCTCGGCCTTGGGGTAGGGAAAGAAAAGCCTGGAGACTTAACAGGTGCTCTTCCAAGAGGGGCTGCTCAGCAAGGACAGCCCAAAGCCCAGGTCCCAGGGACCAACAGCCAGAGCATACCCCCAGGGTAGGCTGCCGAAGAGGTGATGGGAATGGAAAAGGCTGGGCAGTGTCGTATTCCAACTACAAAAGCACCACCGAAATTGACACAGGAGCTTGCATTTTGAGGAATATATGAATGCAGTTCACTGTAGAGCAAATACAATTCCACTGAAACAGCATTTGATTCTTTTCTCAGTAATAATTTAGGGTCTTGCAGGGCCTCTGGCTTATTACTGAACACATCCGTTATCTCAGCACAGGGGGTACGCAGAGGTAAGATTAAAGCGTGCAGGTGACAGTGAGGCTGGCAGGATGGCAGTGATCAGGGATCCCTAGGACAGGACATGACACAGGAGCGCTTATTCACATACCTGTGCTGTCCTGACCCAAACAACAATGACTATCATCTTGGAGGTATTTCTGTGTGTCAGATCATACACAAAATTTCATTTCATCCTCAATGTAGTATCTTATGCCGTAAATATTGTTGTTCTCGCTTTATGAATGAGAAAGCTGAAGTTCACAGAGGTTAAATGCCCACTTTCGGTTACATAGCTAGTAAAGGGCAGAAATGAGATGTGAGTCTAGGCCCAACTCCAAAGCCTGGGTGGTTAACCAGTAAGCTGTATAACCCATGCCACTCTTCAAATGACAGGCTGTAGGACAGACTCCAGAAAGAATTCTCATAAAAGTCAGAAAGGCCACTAATGGAGGGGACCGGTCCCTCAAGTGGAGATCTCACTATTTTGGTGCTGGCTGTCCCACAGAATACTTCCCCGTCCCAAACACAGAAACCTAGACCAAGACTTCAGTAAAACTCACAAGACCGTTTCATACAAAGCAGCGCACCCCACTGAAACAATGCAGAGGCTCTCACAGCAGGCATGGCAGCAGATGTGGACAGTCCTGTTGCATAGGAAAACCCACGCCAGAAAGGAAATCTCATTTCTCATGAAATGAGCAGAGACCCAAGAAGAGCTGGTCTTCATTCCTTAAGCTTCCTCTCTTTCCAGAAAAAAAGGAGACCCAAGTCACCCTGTCATAGGAAGCCTGGCTCTGTCACCAACTCTCAGAGCTACCTTGGGGCAGGTCACAGAAACAAGAGTTACTTCATACATCTACCTGACTTCAGGAAAGATGACAGGTGAACCGCTCTAGGTAGACGCTTCAGACTTCATTCCCATAAGAAAACTAAGGACCAAGAGAGGCTAAGGAACTCACCTAAGATTCTACAGCCTGCTGATGGCCGAGCCGGGCCTAGATCTCAGGCCTTTCCACCAGGTCACTCCGTCTCCTCCTCTGCCTTTACTCCTCCATGAGAAACAACCTCTGCATCTCTACTCTTCCTTCCCCAAACTCCTCCAGCCAACTTGCACAGGCTGTCAACATCGTACCCTATCAGATCTCACGGGGAAGGACAGTAACCTTGGATAGGAGTGGAAAGCAGGGCCAGAGCAGCATCCTTACCAGCATGGGTTGCACCGGGGTCATCAGTGAGGCCTGGACACTCAGAGCTCGTTTCCGGCCTGGCTCCTTCTTCACCTCCTGCTCGTTGCGGAGGACCCGCTCCACCACATCGTGCAGGTTGCGTGAGGCTTTGAAGGCTTCATAGGCGTTGGGGTCTAGGGCATCTAACCTGCCAAGGCCGACAGGAGCAAGGAAACAAAAACCACTGCCTTTGACCTTAATGCTTTGGATAACAGTCTGTCCTCAGAGAGAGGAGAGCTCCCAATATACGGGGAAGGGGTTATGTTCTACTGTCTAAAGACTTTCACGGGAGAAAAAGCTCTTGGAAAACTCAGCTCTTTTGCGATACTGTGCTACATGGATGCTGCCCCAGCAAAGAGGGGGCTGGAATGGGTAAGCAACTCATACCGTAATTATTGAACATACTCCATACGTTTGACTGTAATAACTCTGTGAAAAGGTACTGTTATCTCCATTTAACGTCTGCGAAAATGAAGGCTGAGCTAGGTCAAGTGATGGGTCCCACAGGAAGGAAGAAGGGAGAATCAGGATTCAAAACCAAATCAGGGGCTTCCCTGGTGGCGCAGTGGTTGAGAAATCCGCCTGCCAATGCCGGGGACACGGGTTCGAGCCCTGGTCTGGGAGGATCCCACGTGCCGCGGAGCGACTGGGCCCGTGAGCCACAACTACTGAGCCTGTGCGTCTGGAGCCTGTGCTCCGCAGCAAGAGAGGCCGCGATGGTGAGAGGCCCGCGCACCGCGATGAAGAGTGGCCCCCGCTTGCCGCAACTAGAGGAAGCCCTCGCACAGAAACGAAGACCCAACACAGCCAAAAAATAAATAAATAAATAAATAATAATTAAAGGTGCTAATAATTAAAAAAAAAAAAAAAAACCAAATCAGGGCTCCAAAGTCCTGACACCAGCTGACAACAAAGTGGGCAGCTTCAACTATCAGAGCACCGGGTACTTACACATGTTTTGCACCTGAGTTCATCTTCAGATCATGTTTGATCAACCTGATGATGCACTTCAGGTCATTGGCTGTACACCTAGAGGGACGAGGCACATTCAGCTTGGTCTTTGAAAAGCTCTGCACTCCCAAACCTTCCTTCCCTAGTGATTCCATCCCCCCGGGCCCATCCCCACCTGGAGGCGATGTCCTGCAGGGCCTGTTGCTGCTCGTCCTCCTTGGTGAGCTTGGAGAGCCGCAGGAGGAATTCATCCACCTCCTGGATGGTAAGAAGGCTCTTGGCAGCTGGGGGGAAAGACTTGCTCTGCTCAAAGAAGACTCTGATTGTCTCTGACACGTCACCCTGTCTCCAAAAACCAAAATGCCACTGCAGCAACCCCAGAGTGGCCAAGTGTAACCCCTGAGTCCCCAGGACTAAAGGTGAATCAGAGATTTCAATCACCGCTCCTATCCCCAACTCACACATATTGACCTCACTTCTTAAGAATCTGTCCCACCCACAGCTCATGGAAAGGGTACCTCCATCCACCACAGGATCTGGCCACCTGCCTTAGCTGAGAAGTGATGCAAGAACTAATCCAGGGCCAAGCCAATTTGAGGCCTGTCAGAATCTGAACTAAGAGACAGATGTGGTCATCAGATAATGGGGATGTTTGGATAGAAACTTTCCATTGTGCCAAGGCTGGAGTCATGAACAAACCAAAACTGAATGGTAAGCCCAAGTTATAGGGGAAAAAAAAGCCAGAAAAAGCCAGGGTCTAGAATAAGAGCCCCTGGAGAGATAGTGGGAAGTCTCAGATCCAGCCCCTCGAGGTCTAGGCCTCTCGGGTGCAGCAGTAGTATAAGTTCAGTCCTCAGAACCTTGTGAAACTAACAGCTGTAGCCTCCCATTCAGCTCCTCTCATAATGAAAGCTTGCTCAAGTGGGTTTCAGTTTCCTAAAACAGTATGAGCTCCACCAGAAAAAAGAGGGTACAGGTGCTTGGCTAGGCAGAACCCCACCTGGAATCCACCTTCCCTCCCCTTCCTCTGACCTGCTCTAGGTCTCGTGCCATATCATCTGAGTTGCAGTTAAAAATGCGGCTGAAAAGCTTCACAATCTGCTTATCATTCAAGTTGTAAACACTCTTAATAACACCCGGCAGCAGCAGCTTCACTGTTAGGTACACGTCACCGTGGAAACCATCTGGAGGAGACAGAAGAAAGAAACCCTTCTTGAGAAATGAAGCTTAAACAAATAAATACATAACCTCAAGGAACCAAAAGAGATGTCTACATTGCTGCCCTTGCCGTGATGGGACCACAGGGTAGGGTGTGCATTTCACTACGGCAGCAAAGGCCGTGGCTTTGGGTGGCTGGTGGTGTGCCTCCCTTCTAGCCCCTGGATGAACTCCTGCATGGCAGAACCATGACTTTCACTGCAGTGTCCCCAGTGATGAGCACATTACAGATGCTCAATGATCATTTGTTAGATGAATGAAAGAAACACAGTTGGAAGATTCTATTCCCAAGCTGTGCAAGTGGTTCACAAAAAACTAATCAAACATGCAGGATAGTGAATTTTCCTCTTGGTCAAATGGGATAGGTTCTTCTGGCTTCCTGGGGGGCGGAGTAAGGGAGGAAGAAAGATGCCAACATGTTTTGAGCAACACTGGCTACACACTTCGTGGGGCCCAGTACAAAATGAAAATGTGGGCTCTTCGTTCAAAAGTGTTAAGAATTTCAAGATGGCAATAGCAGAGCATTAAACCAAGCGCGAGGCCCCGTGCAACTGTACAGTTCACATGTCCATGAAGCGGCCACGACTCTGGGCTCTTTAGAGGAGAAGCCCATCCAGGATGCTCGAGGCCCCACCTCCTGCTGAGCCTTTCTGAAGGAAGTCCTGGATGATCTGGGTCTTCGTGTTGTAGCTAGGATTTTCAGCCACCATGGCACACAACTTCCGAAACTCGCGTAGCAGACAATCCTTGTGCTTAGGGTCACATTTGCTTGAGGACAGACTTGTCTTAGGGGTAGGGCTTGAGTGGGCTTCCCCAGAGTTGTTGGGCTTCGCTGTTGGGAAGAGAAAAAGAGAGACAGCATAGATGATTCATTCTGCCTTGCTGAAAAGGAAGAAAGGGAAACTAATAGACACTCTGCTGGTGCTCTAGTGTAGCTTCACTTAATCCCCCAAAACCAGCCCTTTGGGGGTAGATATTATACCCATTTTATGGGTAAAAAAATGGAAGTCAAGTGATCTCCCCAAATCTCACAGCTGTTAATAGTAAAGAAACGACGGCCTCACACTGAAGCAGAAGACCAGCTGATGTGCATCTCTTTATATGATTGCTTCACAGAAGAACAAGGGCCATTTTCATGCCAAGAGTGGTCAGGACGATCTCAGAGCACTTGCAAAGCTGAACCCAGAAAAGTTGGGATCAGGAAGGGGGAAGAAATCAGGGGACTCGTTGGTCAATCTGAAACCATTGCTACTGCAGATTGCTGGAACTGGAAGAAGCCTTTCTTTTCTTTCTTTTTGTAAAAAGAAAAAGTAGGCAACAAGTAGGGCTTTCCTCCAGACACCCCAAATAACTGTACAACTCTTTTGAGTTGATCCTCTTTTACCTCCTTGTGACCATTTACAAAGTAAATTTCATTCTGCAAGCTTGCAGCAAAGCCATTAGCAAGCTGTCTGCTGATTTAAGTGTCTTCTTGCCTGGGCTTTGTAAATTATAAATCTATCCTCAGCTCTAACCCGGAGTCTAAAGAGGATTTTAGGGGACAAAATCTCCAAAGCGTCACTGTTCAGCAGCTTGTAAGAACTAGAACACCCCGTTTCTCCCAAATTTGCTCCCTAGAACCAGGGCCCTTCCAGAAACACACTGCCCTTACTGTCACCTGGACTCTTCCGTATTTCTATCTTTGGCCTACCATTAGACAAAAACCAAGCAAACCTCGGAGTTTTAAAATAATAAAAAATCCCAGAGAGTCAGGCACTGATGTTGCAACTTTATCTCCTTTATTCCTTGTGAGACACTGTGGGATCAACAAGGCAGGTGTTGCCATTCCCACTTCACAGATGACACCACAGAGGCTCAGACCAGGACCCAGGTCTTCTGACCTCAAGTCCGGGCTTCTTTCACTCATTGTAGCAGCAACCTCCTCAAACAACTTCTGAGCCCATGTGTTCTGACTTTATTTTCTTTAGCTGAGGCAGTCATAAGAATGTCTCCATATAAAAGAAGTAACAGGTTGTAGGGTAAAAGACCACAGGTGCTGGAGTTAGACAGACTTCAGTGTAAATACTAACTCCATAATGATGTGGAGCATTGGCTTTCTTTCATAAAATGGGCCTAATACAAGTACTTCCCAACGTTTAACGAAGAACAAATGAAACCAAGTATGTAAAAGCCCCCAGCCCAACGCTATCTGCTACACAAGGCCATGCAGGACATCTCCCTTTTTCTCTACTTTCATCTCCAGTTTGGGCGAGTTTAGGCATGCAATTTCTCAAGATTCTTCCATTATCAAAAAACAAGGAAGTAAAGGGCAGGTTATAATAATGTCTGATCCAGGTAAACTACTTCGAGGGGAAAAAGTCCTGACAAAACAAACATCTTTTTGCTGCAACAGAGATTAAAATATACAAAGAAATGCTATACAAGTGGGGCACTGAGAATTAGCCATTACCTCTCTGCTCAGATGGAAGCAAATTACAGTTGACCCTTCAACAACACAGGTTTGAAATGCATGGGCCCACTTACACACATTTTTTTCAATAGCAAATAAGTACTATACAATCTGCAGTTGATTGAATCCATGGATGCAAACTGAGGGTATGGTAGAACCATGGATATGGAGGAACACGGGATAAGGAGGGTAGACTATAAATTTTCAACTGTGCAGAGGGTTTGGAGCCCCTAATGCCCATGTTGTTCAAGGGTCACCTGTATTAAGGAGGCTAGATAGCACAGAATGTTCACTTTTTTTTTTCTTTCAGAATGTCCACTCTTAACCAGAGTCCCAAATAGGATACCAAATTAAAAGGAGGACTGTAACAGCTCAGGTAACCCTGACATATCTTACCTGAAAAGCCAGAAAATTTCCGGGGATTGGTATTGGTGACAAATGAGGCACCTTTCACTGGAGATGTCACCTGGCCAGTGGCTGTCAACTTAGCCTGGACAACAGCTTTCTTCTTTGGTGTGTTTGCTGCCTTGGAAGACAGATCTGTAGGATCCCAAAAGAAGGGAAAATATCCTTCAGTGAAAGATCCCTGAGAAAGCTTCCAAAGAATCTATCAACTGCTCTTACAGCCTGGCTAGGTAAGTTACTACCATGGTATTAACCCAATGCTGACTACTGGCTGGCTGGTCTTCTTGAGTGGAGGTAGTGAGTAATAGGTTATTAGGGAGAGGGTGTCCTGGGGACAAAAGACTGTTACTCTTTTTCATTAGTAACTTAAATTTTCATCAACACTCTCCACCCCTTATCCCACATATAATAATCTCCAGGTTATTTGGAGGAAATCAGAAATCACGTCTCAACAGATGAAATGTGGCGACCTCAGCTTATGGAATTAGCCCCAATTTACAGATAACCAAGAAAGTAAAATGAAGATGGATAAACAGAGCATGTTGATTTGGTATAAGTAGGAAAAAAACTTCCAGCTGCTGAGTTATTTGAGCTATCTGACAGTTTACTTCTACCTCATGTTTTTCTTCCTCTGAATGAGATGGGTCAAGAAGTAACAAAGGCTGAGGCCAATGGCTAAGGCCAGGCAGGGCCGGAGGGGAGCTTGAGAAAAAAATGTATGAGTAGTTTTCGCTCCCAGAAATCTCTTTTCCTCTCAAAGAACAAAGATAGATGCCCATTTTAGAGTACTCCTACAGTGACCAGAACTAAACTTAATTGAAGATATGAATATTACTTTATAGATGAAGACAGTGAAGGTCAGAAAGTACTAATTGGATTTGTAAGTATCAGTATAAGATTTCTAAAATATGCATACATGTGAATATGCACGTATGTGCACATATACATGTATCTGTGTATGTATATATGTTTTTGTATACATATGAACATATATTTTCTAGTTCTGTCTGCTGAAAGGGCTTAAAAGCAAGGACACCTCATGGCACCCAGGACATGGAACATCTAGATTTTGGCCTCTTATGCCATTTCCCCACTAACAGGAATAAGGACTCCAGAGAAATGGCTGATTCCAGGGATGAGATAGGATACATACAAGGTAAGCCTAAGAGCAAGCATACTGTTATGCCAGAGAGTAAGGAAGTACTTTAGAACATTTTTAAAAAAGTGATTTGGGCATTGAGGACAGAAACTAGCTCAAAGGGGCTCCCAACTGGCCAAATATGGGACAATTTAGTACCAAATTAATACAGTACAATTATAAACCACCAGGAAAAAGTAGTAATCTCTGAGTTCATACAGATAATAAATTGATAGATAAAAGGGTGTAGTGGTAGGTACTCTATTCTTCAAAAATGTCAATGTCATAAAAGAAAAAGAAAGACCATGGCAATGTTCCAGATTAAAGGAGGCCAGAAATGACAACTAAATGAAATACCCAACCTTAGATTAGGATTCCATACTGAAGGGAGAGAAAAGCTGTAAATTATCTGATCAACTGACAAAACTAGAATACAGATGGTGGATTAAAGTATTATATCATGATAAATTTACTGGTTGATAGGCGTATTATAGTCAAGATATCCTTATTCTTAAGATATACACATTGAAGTATTTAAAGGCAAAGAGCCATAATGTATGCTCAAATGGTTCAGGAAAAAAAAAACTGTGTGTGTGTGGAAGGAGAGAGTGAGAGAGAGAGAGAGCACGCGAGCATATACACGTGAACACAAATGATAAAGCAAAGAGAGCAAGATGTTAACAATAGGTAGATCTGAGGGAATTCCCCAGCGGTCCAGTGGTTAGGATTCTTTCTGCGCTCTCACTGCTGAGGACTTGGGTTCAATCTGTGGTTGGAGAACTAAGATCTCACAAGCCACGTGGTGTGGCCAAAAAAAAAAAAAAAAAGGTGAATATGAGCATTCTTTGTATTATTTTTACTCTTGCAACTCTTCTGTGAGTTTTAAGTTATTTCTGAACCAAAACTTAAAGACAGAAAGACAAACAGGAAGAAAGAAATTGGGCTCTACTCTCATCCCTTTTCTTCTCAGCACCAATAAGATGAGAAAGCAGTATTCTCCATCCCACCTGCAATGTGCTGGCTTATCTGTTCTTTCTCATTATCTTCCAGCTCTTCCCAGCCTTCCAGCTCTGTGAGGTCCTCAATTTTTTTTGTGGTGGCCCGGGCCCGCTCCAGTTTCTCAAACATGCATTTAATGTGGTACCACTCTTTCATATCGCCCCCTGACTCTGAAAAGGGATTGGGCACCACCTTGCCGATTCGGCACACGCCCTTTACAATCTTTTCCTTGCATTTTTTGCAGCCGGCTGTGCCACGCTTGGCATAGTCCACACAGAACCGTTGCTCTGCCATCTCACAGGGGCCACTGCAGAGTCCCACATGCGACCCTGGCAAGAAAACAAGGCGGGTGGCACGTGGTCTTAGATTGCTTTCCTGGAATGACACACCAGGCTTTCTTCTCTGGAGGAGGCGGTGTCCACGAAGAACTGTTTCTGACCACCGACTGAACTGTCTTATGTCAGGCCAGTGATGTTGTTCTCGGAATAGGCACAGTTCTTTCTGGCTGAGCGCACGGAGAGTTGGTGGTAAGAGGATCTTAAAAGCCAAAGTCATACAGCTGCATGAAAGGGTGAGAGGCAGAAAAGTGAGTTATAAACAAGGAGGTAGGCTTCTAATTTCCTCAAAGGCAGACATCCTAACACAATCCATGCTGACCAATCAAACATTTCCCAAAGTATGAAAGATTTTTTTTTTTTTCCGGCTGTGCAGCACAGCACGTGGGATCTTAGTTCCCCCCTCCAGGATCGGACCTGCGCCCCCTGAAGTGGAAGCTCAAAGTCTTAACCACTGGACCACCAGGGAAGACCAAGTATGAAAGATTTATTGCCTACAGGATGAAGAGTTCCAATACAGGAAAATTCAGTTTGCAAAAGGATGTTCAATTATCTAATGTATATATGTGTATCTAGTAAATCACAATCAAGAGACTCCAAATAACATAAAACCTTCTCTCAGGCCACCAGCAGCCCCTAATCCTTAAAATGGATGGTGAACCTTAAGTATAATAAGATCCTAAAGTTTCTTTTTAATCATCAAGTAAAATTACACTGGGAGTTCCCTGGTGGTCTAGTGGTTAGGACTCTGCGCTTTCACTGCAGTGGCCGGGGTTCAAACCCTGGTTGAGGAACTGAGATCCCACAAGTTGTGTGGTGCGGCAAACAAAACAAAAAAATCCCACTACATTATGTTCATGAAGTTTTTAATGTGAAATATAAAATATATGCCGTCCTCAGAAAATAATTAAGCCACTATATAGATGTGTGATTTAATCAGAAGCCCTATTTTGAGAGGCAGTTAAATGGAGCCTAAAACCAGACTGCTTGGTTTCAAATCCTAGCTCATTGGCTGTATGACCTTGGTAGGTTACTTCACCTCTCAGTTCCTCAATTTCCTCAACTGTAAAATGTGGATAATAATAGTACCTAACTCAAAGGGTTGTCACTCTAAGAATAAAGCCCTCAAAATCAATGAAGCGGTTATCCTTTAAGCAGAAGCTTCCTATGTGAAACTAGCCTGGTTATAATTCAGCAGCTTGAATTGGGAAATGCTGAAGTAGCTGGAACAGCAAGAATCAAAGGAACTGATCAATCACCCCAAATGGAAACAGGTATCATATCCACATGGCATCCCCCACCTTCTTATATCCATATTTTCTGAAGTATCCTCGCAGTTCCAACTTTAAACAGACTGGACGTTATTTTCAGCCTGCACCCACCTTTGTAGTGAAATTGCTATTGGGTGATAATGGAAAGCAGGCTTTACTTACTGTAGCGCAACATGATGCAGAGGACAGCACGTAACTGGGAATCAGAGACGGGAGCACAAGTGTGACCATACAGTTTAAGGACTATGTTATCTTTGAGAATTTCCTTTAACTCCCCTGAGTCTGTTTTCTTATTTCTAAGACAGAGAAAATAATACCCACCTCACGGGATGGCTGGGAAAATTAAAATAAGTCCATGGGGCGGGGGGGAGGCTCTGAACTCCCTGAAAATGTATACAAAAAGGTGCACATTCAGCATTGTACATTTCGGGGGGGAGAGACGGTCATGATTTTCAGGCAACTCACTAAGGTCTCTATAACCCCCAGAAGTTGAGGAACCACAGAGGTGAGGTACGGGAAAGCACGGCAGGCCCGTAAGAGGCGCTCAGAACAAGGTTCACCACCTTCCTTGGGGGGCGAGCAACGAAGCCCTCCCCCTCCCGTCCCCCCCCCTCCCCTCCCCCGCCGGGACCACAGGAGCCGACTGGAGAAGACCTCGCAGCGCCCGACCCTCCGCAGGGCCCAGGAGGCGCTGGGCCACGAGGAGGCACAAAGCCGCTGTGAGAAACCCCGCCTGGCTCACAGCCCCCAGAGCCGCCGCTCAGCATTTCATCAAAGGGAGCCGAAAAGGAAACCACTGAGGCCTGAACGCAGCCGGGCCGGGAAGTGAAAGCTCCGCGACCGTTTTTCCCGGAGGGCCTCCCCGCGACGCTTTCGGGAGTGGGCACGGGCTACTACTGCCCGGGGCGGACACCGGGGACACCGGGAGGGGGCGGGGAAGCGAATCTCTCCATTCGGGCAGGAGGGGCCTCCAGGACACAGCCCGGGGCTGGGCTGAAGGGAACGCGGCGGGTAGAGAAAGTCTCCCGAGGTCCCTCCGGAGCCCATCGACTTCAGCGCGGCGGGTGGGCAGATCCGGCCAGAGCAGCCCCGCGGAAGCCGGGGGCACCCTGCCTCGGCGCAGGCCGGTGGGGCTCCCCGGGGGCCTCCACGTCACAGAGGGTGTGCCCTGGGGCTCCGCGGGCGGGCGGAGGAGGAGGTCAGGAGGCTGGCTCCCAGCCGCCCCAGCCTCGGAACCCGGGCTGCCTCTCTCCCCCCTGCCCGGCCCGGCCGCGCCATCCCTCACCTGCCTTCCCGGCTCCGGCTCCACCTCAGGCCTAGGGCCAGGCACCCACAGGCCGCGCGCAGCCACCAAGGTTGTAACGCCTGTCTCTTTAAATCCGGGTCCTTGTGCTGGCCGCAGCGCGCAGGCGCAGAGGTCCAGGCCCCAGCGGCGCCTCAAGTCCCCGCCCTGCGCCTGCCACGTGGGCGGTGGTCAGGTTCCCCCGGAGAGGCCCGGGAGTCTGTATTGGGGCGTGGCGGGGGTGTTTACCCATCAGGAGAAAGCCCAGATGCTGGGATGAGGCGGCGCCTGAAGGAACGCCGGGGACCCCCTGATTTGCTCTTTTTTTAAAAAATTTATTATTTTTGGCCGTGTTGGGTTGTTGCTGCACGTGGGCGTTCTCTAGTTGCGGTGAGTGGGGGCTACTCTTAGTTGCCGTGCTCGGGCTTCTCATTGCGGTGGCTTCTCTTGTTGCGGAGCATGGGTTCTAGGCGCGTGGGCTTCAGTAGTTGTGGCACGTGGGCTCAGTTGTGGCTCACAGCCTCTAGAGCGCAGGCTCAGTAGTTGTGGTGCACAGACTTAGTTGCCACCAGGGAAGTGCCCCCGTGATTTGCTCTTAACTGTAGAGATTATCTAGTCATTAAAGGTACTGGTTGAGAAACTGTATTGTGATGAGCTTGGGGAAGGCAAGGGTCGCGCGTTATTCAATCTATTTTTCTGTATTTCCATTGTCTTGTGTCCCGCAAAGTGCCTAGCACATAGTAAGTATTCAATAAATGTTATTTAATTGGAAAGGGGCACTAGATAGATATATAAAGGAGTAATGGGTACAGAAAACCCTTGATTGTGTATTGTTTAAAGTATATTTCTTTTAAACCTCAGGTCAACTTTTTGAGAGATTAGGATGGCGGTTTTTACACCTGGCGATCCAGTGGTTAGGACTGGGCGCTTTCAGTGGTGGGGCCGGTTCAGTCCCTGATGGGGGAATTAAGATCCCCCAAGCCTTGGGGCCCGGCCAAAAAAACCAACCAACCAACCAAAGTACAAAAGAATAGCAGGCTCAGAGGAGGTGAGAGAACCTGTTCAGGGTCTAGGAAAGGTAAACAGCTGGGCATTGTTAGAGAAGCAAAGCTCACACCCTGGAGGGAATTCTGTGCTGTGTGAAAAAGATCATGGGCTTTGTTATGTAGGGGATTGAGAGCCTTGAAGGGCCTTATGAAATAGTAAGGGAACCAATTAAAAGGTTTTCAGTGCTGGCTTGGGCAGAACTTTAACTAAAATGGACCCATACAGAGATTAGCATGGCTCTCCTGCACAAGGATGACATGCAAATTCGTGAAGAGGTTCATATTTTTATGGAAATTTTTTCTTTTTTGCTTATTATTGTATCTATATCAAACCATTATGCCGTACACCTTAAACGTACACAGTGCTGTATGTCAATTATATCTCAATAAAACTGGGTAAGAAAAAGGTTCTTGTGATGACCCATGTGAGAGATGAAAGTGGCCTGAACAAGCTCGGTTAGTTGGGGTGGAGAGGAAGGTGCATTTTTGGATAAGCATTTAGATTTTTTATAAGTTTATTTTATTTTATAAATTTATTTATTTATTTAAAAAATTTATTTATTTGTTTATTTACTGTTGGCTGTGTTGGGTCCTCGTTTCTGCGCGAGGGCTTCCTCTAGTTGCGGCAAGTGGGGGCCACTCACTCTTCATCGCGGTGCGCGGGCCTCTCACTATCGCGGCCTCTCTTGTTGCGGAGCACAGGCTCCAGACACGCAGGCTCAGTAATTGTGGCTCACGGGCCCAGTTGCTCCGCGGCATGCGGGATCCTCCCAGACCAGGGCTCGAACCCGTGTCCCCTGCATTGGCAGGCAGAGATTCTTAACCACTGCGTCACCAGAGAAGTCCCAGGATTTAGATTTTAAATTATCTTCTAGAGAAAGTAATCTTTTGTCTAAAGATGTAATGAAGATGACTTGAGTGAACAGATAGATAATGGTGCCATCAGCTGAAATAGAAAATGAGGAAGCAGGAGGAGGTATTTGAGGTAAGAGGATGAATTTTATTTTGGATATATTAAGTTTGGTTGGTCGAGGCCAGCAATGAGGCCACTGTTTGAAGTGGGCAAAGTCTTTTATGTGCGGCAGCATGAACAGGTCTGGGGTTGGAAGGTCACTGGAGGCTCAAATCCGAACTCCCTCGGTTGAGTGATCCTGAACATAATCTCTGTCACTGCATTTACTATGGTGTTTTTTTTTTTTTTTAATTATTTATTTATTTATTCATGACTGTGTTGGGTCTTCGTTTCTGTGCGAGGGCTTTCTCCAGTTGCGGCAAGTGGGGGCCACTCTTCATCGCGGTGCGCGGGCCTCTCACTATCGCGGCCTGTCTTGTTGCGGAGCACAGGCTCCAGACGCGCAGGCTCAGCAATTGTGGCTCACGGGCCTAGTTGCTCTGCGGCATGTGGGATCCTCCCAGACCAGGGCTCGAACCCGTGTCCCCTGCCTCGGCAGGCAGACTCTCAACCACTGCGCCACCAGGGAAGCCCCTACTATGGTGTTTTGAAAGTCCCCTTGACTGCATCTGTCTTTTTCCCCAGCCCTGTGCTGTCAGTTGCTGTCATTTAGCCACATGTGGCTATTGAGCTCTTGAAATGTGGCCAGTCCAAATTGAGATGTGCTGGGGGGAGGGATAAATTAGGAGTTTGGGGTTAACATATACACACTACTATATATAAAATAGATAAGCAAGAAGGACCTACTGTATAGCACAGGGAACTATATTCAATATCTCGTAATAACCTATAATGGAAAAGAACATGAAAAAAAGAATATATGCTCATGTATAACTGAATCACTTTGCTATACACCTAAAACTAACACAACGTTGTAAATCAACTACACTTCAATTTAAAAAAAAAATCCAAATTAAGATGTGCTGTAAGTGTGAAGTACAAACTGATTTTGAAGATGTTATAAAACAAAAAAAGACTGTAAGATATCTCTTTAATAATATTTTTATGTTGATTGCATGTTGAAGTGATATTTTGGATATGTTGGGTTCAATAAAAATATATTATTCAAATAAATTTTAACTGTTTACTTTTTTCAAAATGTGGTGACAGGAGAATATACAACTGCAAATGGCCCGTGTTATACTTCTGTTGGACAGCACCACCTGAGCCTTCAAACCTGTTTGTGAAGGGTGACATCTGTGCCTCGTGCATCTTTTTATCCTCAGTGCCTAGAACAGTAGCGGGTGCATAGTAGGCACTAGGCAAGTATTTATGAATACATGAATGAAACCTATGAGTGAATGGAATGAATGAATGAATGACTCTCTAAAAGTAATAAACTTCCCTCAGAAGGATGTTCATTACATTGTATCTTTGACAATGTTGGATGTAAATGTGCAAAAAGACTCAGGCTCTAAGTGTTTTGCTTGATTAGAACTCCAAGGAACCCCTAATGATCTTTGACTCAGACTCCAGCTGTAAAGTGGAAGGAGGTGTTAAAGCTGGCAGTTGCATTTCCTTAGGGAAGTGGGAACTGCCACCAAGAGGAAGGAGGTGATGTGTGGTGGGAACAGCAGGGCTTTGGAGTCACACGGACTTAGGTTTGAATTATGTTCCACCACTGGCTGTGTAACCTCTCTTTATTTTCTTAATTTTGCTGGGGCTCAGTTTTCATGGTGAAATGGGGATAAAAATACCCCTTAGGATTGTGTGTGACAATTAAATGAGATGACATATATTAACTTGCAAACCGCTTGTCACTTGGAGGTATTTCAGTAAATGTACATTCCCGCCTGCTCGCAGCCTGGATACATTCATGGCACTGCAGAGTTTAAGCTAGTCATCAATCAGTCAAGTGTTTATTGAATGCCTACTCTGGGTTAGACACTATTCCAGGAACTGGAGTACAGCAATGAGGCAAAACAGACGGAAATCCCTGCCCTCCTGCAGCTAACAGGTTAGCATGGGAGAAATAATAAACAGTAAGGTAAATGCATACTTTGTGAAATGATGATGGGTGTTATGGAGACAAAGAAGAGGCGGACAGGAGGTGTCAGGGAGGGCAGAATGGGGGTTGCAGTTTTCAATACAGTGGTCAGGAAGGCCTCGCTGACAAAGTGACAGTTGAATACACTTGAAGGAATGAAGGAGAGAGCCAGGTGGAGAGGGAGCAGCAAGAAAAGGCCGCACAGGACAGAGCAGCAGGTGTGTGTCCTGTTGAGGGATCACACGGAGATGGGTGTATCTAGAGCAGCAGGAGTTAAGGCTGAGAAGAACTGGAGATGAGCTCAGCAGGGGATCTGGAGATAGATCATGTCTTGTAAACCACTGTAAAGATGTTGGGTTTTATTGCAGGTGAAATGGGAAGCTAGTGGGTTATACTGAGCAGAGAAGTAACAGGATCTGATTAGGTTTTAACAGGATTGCTGTTACTCTGCCTGCTGTGTAGAGAGAGTGGGAGATGAGTTAGTTGGCTACTGTAAAAAGGGGAGAAATGAGGGCAGCTTGAGTGGTAACAGTGAAAGTAGTAATAACTGAAGGCTCATGGACCCCTAGGAGATCTGTGGATAGGCTCAGGGGTGTCCTTGAACCCCCTGAAATTTTATATAAATATTTGTGTGTAAGTGCATTTTTGGAGGGAGGGCTTCTACTGGAGTCTCAAAGCAGTTCCATGGTCCAAATCAAGAAGGACCTTGGTAGCAAATATGCAGGATACCTCCTGGCTCTTCAAAGTCCCATGATTAAGTCCTTCCCTCAGACCTTGATCCTAAATCTTCCAGGGCACCGATCCTGTTTGAGAGTCTCTCAGAGCTTCTGCCACCCCCTTTAGGACTGTAGCATCCCTGACATCCGGTTTTCACTCATCAGGATTGTTAAGAAGAAAAAAAAAATCACAGGGAAATGGGTAGATTCTGTTCTTTTTTTACGCTACACACTGTGGAAGCTTGGAAGCCACAGGCAGTAATAGCGAAAAGGCTTCACACCTGCCTAGAGA
Source organism: Eschrichtius robustus (assembly GCF_028021215.1). Taxonomy (NCBI): domain Eukaryota; kingdom Metazoa; phylum Chordata; class Mammalia; order Artiodactyla; family Eschrichtiidae; genus Eschrichtius; species Eschrichtius robustus. Next base: position 46,460,979 of record NC_090843.1, read on the forward strand.
TGGTGTGGGGCACTCATGAGGCTAGTTTGCACTCGGTGCATTTCTTTTTAATAAGCTCTGGTCTATGAATCACATAAATTTCAGCACTGAGAGCTGATTTTACGGTTTGGTTTGCTTAATAGTCACACAATTAAAATAAGTTGTAAAAAACAGTGGTGGTGTTTGCCAGGATAAATATTTAAAAGGGAACAGCTGTAGGAAGATGTAATAATTCATATCAGCCCATGGCTCTTCATTCTCAATAAAGCCTATGGAGGTTGGCTTTTTTTTTTTTGGCTGTGCTGTGCGGCATGGGGGATCTCAGTTCCCCGACCAGGGATCAAACCCATGCCCCCTGCGGTGGAAGGGTGGAGTCTTAACCAGTGAACCACTATGGAAGTCCCTGGAGGTTGGTTTAACCAGAGGGGGTTTTTTTTTTTTTTTTTTTTCCTCTCCTTTGAACATCTTTGTGCTGCAGCTGCCAGGTTGAAGTAAGACAGCTGAGAGGAGTCAGGTGTGCCTTTGGGAGTAGTTAATCCATGGCACAGAGACGGGGCTTCTGGGGCAGGGTTGAGGTCACAGATACAGAGTGACCTTCACAGAGTGAGGGAGACTCAAAGTTACTACCATCCTCCTTGAACTTTTGGTTGGGTTTTCTAGTGTGAAGTCCTGGTGGTCATGTTTTTTAGGAGGTAAGTTAATAATTTTCAAAGGGAAAATTAATTTTACCAAGAGAGCCTATTTGGGAAGCAAACTTAAGTTTTGTGTCCTCCACGGGACTGAGGGCCGGTCAATAGGTAGCACTGATGACTGCTGGTTTTCCAGCTCTGGTGTGCTGCAGAGGTTGAAGACTGGGTTGAACACTTCCTCTCTTGTTCCTCATGCCATTTCCTTTATACCAGGAGAGCCCCAAGCCCTCTTCTCTCCTTTTCTGGGAGGTTCCACTTCCTGCTGAAGCCTTCGGACCGAGCAGCCCACTATGGTTTCCCTCTCCTGCCTTCAGCTCCTGTCTCGGTCTTGGTGATTGTAAAGGAAAAAACTCTATTGTTTCCGTTTACATTATACACAATACTCTCTGAATATTACTTAACTCTGACACCAGATACATGGGTTTTCCAAACATCAAGCAATTCTGTGACACCAGCTGGGTGTCCTGCCATTTTATTCAATTCTGACGCTATCTACCTGGAGCTAGTGTCAGACCCCATCGGTTAAATGCTCAGTCCAATGAGACTGCCCCTTCCCACCACTTCGGATGCCAGCCACAAATCCAGGTTGTTACCTGCGCTTCTGACTGACTTTAGATCAGAATTTCCCACCACCCCGTCCTCAGGTTTCGATTAATTTGCTAGAGCAGCTGACAGAACTCAGGAAAACAATTTACTTACTGGATTCCTGGTTTATCATGAAAGGATATAACTCAGGAACAGACAGAAGAGATGCATAGGGCAAGGTATGTGGGAAGGGGTGCCGAGCTTCCATGCCCTCTGGGCACACCACCCTCCAAGCACCTCCCTGTGTGCTTCCCCACCTCCCTTCCCCAGCCTGGAAGCTCTCTAATGCCATCCTTTTTGGTTTTGATAGAGGCTTCATCACATAGGCATGATCCATTAAATCATGGTCCATTGGTGATTGAACTCAGTCTCCAGTTCCCTCCCCTCCCTGGAGGTCTGGGGGTGAGACTGAAAGTTCTAACCCTCTACTCAGTGGGTGGTTCCCCACGTAAACAGCACCCATTCTTAGGGGCTTTCCGAAAGTCACCTCATTAACATAAACAGGTGTGGTTGAAAGGGGCTTGTTTTGAATAACAAATGACGCCATTATCACTCTTCTCTAATCACTTAGTAAATTCCAAGGGTTTTAGGAGCTCTGTGCCAGAAATGGGGACAAAGGCCAAAATATATATTTCTTATTATAAATCACAATATCACAGTGATAGAGGTGAGAGGGTTCTTAGGGAATACCCAGACAACACAACACCCAGAGAAGGCTGGAGGAGTAAACTGACTAGGTAGATACCACATAGCTAGTGAGTGGGAGAAATCCGACCCTAGACTTTTGATCAAGGTCCTACCTGATTTTTTTTTTTTATTGGAGTATAGTTGATTTAAAATGTTGTGTTAGTTTCTGCTGTATAGCAAAGTGAACAAGTCATACATATATTATACATATATCCACATTTAAAAAAAAAATTATTTTTATTTATTTTTATGGCTGTGTTGGGTCTTTGTTTCTGTGCGAGGGCTTTCTCCAGTTGCGGCAAGCGGGGGCCTCTCACTATCGCAGCGTCTCTTGTCACGGAGCACAGGCTCCAGACGCGCAGGCTCAGTAATTGTGGCTCACGGGCCCAGTTGCTCCGCGGCATGTGGGATCTTCCCAGACCAGGGCTCGAACCCGTGTGCCCTGCATTGGCAGGCAGATTCTCAACCACTGTGCCACCAGGGAAGCCCTATCCACTCTTTTTTAGATTCTTTTCCTGTATAGGCCATTACAGAATATTGAATTCCCTGTGCTATACAGTAGGCCCTTATTAGTTATCTATTTTATATATATAGTAGTGTGTGTATGTCAATCCCAATCTCCCAATTTATCCCTCCCCCCGCCCCCATTGGTAACCATAAGTTTTGTTTTTTAATTGGAGTATAATTGCTTTAAAATGTTGTCTTAGTTTCTACTGTAGAACAGAGAATCAGCTATATGTATACATATATCCCCTCCCTGTTGAGCCTCCCTCCCCTCTCCCCATCCCACCCCTCTAGGTCATCACAGAGCACTGAGCTGATCTCCCTGTGCTTTACACACACACATCTTCCCACTAGCTATCTATTTTACACACGGTAGTGTATATATGTCAATGCTACTCTCTCAATTTGTCCCACCCTCCCCTTTCCCCCGTGTCCACAAGTCCGTTCTCTATGTCTACGTCTCTTTTCCTGCCTTGCAAATAGGTTCATCTGCACCATTTTTCTAGATGCCATATATATGCATTAATATATGATATTTATTTTTCTGTTTCTGACTTACTTCACTCTGTATACTTCGTTCTGGGTGATATTTATTTTATTTAAAAAATTTTTTATTGGAGTATAGTTTTAAAAATATTTATTATTCATTTATGCTGCACTGTGTCTTAGTTGCGGCACATGGGATCTTCGTTGAGGCATGCGGACTCCTAGTTGCGGCATGCATGCAGGATGTAGTTCGCTGACCAGGGATTGAACCCAGGCCCCCTGCATTGGGAGTGTGAAGTCTTACCCACTAGATCACCAGGGAAGTCCCTTATTGGAGTATAGTTGATTCACAATGTTGTGTTAGTTTCTGCTGTACAGCAAAGTGAATCATTTATACATATACATCTATCCACTCTATTTTAGATTCTTTTCCCATATAGGTCATTGCAGAGTATTGAGTAGAGTTCCCTGTGCTATACAGTTAGATAACTTATTAGTTATCTAATTTATATATAGTAGTGTGTCTATGTCAGTCCCAATCTCCCAATTTATCCCTTCCCCCCCGCTTTCCCCCCGGTAACCATAAGTTTGTTTTCTACATCTGTGACTGTATTTGTTTTGTAAATAAGTTCATTTGTATTATTTTTTAAGATTCCACATATAAGCGATATCATATATTTGTCTATCTGACTTACTTCACTTAGTATGATAATATAATATTTGTCTTTCTCTGTCTGACTTACTTCACTTAGTATGATAATCTCTATGTCCATTCATTTGCTGCAGTATGGGTGATATTTAAACCCATGGGAATGAGTGAGGTCGCTGAGAGAGGAAATGTAGATAGAAAATAGAACACAGGGTTACAGGAATTTTTTTTCCTGTTCAAATTTAAACCATCTAAATTCCTGGTATCATACAGGCTACTAGACTCTCAGTATTAAAAAGCAACCTAAGGGGGGACTTCCATGGTGGTGCAGAGGTTAAGAATCTGCCTGCCAATGCAGGGAACACGGGTTCGAGTCCTGGTCCAGGAAGATCCCACATGCTGTGGAGCAACTAAGCCCGTGCTCCACAACTACTGAGCCTGTGCTCTAGAGCCCGTGAGCCACAACTACTGAGCCCGCTCGCTGAGAGCCCGTGCTCCGCAACAAGAGAAGCCACAGCAGTGAGAAGCCCGCGTGCAGCAACGAAGACCCAACACAGCAAAAAAAAAAAAAACCAACCTAAGGTCATCTATCTAGCCACAGTTCCTACCTACATATGTATTTACTCAAATCCCCCAACACATCATCCAGCCAAGTAGCTAGCCAATGGGTGCATCATTAACAGGAAACATACTATTTCCATTAAGACCTTCCATTCATTAGAAAGTGGTTTTTCCTCATATCAAACTTTTAGGTAGGTGAGTATATACCTGTATCTGTATCTCCAAAAAGGAACAGTGTTGAAAGTGAAAGGGGACACCATTCCTAATTACACCAAGACAGCTGGGACTATCCTGGGCAAATCTTGCAAGTAAAAGTAACAATACTTTGGCCATCTCTGTCTCCAGATAGTCAACTGAATGACTTTTAAAATCTTTAAAAGGTGAGATGCCACTTGTCTCATGGCAAAATTAAGTATTTGGAGTTAAAAGAAATCTCAAAAAAAGAAAAAGAAAAATCATCTGCTCTAATTCCCTCATTTTAAAGAGGGAATTAAGGGACATTAAATTATTAGCCTAAGATCAAGCTAGCAAGTTAGTAGTAGCATGGGGCAGAGTTAGACCAGATTCTACTAGTAGAAACCCTTTTATTGCTTTATTTATAAACTTCAGTTTATAAACTCCTTTCACATGCATGTATTATTAGACTGTCACTACAGCCTGTGGGGTATCATCATCATTTTATAGTAGAGCAAACTTAAGTTTCAGAGAGGCGACTTGCCCAAGATCACTAGACATTAAAAAGTAGAGTAGGGGGAACTATATTAAATATCCTGTGATAAACCATAATGGAAAATAATATGAAAAAGAATATATATAACTGAATCACTTTGCTGTACAGCAGAAATTAACACAATATTGTAAATCAATTATACTTCATTAAAATTAAAAAAAAAAAAGTAGAGTGGGAACTTGAACCTGTCTTTTCTCGTGCCAATTCCCTTGTTCTTTCCATTACTCCATACTAATCTAGTGAGTGTTACATTAAAAGTGTTAGGTCTAAGTTATACTCTTTTCCCTGCAATTTTAATTCCATAGCGTCTTATTTTGTTCCCTGGTGTGTAAAAAGTAGTCATTACTTCCATCATTAAATGAGATCTATGTGAAAGCATTCTGTAAATTGTAAGGCACTGGACAAATGAACATTTGAAGGCTAGTTATGAGATGAGCATTTTTTTTTTTCCTCCAAGTTAGGGGAACTGTATTCAATTGGGTGAGACGTAGTATTGACAATAATTACTTTTTGTAGTATTTACAATAATTCTAACACATAGGCATACCTCATGCCTTTGTAGTATTTACAATAATTCTAACACACAGGCATACCTCATTTTATTGTACTTCATAGTGCTACATTTGTTTTTACAAACTGAAGGTTTGTGGCAACTGCATTGAGCTAGTCTATTGGTGCCATTTTTCCAACAGCATTTGTTCACTTCGTGTCTTTGTCACATTTTTATAATTTTCACAATATTTCAAACTTTTCCCCTATTATTTGTTATGGTCATCTATGATCAGTGATCTCTGACGTTACTACTATGATCACTGAAGGCTCAGATGATGGTTAGCATTTTCTATACAAGAATTTTTAAATTAAGGTATGTACTTTTTTCAAGACATAATGCTATTACACACTTAATAGACAACAGTATAGTGTAAACATAAGTTTTTTATGCACTGGGAAACCAAAAAATTTGTGTGGCTTGCTTTAATGCGATATTCACTTTATTGTGGTGGTCTGGAATGGAACCTGCAATATCTTTGAGGTATGCCTGTAAATGTTGGCTGAATTGGGGGGGGGGGTGGTCTCTAAAAAGAGAACAAGTGACAGGAAGAAATCCCTGGGACCACTTCTTACAATTTGGAAACATTGGTGGTACTCGCAGTCTAATGCCAAAACCTATTTCCCACAGCTCTAAGAGGTACCAAGGAGCTCTCTAAGGCATGGAGGAACAAGAAGGATTCAACAACCAGTGTAGTTATCTACATCAATCTCAGATACAACAAGGATTCACTTGATTTTGATCAGGGACCCATCACTCATGCTCTGGGATACAGAGCATTGGGAGATTTTGAGAGCTTTTGGGTCCTCCTAAAAACCCACTGGGGGTTTATATGCCTGGCATTCCTTAAGCTCATCCTTTAACTGTGTTACAGTAAAGGACTCAACAACCTCAAGGTACTCAACTCTTAACTTAGTGAAAGTTCCGACCCCTTAGAGCATGGCATTCAAGGCCCTCCACAACGGTTCGTAACCTACCTTTTCAGTGATAACTCCCACTGTTGTCAGGAATAAACACTCTGCTCCAGTTAAACTGGGCTGCTCACTACCTCCTGAGCATGTTGTATTTTTCCACCTGGATACTTTTCTCTTTATTTTTTTGGCTGTGTCGTGCAGCATGTGGGATTTTAGTTCCTCAACCAGGGATCGAACCCATGTCCCCTGCACTGGGAGCGTGGAGTCTTAACCACTGGACCACCAGGGAAGTCCTGATACCTTTCTCTTTAAACCTGCGCTGTCCTTTATGGTAGCTGTTAGTCACATATGGCTAGTGAGTACTTGAAATACGGCCAGTCCAAATTGAGATGTGCTATTAGATACACCCAGATTTCAAAATACATTTCTACAGGAACCCCCAAAATGTAAAATATTTCATTAATAATACTTAAATATTGATTACATATTGAAATTTAACGGAATATTTTGGATATATTGGATTAAATAAAACTAATTTCACATTCTTTTTACTTTTTCATGTGGCTACTAGAAAATTTAATATATGTATGTGGCTTGAATTATATTTTTAATATACAGTGCTCCTCTAGATCATTAGCATAGCCTCTTAGGCCCATATAGAAGTTGGCCCACCATTCAACACCCCCCTTGTACTTTCTCACATCCTGAAATAATAAGATGATAAACGACAGAAAACTCTAAGTGTGGGTTCATACATTTGATGCAGACATGCCTTTTACATTATCAAACTGAAGTTGCTATCACAGATCCACTGGACAGCTCACAAAAGCAAAGCCTTTCTGCCAAAGGCCTCAGGACAATTAATATGCTCCATAAGTGTTAGATAACTTCCTTTAGGCACCCACACTAGAAAAACCCAAAACTCCTGAATTCCACCTATATATCTCCTGTTTTTCTTCACTTCTAGTCAGTGTTAGCCCTTTCTGTGAAATTCTTTCAATACTATTACTTTTCTCTCAATACATACCTAATTACAGTCTTAGCTGCCTTGCTTTTAAAATCTAGTTTCCAAGTAGTCTCCCAGCTTCCTAGCCCCTACCCATGTTCATTCCGTTCTATACACTGCAACTGAAATAATCTTCCATAATATTTCTTTTTTTTTTTTTTTTTCATAATATTTCTTGCAGATATGACTCTCTGCTCAAAAACTTCCATTTTGCTCACATTGCCTACAGGATTTACTGAATCTCTCCAATGGTAGGGCACGGGCACATGAATTTTTTAAAAAGCTTCCTAGATGATCCACATACACTTTAAAAAAATCTTTGTATGAGATCTTCCTGTGTACCTACATCCGAGAACCACTGGTTTAATCAAGAGAAACTTTGGATTAAGGAGGTTGGTCATACTTGGCATATATTTTTCACCATATTCTCCTGGAACACCGTTTTGAAACAGAGACCTGATTAGCCCTGAATGACTTATATGTTTATGAGTAGTGTTCTTAAAAACAACAACAAAACAACCCCCCGCCCGGCCACAACCCTCTTGAGTTTGATTTAGGGAGTCAGAAAAGAAAAAGCCATATACATTCTAAATGCCACACTTGGTTTTCATCTAAAAGCTTGTCTGTTGGTCTGACTTCTATTAACTTATAAATTTCAAAATATAATTCTTAAGTAAATATATATTTAATATGTACAATATTTACAGCTTACAGCTTTTACAACTCAAACTTTAGATCTATAAGTGTGTGAAAAAGTGGGCATTTGAGTGTAATACTTTGAAAACTTCAAAAACACCTTTACCTCAAAAATATTTTACACCAATTTTCCAAAGCGGTATCTTCACAGGCTCATTGTATCTCGACAACCCAGTCAAGTTACCAAATCTCCAGGCATGGAGTAAACGATATCGTATTGAGAGGCGGCACTTTTTATACAGTCGTAGAGGATGTAGAACTCTTGGGTCTTTGAAACTCTATAACAAAGTCCCTTTCACCCTCCAATCCTGAGACAACAAATCCTGTAGTTCTACCTCATCATCGCTGTCAACATTCTCCTCTTCCTTTTTCTGCAGTTCTTTTATGGTCAGAACCTCTTTAAGCTTATTTTTTATCTCATCCTGGCGATTCCGCAGCTTTTCCACCCGACGGTAACACTCTATCTGCTCATCGATCTCCCCAATCTGCCGGTCCAGCCGTCCCTCCTCATCCTCTTCGGCAACTATGGCTTCGGAAATAGTGTTGACCTGTCTCATGGCTTTTTGAAATTCGTCCCATTCTTTGTCCATCTGATCCTTTGGGGCATCAACCTTTCGTACCCTCGCATCTATCTCAGGGTCGTCAAAAAACCCTTCCGGTAATGCTTCCGCGGTGTTTTCTCTCCTTTCCACCACTTTTTCATGTATTTCTGCTTTCTCAATTGACCCTGAATGAGGAATTAAAGGGGCCTTGGGAGGATTTGTGTCCGAGAAATCGCTTGGCAGCCTACTACCGGTTGCCTCCCGCGCGGAGGAAAGTGAGTGTTCCTTGCCCTGCGCGTTGGCCGGATGCTTACAGACATCCCCTCTTTTCCCTTCTCCTCCTCCTCCCTCCTCTTTCTCCTCCTCCTCTTCCTCATCTTCATAATCAGGGAGTAAACCGAGTCCCGAAGCCTTACTGAGGGTCGCCCTAGTGGACTCCTTTCCGGCTTTGTCAACGTTGGTGGGCAAAGCGGAAGTGGAGGGCTGTACTTGAGACACCAGGGAGGCCCTCGCTCTTTTGGCATCTTGGCTCTCTGCGTCCGGCGCCTTCCTCTTGGTGGACTGAGGCACTGCGCTGGCGGACTGAGGCACTGCGCTGGCGGACGCTCCCTGGGCGGCTTCCTTCACGCCTTTCAGCTCGGCCACTTTCTCTCGGTGCTGCTTTCCCAGGACGTGAGTCTGCCACAGGAGCTCGCTCTTAACCGCGGTGTTACACAGGGCACAACTCAGCTGCCCCAAGCGGTTGTACTTCGCAAATGGAGATTCTATCCGTTTGCGGTTGGTGCTCAGACGCTGCTTCTCCTTCATCAACCGCCGCAGTTCGTCCTGATTAACCACTCGCTTCCCCGCCTCAGGCCGAGCGGAGGCGGAGGACGCCATTTTTGCGACCGGACCCGAAGCGATTCTGGCTTCCGTCCCGCCGACGCCTGATGACGTCACTTCCTGTCCGGGCGCGGATTGGTTGAGGCTCAGGAGCGTGAGCCGTGGCGGCAGGGTTTCCCTCAGAATAGCAGCTGAGGCCGCTTTAGGCGGAGGCGGCGGGGCTCTCTTTCTACCGTCTGGCCATGGCTGCGATTAAAGCCATAAACTCCAAGGCTGAGGTGGCCCGGGCCCAGGCGGCCTTGTCAGTCAATATATGCGCCACCCGAGGGCTGCAGGATGTGCTGCGGGCCAACTTGGGTCCCAAGGGAACCATGAAAATGTGAGACGGCGGTTGGAGCGGCGGTTAGGGCGTCGGGGTTCGTTGGGTGTCGGGGCGCGCTGTGAGGCAGACGTTCCACAAAGAGTTGGGAGCGACGTGGACGCACTTGTGGGCCTGGTTTCCCTCGTTCTCATTCCTGCCCTGAGCTCATTTCTAGCCTGGTGGGAGAGGAGGAGAAATGCTACCCGAAGAAAGGGCCGACTGTGACCCCCCTCCCTGGCCCCCGACTTCTTGTTAAGGTTCATATGCAAGTAGAAAGTCAGTTCATTTAGTGTCGTATATGAAACATAAGCCATCTAGCTCCCCTGCTGTTTAAGAGTTTGGGTTTTGCTTGGCAGTGTGTTGTACTGGAGACGGCACGGGCTTTGGAACCTGGCAGGCTTGGGTTCAAATCCAAGGTCCGCTTTAGCTATGCGTCCCTAGGCAAGTTGAACGCTCTTTCAGCATATATTTACTTAGGACCATTATTTTCTTTAGAAGAGAGGGAAAGAGACTAGTGAGGGCAAAGAGGTGTAAGAGGAGAGAGGTACAGTCTCAGAGGAATGAGCAAAGTAATTAATATTAACAGTAAAAGAGGGCACTGAGTATGTACTAACTGGGATGCTGGGAACTCAGAGATGACCAAGATACAGTTTCTATTCTTAACGAGTTCTGGTAGAGATGAATGTGCTAATTATATATATACCATTATACTGAGGAAAGGGACTAATAACTGATGGCAGAAGGGAGAAGGAAAAGCTTCTCAATAACAGAGGATTCTTCATCAGTCTTGAAAAACGAATTAGAGTTCTCCATTTGGAGAAGGGAGTAAAGGCCTTCTAGATAGGGTAACTTCAGGAACAAGAGAAGCTCAGTGGTGTAAATCCAACAGAAACAAAACCAAACATGATGTAGTAAGGGAACCACAAGGTTTGTCCACAAGATCTCATTTGGTAGAAGAGGTAGAAAAAATAGACATTACCCAGCTTGGGAAAGGTAAACTATGTCATTGCTATATAGTTTGGATTTTATCTTGAAGGTGATGGAGAACATGAAAATCATGGAAGGATTTTTGGTGAGGGAACTGACTGAATCACATTGCCTTTTAAAAAGATAAATGCAGTGTGGAGGGTAAATTCAAATTCAGAGATACCAAGATGCTAAGTAGTCCAGACTAGAGATGATGATGACAGTGGAGATGGAGAGGAGGGGGTAGATCCAAGAGACATTTAGGTTGTAGAGTTGACAGAACTTGATCTAATAAACGTGAGGGGTGAGGGAAAAAATTAGTTGAGTGAATGAATGGGAACATTTCACAAAATAAGAAACCTGCAGAAAGTTCACAAATTTGTGGTTTGTAGACTTCCAAGTACTCTTCCAGGTACCAAACCACTGTTCATAACTCACGGACTGCTCTTGTCCTTAAACTTGTAAATGTGCTGTTTGGAATGAAATCACCATAGCAGTCCATCTGGGGAGAAGTGATTCTGTGGTAGTTACTGTGGTATCCCCCATGGTATAGTGGAAGTTTTCCACACCCAGTTACTTATATTAAGGATGGTGGAGTGGCTAACACTGGGAGTGTCTTGTTTGGCTCTTGCTATATGAAGTTTATAACCACTTTTTTCTGAACAGGCTTGTTTCTGGTGCAGGAGACATCAAACTCACCAAAGATGGCAACGTACTGCTCCATGAGATGGTGAGCTGATGTTGCTGACTTAATAAACCTTTAATAAGCCTTAACTGAGAACATAGTACACTTTGTATATCCTTAAACCAAGGCCGTCAGCTAAATACTGCAGTCCTGAGATATGCTTGTTGGATTAAACCTTAGGAAAAAAAAAAGTCTATTGGCTGTTTTCAAATCTTTGTGTAGTGCAAATAATAGCTTAGGGATACTTCCAAATTAGTTACATCTTTTAAAGGCAATGCATTATGTCCTTTGTAATCATGGGGAAAAAAATCCTTTGCAAGTTTAGTACATATATTCATCTTCAAGATTGAAGGATTTAATCTTATTTTGGAAATGTCATTGCATTCGAAGCAGAGACTCTTTTCTAAAATGTTCAAACCTCATTAGTTCTCAGTTTTTAACTTTTCGTTTTGACATTTATTATGTATGATAATATAAAACTTGTGAACTTATAGAATGAAGCTTATTTCATTTCTTAATTTTACTGTTGACCCTTAGGTTACCTTGTTTTTGGTGGACTATTTCTTTATCTCATTCTCTCTCTTTTTTAATCTGTTGCTTGCTTTTTTCAGCAAATTCAACACCCAACAGCTTCCTTGATAGCAAAAGTAGCAACAGCCCAGGATGACGTTACAGGAGATGGTACTACTTCAAATGTTCTAATTATCGGTGAGTTATTAAAGCAAGCTGATCTTTACATGTCTGAGGTATTAGAATTTCATAGAATGCACATTCATGTGGTACTTTATTTTGAATAAAAAGTTATTTATTTTTTTGCTAGTAAAATGGTTTAATTTTAGAGGGCAAAAGTTAATTTTTATCAAGATACTTTTGGACAATTATAAATGGAAATAATGAAATTTTTAGTCAAAATAATGCCTTTTATTGAAATTATATACCTTTTTAAAAAATGAAATATTTGAGATATATATAAAAGTTGAAAAATTATCCATGTACCCACGACTAATGGCCTAAGAAAGAAAACATCACTGAGAAAGTTGAAAACAAATTATGCACCTTTTAAAAAATAACTAGAGAAGAATTATTGAAGGTTTTCCACATTGTGAATTTACCTACTTTTCTAGTTTTATTTCCCTTTATAAACCGTCTCCTCTAGCCAGACTCCTTCATTCACTGGCCTCTGAAATCATTACATACATTTCTACCTCCATGCCTTTGTTCAATTTGTATTGTTTTCTTTGCGTTACTTATCTGTCTTTTCTAATTAAGCAGTTGAATTTTTGCTCTTTCAAGGACCATTTTAGCAAAGCATAACCTGTCCTTTCAAAGTGCTAAAAGGATCACTTTGTGTTTCATTTAGTATTGGGATCTGTCTATTAATTCAGTACCTGCAACTTATCTCAAGATGCTTTTAGCTGTAAGCAGTAGAAACTTGACTAAAAGTCACTTAAACAATAAAAAAATTATCTCCCATAACAGGAAATATAGCAATAAAGCAGGCTTCTAGGGTTAGTTGATTAAAAAATTCATTCAGTCATCAAGTACCCAGATCCTTTCTGTCTCTTAGCTCTTCCACTTGCAATGCTGTTTCTTCATGGGCTTATTCCCATCCTGGATGAAAGACTGTCAGAAGAAATCAGGGCTACCTGTTCTCCTTACTAACACTCAGCAGGAGAGGGCAAGAGAAAACCATTCACCCAGCCATAGAATAAAAGTCCTTCCTTTATATGATTGGGCCAACATTGGTCTTATGTCCATCCCAAACCAGTGACAGTTTTTTGGGAAATTGACTTAATCTCATTAGGATCCGCCCCTTGAGCTAGGGATAGGGTCAGCTTCCTCTGAAGCACTGAGGAAGAGAGATACCTAAACAAAATTAGGGTTGGGCTAGGAAGGAAGAAATTAGGGAAGGGGAGATGCTGACAGACATTGACATAGTTATGAAACTGTGTGACAGTGCAGTGACAGAGCTAGGCACAGGATGGGATAGAAACACTGAGGAGGGAGGGGTATCCTAAACTAGCCTGAGGTAGTCAGGAAGCACTTCCTGGAGGAAATAGGCCTGCGCTGAATCTTTAGGATTAGAAGGAGTGAGCCTGATGAAAGAGTGAGGGGTGAGGGGTGAGCCTGATGAAAGAGTGAGTGGTGAGGAGTGAACCTGATGAAAGAGTGAGGGGTGCAGAGAATGGCATTCCAGGCAGAAGGGACAACATGAGCAAAGGCACAGAGAAAAGAAGCAAACTGGTGTGTGTGCAGAGCTACAAGCAGTCTGGTGTTGGTGGAGTTTAAAGTGATGCGGACAGTAGTGAATAGGCATGTAATATACTAATCAAGAAGAATGTTCATACTGACATATGAATGAGTGATATGGTCAGATTGGCATTTTAAATATTTGGGGGACAGTTTTAAGGGAGTCAAGACTGAAGGTTTTCCTAGTAGTCTAGGTGAGAAGTTGTGAGGTCCTAGGCTGAGGAAATGTTTTGAAGATGGTTAATAACACAGGCTCTGGTGTCAGGCCTTGTGGGTTTAAATCCTGGCTCTGGCTCTTACTAGCCTGGTGATCTAAGCCTTTAAGCCTAAATTTCCTCATCTGTGAAACAGGAATGATAAAAACACCCACTTCATGGTGTTGAGAGGACTAAAATAATACATGTAAATCCCTTAGAATAGTGCCTGGCACAAATGCTCAATAAATGTCAACTTTTAAAGTTATTATAGGACTGACATAAAGGAATGGAGGAAGGGAATAAATTAGAACTAGTTCCAGCTTTCAATAAGTTTATGTATTATTTTTCAGAATAAACAATAGTGTTTTTTCAAAAAATATTTTTGTTATAATGTCAGACCTACAGAAAAGTTGCAAGAATATTCCAAAGAATAACATTTCTCTCTCTTTCATGAATATATATATATATATATATATGTATATATATATATATATATATATATATATGGAATGTGTATATATATATAGTAATATACATATTTTTTTCTAATGGTATAAGAATAAGTTGCAGACATGATGATCTAAATATTTCAGTGTATGTTTCTTAAACCAGGGAATTCTCATATACATAACCACAGTATAGTGATCAAAACAGGAAATTAATATTAACACATTGATAAATACTTTTATCTAATTTGCAGGTTTTATTCAAATTTCATCACTTGTCCCATTCAGTTGTCATACCCCTTTAGTCTTCTTTAAGCTGGAATAGTTCCCGAGCCATCTTTTGTGTTTCATGACATTGCTGACATTGCTACTTTTAGAGGATAGGCTGTTGTTTTTTTTTTTTTAAGAAAGTCCCTCAGTTTGGATTTGTCTGTTTCCTCATGATCAGACTCAGGTTATGAACCTTTGGCAGGAGTGCCATGGAAATGCTGTATTGGTCTTAATGCAGCATATCTGGAGGCACATGGTGTGAGTTTGTCCCGTTCTATGATGTTAACTTTGAACATTTGGTGAAGGTGCTGCCTATCTGTCATTTTTCTCCAAACAATGCTGGTTCTTTTCCTCTACACTACAGGGAGTCTTTTCTGCTGTGCTCATTCAGAAGAGCACTACACGACAGTGTTTTATAGTTTTCAGACATAAAAAGAACTTTTGTAGTTTTTTTGTACTGTTGTAAATTGTAAACAATTTTTCTGTAAGTTTGAGATTGTTTGAAATATGAAGCGCTGAAAGATTACAAATTACATACATACACTTATATTTAGTGGCATTGATATAGGTAATTAATTTTTTTGGACATACCTATTAGTAGGAAAGGATGGTTACTTTTACTTTGGATAACTTACTTTATAATTTATAGTTTTATGTTGATGTATTAGGGCCTGCACCCTAGAATAATAGCTGAAGGATTTGAAGTTGCAAAAGTAAAGGCACTTGAAGTTTTGGAACAAGTTAAAATTAAAAAAGAGATGAAAAGAGAAATCCTCTTAGATGTGGCTAGAACATCTCTACAAACTAAAGTTCATCCTCAACTGGCTGATATGTTAACAGAGGTATGTGGTTAAACTCTTGCAGAATGAGTACAGCCTAACACATGGTGGTATTTTTCTTTTTCCTATAAGATAATCAGCTATGGCATGTGGTTCTTTTGAACATACAACAAAATATAGAAGACAGACATTTATAGGCTTATTTACAGAGTAGATTTGATTGGTCAGAACAGTATGTGTAATTTTTCAAAAGTGTCATATTAAGCCTTCTTTTTTTTTTTTTTTTGAATTTATTTACTTATTTATTTATTTTTGGCTGTGTTGGGTCTTCGTTTCTGTGCGAGGGCTTTCTCTAGTTGCGGCAATTGGGGGCCACTCTTCATCGCGGTGCGTGGGCCTCTCACTATTGCGGCCTCTCTTGTTGCGGAGCACAGGCTCCAGATGCGCAGGCTCAGTAATTGTGGCTCACGGATCTAGTTGCTCCGCGGCATGTGGGATCTTCCCAGACCAGGGCTCGAACCCGTGTCCCCTGCATTGGCAGGCGGATTCTCAACCTCTGCGCCACCAGGGAAGCCCAAGCCTTCTTTTAAGTTAAGTTGAAAGTTGGGAGGGACTTGGCTGCCTATGGATCACCCCCTTTGGAAGCTGTTGGGGTGATGCACACTGGTCTCCTAAACCTAGAGGTCCATATTTATCATGTGAGGTTGGGGACGTTGTTTTGGCAGTGTGCCTTGTAGTTAAGGTTACCACTTTAATGAGCATGATTGATCTGATAGATAATATTCACATCTGGGAAGTGTATACTTGTTTACTTCTAAAGATAGAATATATATATAATATCAGGACAAAGTTGGGTATTTTGGGAAGGCTTTTATCAGGTAGCTGTAGTTTGATGATATCATCATTGTTCCTCAGCTGTGCATTTTTTGACACTTGAGTATATTAGTTTATCAGGAATGATGAGTTCGTAACAATCAAATTCACAAGACATTGACATAGAAATCAGAATTCTATCTTACTAATTTACCTTGAGAAATATAAATACTGAAACACCTGAGTTGTTTCTGGTCAATTCTTACCAATAGGAAAACCTACTTGGGAAATGAGATTAAGATTAAGAAATTAAGACATTTTCTTGCTGAGCAGTCTAAATAAAGACTCTTCTGTGTTTTCTGCTGTTAAAGTACGTATATCACGTGGCCCAGAATCTTCAAGCTATCTGATTAGGGCCTCCATTCTCTTTTGGAGTTATAGAAACACTAATACTCTCATTTTCCAATGGTTTGTCATTATTCCCCATTAGTCATCAAAACCAAAAATCATGTTACCTCAGTAAACTTTTCTAAGGTATAGTTTTTTTGCTTTTATTTTATTTGAGGATGGTTATACTATAGCATTTAATTTCTGTAGTCAGTTATTTTCATATTACTTTCTGAGCTAAGCAATAAGCTGTGTGGTGCTGTGCTTCTCAAATTGCATATCCCTGGGGATATTTGGCAGAATAAATGAGACATGTCTTTCTGGAGTGTCAATTTTACTTTACGATGGAGGAAAAGCATTATTTTCACATTAAAACAAACATGTATAACAGAACACTGTAAATCAACTGTACCCCAATGAAAATTAAAAAACAACAAAAAACAAACGTATATATTATGGCATGATGTGGAAAAGTTTCATGGTAAAACATAAGACTTAAAAATTTCATGTTGTTAGAGCCAGCAAATTTGAACTCTTTCCTTAGATTTCATTTCCTTCTTTTCCATTAAGGTGTCCTTTGGTGGAAAAGTTTGAGTAGTGTTTGTATAGTAGGCTTGGCAGTTAAAGAGACTTGATTTCTAGTCCTGACTCTGCTACTACCTGTTAGACCTTGTTTTAAGACCATAACTTCTTAAAGTCTTACCTTAGTTTCCTTCTCTGTAAAATAAGGGGTTTGGACCTGATAATCTCTGAAGTCCCTGTAGGCTCTAAAGTATCCATTGGCATTGGTTATCATTCGTGTCCATGACAAAGTGACACTTTCTGACCTTGCCCTGTGTTTTGGAGCCTGAAACACTTTATCTGCTTAGTCTGGTGATAGATTACTAGGGCCAGTGGTTTCTTTTAGTAGACCAAATAATTTACTGTTCTCATTCATTTCTCTTCCAGGCTGTGGTGGATTCTGTTTTGGCTATTAGAAGACCGGGTTATCCTATTGATCTCTTCATGGTAGAAATCATGGAGATGAAGCATAAATCAGAAACAGATACAAAGTAAATGATATAAACTTTAACAGTGCATAGATTCTAGAATACTTGGTTATCTTCAGATATTCTTTCACTGATTTCATTAGTTACTTCTATTCATTATCAGTCTATTCATTCAGCATATATTAATTGGATACTTACCAGGAGCCATTCACTGTTTTAGGTGCTAGGAATGAAGAGTAAACAAAACAGAATTTCTTTTTTTAAGAATCTTACATTTCTAGTTGAAAGAGATGGTGGACAAATAATGCTAATAAGTGCTGTGAAGAGGCTAGAGCAGCTGTATATGTGAGCATGTGCATGATTTTAGGGTAGTCAGGGAAGATCATTGTGATGAGAAAGTAAACTAGAGAGCTAAAGGGGTTTCTAGTGCTAGCCATGTGCATATCTGGAAGAAGAGTGTTCTAAGCAGAGGGAATAACAGTGGAAGAAGCCCCGAGGCAGAAGTGTGCTGGGGTGTTCCAGTGTGCCTGGAACAGAGGAAGAGGAAAAAGTAGTAGAAGGTGAGGTCAGAGAGGTAAGACAGTTATAACATTGTCTGAGTATGTATGTACTCAGAGTGAGTAGCACCTTGTTGACTTCGGACTTAACTCATTTTAAACATTCTATTATGGGAAACTCTAAACATATATAAGAGTAGAATAGAATAGTGAATGAGCTCCCACGTATCTGTCACTCATCTTTATCAATAATCAGTATATGGCCAGTCTTATATCCCCCGTATATACTCCTCTTTCCTTCCCCCTGCCCAAACCTGGATTATTTTGAAGCCAATTCAGATGTTATATTTCATCTATAAATACTTTATTTATTTTTAATATATGTGTGTGTATGTGTAGGTGTCTTTACTTATTTATAGAAGTTCTGTTTGGTTCGTTCTTTTTTTTTTTTTTTTATTGAGAATGATGTTTGCTGTGGGTTTGTCATATACGGCCTTTATTATGTTGAGGTAGGTTCCCTCTATGCCCACTTTCTGGAGAGTTTTTATCATAAATGGGTGTTGAATTTTGTCAAAAGCTTTTTCTGCATCTATTGAGATGATCATATGGTTTTTATCCTTCAATTTGTTAATATGGTGTATCACATTGATTGATTTGCGTATATTGAAGAATCCTTGCATCCCTGGGATAAATCCCACTTGATCGTGGTGTATGATCCTTTTAATGTGTTGTTGGATTCTGTTTGCTAGTATTTTGTTGAGGATTTTTGCATCTATATTCATCAGTGATATTGGTCTGTAATTTTCTTTTTTTGTAGTGTCTTTGTCTGGTTTTGGTATCAGGGTGATTGTGGCCTCATAGAATGAGTTTGGGAGTGTTCCTTCCTCTGCAATTTTTTGGAAGAGTTTGAGAAGGATAGGTGTTAGCTCTTCTCTAAATGTTTGATAGAATTCACCTGTGAAGCCATCTGGTCCTGGACTTTTGTTTGTTGGAAGATTTTTAATCACAGTTTCAATTTCATTACTTGTGATTGGTCTGTTCATATTTTCTGTTTCTTCCTGGTTTAGTCTTGGAAGGTTATACCTTTCTAAAAATTTGTCCATTTCTTCCAGGTTGTCCATTTTATTGGCATAAAGTTGCTTGTAGTAGTCTCTTAGGATGCTTTGTATTTCTGCGGTGTCTGTTGTAACTTCTCCTTTTTCATTTCTGATTTTATTGATTTAAGTCCTCTCCCTCTTTTTCTTGATGAGTCTGGCTAATGGCTTATCAATTTTGTTTATCTTCTCAAAGAACCAACTTTTAGTTTTATTGATCTTTGCTATTGTTTTCTTTGTTTCTATTTCATTTATTTCTGCTCTGATCTTTATGATTTCTTTCCTTCTGCTAACTTTGGGTTTTGTTTGTTCTTCTTTCTCTAGTTTCTTTAGGTGTAAGGTTAGATTGTTTACTTGAGATTTTTCTTGTTTCTTTAGGTAGGCTTGTATAGCTATAAACTTCCCTCTTAGAACTGCTTTCGCTGCATCCCATAGGTTTTGGGTCGTCGTGTTTTCATTGTCATTTGTCTCTAGGTATTTTTTTATTTCCTCTTTGATTTCTTCAGTGATCTCTTGGTTATTTAGTAACGTATTGTTTAGCCTCCATGTGTTTGTCTTTTTTACGTTTTTTTCCCTGTAATTCATTTCTAATCTCATAGCGTTGTGGTCAGAAAAGATGCTTGATATGATTTCAATTTTCTTAAATTTACTGAGGCTTGATTTGTGACCCAAGATGTGATCTATCCTGGAGAATGTTCCGTGCTCACTTGAGAAGAACGTGTAATCTGCTGTTTTTGGATGGAATGTCCTATATATATCAATTAAATCTATCTGGTCTATTGTGTCATTTAAAGCTTCTGTTTCCTTATTTATTTTCATTTTGGATGATCTGTCCATTGGTGTAAGTGAGGTGTTAAAGTCCCCCACTATGATTGTGTTACTGTCAATTTCCTCTTTTATAGCTGTTAGCAGTTGCCTTATGTATTGAGGTGCTCCTATGTTGGGTGCATATATATTTATAATTGTTATATCTTCTTCTTGGATTGATCCCTGGATCATTATGTAGTGTCCTTCCTTGTCTCTTGTAACATTCTTTATTTTAAAGTCTATTTAAAGTCTATTTAAAGTCTATTTTATCTGATATGAGTATAGCTACTCCAGCTTTCTTTTGATTTCCATTTGCATGGAATATCTTTTTCCATCCCCTCACTTTCAGTCTGTATGTGTCCCTAGGTCTGAAGTGGGTCTCTTGTAGACAGCATTTATATGGGTCTTGTTTTTGTATCCATTCAGCCAGTCTATGTCTTTTGGTTGGGGCATTTAATCCATTCACGTTTAAGGTAATTATCGATATGTATGTTCCTATGACCATTTTCTTAATTGTTTTGGGTTTGTTTTTGTAGGTCCTTTTCTTCTCTTGTGTTTCCCACTTAGAGAAGTTCCTTTAGCATTTGTTGTAGAGCTGGTTTGGTGGTGCTGAATTCTCTTAGCTTTTGCTTGCCTGTAAAGCTTTTGATTTCTCCATCAAATCTAAATGAGATCCTTGCCGGGTAGAGTAATCTTGGTTGTAGGTTCTTCCCTTTCATCACTTTAAGTATATCATGCCACTCCCTTCTGGCTTGCAGAGTTTCTGCTGAGAAATCAGCTGTTAACCTTATGGGAGTTCCCTTGTATGTTATTTGTCGTTTTTCCCTTGCTGCTTTCAATAATTTTTCTTTGTCTTTAATATTTGCCACTTTGATTACTATGTGTCTCGGCATGTTTCTCCTTGGGTTTATCCTGTATGGGACTCTCTGCGCTTCCTGGACTTGGGTGGCTATTTCCTTTCCCACGTTAGGGAAGTTTTCGACTATAATCTCTTCAAATATTTTCTCTGGCCCTTTCTCTCTCTCTTCTCCTTCTGGGACCCCTATAATGCGAATGTTGTTGCGTTTAATGTTGTCCCAGAGGTCTCTTAGGCTGTCTTCATTTCTTTTCATTCTTTTTTCTTTATTCTGTTCCGCAGCAGTGAATTCCACCATTCTGTCTTCCAGGTCACTTATCCGTTCTTCTGCCTCAGTTATTCTGCTATTGATTCCTTCTAGTGTAGTTTTCATTTCAGTTATTGTATTGGTCATCTCTGTTTGTTTGTTCTTTAATTCTTCTAGGTCTTTGTTAATCACTTCTTGCATCTTCTCAATCTTTGCCTCCATTCTTATTCCGAGGTCCTGGATCATCTTCACTACCATTATTCTGAAATCTTTTTCTGGAAGGTTGCCTATCTCCACTTCATTTAGTTGTTTTTCTGGGGTTTTTTCTTGTTCCTTCATCTGGTACATAGCCCTCTGCCTTTTCATCTTGTCTATCTTTCTGTAACTGTGGTTTTTGGTCCACAGGCTGCAGGATTGTAGATTTTCTTGCTTCTGCTGTCTGCCCTCTGGTGGTTGAGGCTATCTAAGAGGCTTGATGGGAGGCTCTCTATTTGGTTCGTTCTTAAATCTGCCTTGTCACTTTTTATGGTTTCCTGTTCCCTGCAGATCTTTTCAAACTTACCTTTCGTTTCTTTAAACATATAGTTCAGTTTGATAATTACAATATTTAAAGTTTTGTCTTGTCTACTTCTGGTGTTTATTTTATTTATTTATTTTGAAAATTAAGTAATTTATTTATTTTTGGCTGTGTTGGATCTTTGTTGCTGCGTGCGGGCTTTCTCTAGTTGTGGCGAGCGGGGGCTACTCTTCATTGCGGTGCATGGGCTTCTCATTGTGGTGGCTTCTCTTGTTGTGGAGCACGGGCTCTAGGCACGTGGGCTTCAGTTGTTGTGGCACACGGGTTCAGTAGTTGTGGCTCATGGGCCCTAGAGCACAGGCTCAGTATTTGTGGCACACGGGCTTAGTTGCTCTGCGGCATGTGGGATCTTCCCAGACCAGGGCTTGAACCTGTGTCTCCTGCATTGCCAGGCGGATTCTTAACCACTGTGCCACCAGGGAAGCCCCGCCCAGGGACGACTTTAAGCTAAATCCACAGCTTGAGGTTTTTTTTGAATAACCAGTTGTGAATTCTAACTGCAAGTCCATGTGAGGGCTGCTGGTTTGTACCCTGAGTATGTAGCCTTTGAGGTTCTAGTTTAATGTGAAGAGGGTCTTACTGTTATACTCTGTACTTTGGATGAGCCTTGAACTTTTAAAATTCTGTCCCCCTCTCATTATGAGGTCAAAATTCAGATTTGCCTGAATTGTCAGATGACTTTAGGGTGAGTGGTTGCAGTTATCTACTTACCTCTTGGAGTTCCTGTTTTGTTTTCAGTTTTGAAAAGAAAACTTTTGTAGCTCTTTACTGTTTTATGGCTCTGCAGAGTTTTTAAGGTTTTTTTGTTTTGTTTTTAATCCAGCATTTTTAGTTGCTTTTGGTAGTAGGGTTGGTCCAAATTACCTTACCATTGCTGAGGGCAACAAGTACTTGGTTTATATTTCAGAAGGATCTCCGTGGTTGTTGTGTGGGGAGTACACTGTGGAGCAGGGTGGGAGGTGCAAGGGCAGAAGCAGGGGACCGGTTAGGAATCTGTTGTAATATAGGTGAGAAAAGAAAAAAAGGTTTGGATCAGGGTATACTTAGAAAGAAGGAGCAGTAGGATTTGTTGACGTTCCACATAGAATGTGACAGAAACAGAAGATTCAAGGATGTCTCCTGGGTTTTTGCATTAGCAGCTGGAAAAGCAGAGATGCCATTTCTTGGGATGGAGAAGACTGGGAAGAGCAGGTTTGGGGAAATAAATCAAGAGTTTAGCTTGGGGAATGTTATGTTTTGATGCCTATTAGATGTCCATGTGGAGATGTTGCGTAAGAATTTGGAGAGAGGTGTCAGGAGTTCAGGATCGAGGTCTGGACTGGAAATATTTATTTGGGAGTCATCAGTGTGTGGATGACTTAAAGCTATGAGAGTTTTAAATTTAGTTTTTAATTTTTTTGGCTGTGCCGTGCAGCATGTGGGATCTTAGTTGCCTGACCAGGGATTGAACCCATGCACCCTGCACTGGGAGCACAGAGTCTTAACCACTGGATTTCCAGGGAAGTCCCTATGAGAGTTAATAAGATCATCTGGGAAGTGATATAGATAGAGAGAAGAGGAAGTTTAAAGACTGAGCCCTGAAAACTCCAATGTTTAGAAATTGAGAAGGTAGGGAGGACTGAGCAGAGAAGACTGAAAAGGGGTGGTCAGTGAGATAGGAGGAAAGCCAAAGGAGAATAGTGTCCCAGAAGGTAAGAGAAGAAAGTGTTTCAAGAAGGGGAGAATAATCTGCTATGTCATGTGCGGTTGACAGTTTGATGAGCAAGTAGTGAACTGAGAATTGACCATTAGATTTGGAGAACGTTTAGTTTTTTGGTGACTTTAATGAAAGTTGATTCAATAAAGGGGTGAGTGTGAAAGTCAGATTGAAGGTGGGGTCAAGAGAGAATGGTTAGGGAAGAAGTGAGGATGCAAATGTAGACAACTCAGAGGAGTTTAGCTCTAAAGGGGAGCAGGGAAGTGGGGCAGTAGCTAGAAGGGAATATGGGAATGGGGTTGAAGGAGAATTTTTTGTTTTAAAGATGGGAATTACTATGACAAGTTTGTTCCCTGATGAGGATGCTCCTGTAGGCAGGAACAGTTGATGTGAGGGAAGAGGGGACGGTTGCAGGAGCAGAGAGGGGAAATGGGATACAGTACACAAGCAGAGGGGTTAACCTTAGAGAGGAGCATGGGCAATTCATTCCTAGTCATAGGAGGTTCAGGTTCAAGTGCAGGTGGATTGGTAGAGGTAGTGATGGGACAGTGTTTTTATTTTGTCAAAGCAGCAAAATCATTTGCTGAGAGTGAGAGGAAGGGGAAGAGTGAAGGAGACTTGAAGAGTGAAGAATATTGAACATATAGTTTGTTTTGTTCTTCCTAAATAAAGTATCTTCACATTCAGTTAGGAGTTGGAGTAATCTAGTTAGATGAAAATTTTGAAAAATTCCCTATAATTATGCTTAACTATTTAAAAAATTATTTCTTTACATGAATGTGTAACAAATATTGGTTATAAAAGATTCATAAGTAGAAATGCATTTCCTAATTGGGTATAAATGAATTTTTAAAAGTTATAAAAATATTTTCTCTTGAAAGATCACTTGGAAAATAGGAAAAAAGCCTCCCCCCCCCCCCCAATTATCTCTATTCCTACCACCCAAGCATAACCCTAGTCTTAGTTTTCTTCCATTTTTCCTTTTCAATGCCAAGGTGCTTTTTAAAAATAATTAATTAATTAATTAATTTTTGGCTGCGTTGGGTCTTCGTTGCTGTGCACAAGATTTCTCTAGTTGCGGCGAGTACTCTTCGTTGCAGTGGGCGGGCTTCTCATTGTGGTGGCTTCTCTTGTTGCGGAGCACAGGCTCTAGGTGTGCAGGCTTCAGTAGTTGTGGCAGGCAGGCTCAGTAGTTGTGGCTCGTGGGCTCTAGAGCACAGGCTCAGTAGTTGTGGCACACAGGCTTAGTTGCTCCACGGCATGTGGGATCTTCCTGGGCCAGGGATCAAACCCATGTTCCCTGCATTGGCAGGCGTATTCTTAACCACTGCGCCACCAGGGAAAGTCCCCCAAGGTGCTTATTTTTTAAAAGAATAGTTACAATCGTGCTTTGTATGTAATTTGTCATTCTCTGCTTATTAGCTACCCCTGTAAATATTTTTACATGTTATTACATGGTTTTCATGACTAACACATAGTTGAGTCATTATCTGCTGAACAATGCCCTATTGTTGGACATTTAGGTTAACAATTTTTAGTTATTCCATGTAATTATTTTGAACAAATGTTCCTAAGAAACTCATTGTGTGCCTACCTTTCATTACTTGATCAGCTGTGTCACATGTTTGAGCCACATAATTTAAAGAATAATTCTGGGTTGACTTTTCATTGTGACTTCACAGTCACACTGTGTTAAAATAGGTTCTCTTTCCTAATTTTACTAATTATGTGTTAGGCTTAAAGTTGGTATAAGGAAACAGTGTGTAACAACTGCCCTGGCAGATATGTTACAACTTTAAGAGTATAGTTTTAATTTTATACCAAATTTTAGAGTGTTTATTCAAAGTAAGAAACATTACATATTTTTAATAGGTTGATCAGAGGATTAGTTTTGGATCATGGTGCCCGTCATCTAGATATGAAGAAGCGAGTACAAGATGCATTTATCCTTACTTGTAATGTATCACTAGAATATGAAAAAACGTACGTATGTCAGTTATTCTTTGTATCCTTTGAAATTGTTTTTTTCTGAAAGTGTTTTTTAATCCCTTTCTTACCTCCCAAATGTTTAGTATAAACTCTTTCTACCTTTCCCTCTTCCCCCACCTTGCCTTTACTAGCTTGTTTTTATTAATCTTTTAGGGAGGTGAGCTCTGGTTTCTTTTATAAGACTGCAGAAGAGAAAGAGAAATTGGTAAAAGCTGAAAGAAAATTTATTGACGATAGAGTACAAAAAATAATAGACCTGAAAGACAAAGTCTGTGCTCAGTCCAATAAAGGATTTGTTGTCATTAATCAAAAGGTGAGACAGAAAGTTTAGATTTTCACTGTTCGTAAATGTTCTTCAGTGTTTTGCCAAGTGGGGTTTGTGGACCCTATTTCAGGGGGCCTGTGAGGTCAAAACTATTTTCATAATGTTAATAATAATGCCTTTACATTGCGTCGACATCTGCAATGCTGATGCAAAAGCAATGATAGGTAAAACTGCTGGCACCTTAGTACAAATCAAAGCAGTAGCACCAAACTGTGCTAGTCATCGTATTCTTTATTGCCACATCACCCTGCACACAAAAAGGGCAGTTTCATTTAAAAATGTCTTGATGAAGTGGCAAAACTTAATAATTTTATTACATTTTGATCCTTCAATTTGCATCCTTTGTTTATTTTTTAAATTGAAGGATAGTTGGTTTACAATATTGTGTTAGTTTCAGGTGAAGTGATTTTTGCAGATTATACTCCATTATAGTTTATTACAAGATAATGGGTATAATTCCCTGTGCTATACAGTATATCCTTTTTGCTTATCTATTTTATATGTAGTAGTTTATATCTGTCAATCCCATACCCCTAATTTGTCCCTCCCCACCTTCCCTTTTCCCTTTGGTAACCACAGGTTTGTTTTCTATATCTGTGAGTCTGTTCCTGTTTTTCGTATACATTCATTTGTATAATTTTTTAGATTCTAGATTCTACAATGTAAGTGATATCATACAGTATTTGTCTTTCTCTGACTTATTTCACTAAGCATAATATTCTCTAGGTTCATCCATGTTGCTGCAAATGGCAGTATTTCATTCTTTTTTTATGGCTGAGTAATATTCCATTGTATACATACACCACATCTTCTTTATCCATTCATCTGTTCATGGGCACTTGGGTTGCTTCCATGTCTTGGCTCTTGTAAATAGTGTTGCTGTGAACACTGGGTGCGTGTATCTTTTCGACTTAGTGTTTTTGTTTTTTCCAGAAATATATCCAGAAATGGATGCATCCTTTTATAATTCTGTGTCACAAAATGTGAAGTATGCACAAAATACTTCTGCCACATATCAAAATAAGGGTCTTGAAGGAAAGCTCTTATGTAATTGAGTTGCAAGCTATAGTAGCCACTTTTTTCATGGAATGCCATTTTTATTTGAAAGAATGACTGACAGAATGGTTATTTAGACATAGGTATTTGGTAGGTTTTTCTCAGAAATGAATGAAACAGTCCTGTCACTTTAAGGAAACAACAGGCAGTATGTGTTGGCAATGATAACATTTAAGCTTTCAAACAAAAATTAGAATTTTGGAAAACTTGTATCTGCCACTATGGGCTTGACAGCTTTCCAGTACTTAAAAGACTTTTCTGATAATATTAGTGATGATTAGCAAACATGATATATTTTTTAAACTATTTATTTTTTTTATTTACTTGGTTGTGCTGGGTCTTAGTTGCATCAGGCAGGCTCCTTAGTTGTGGCACGCAGTCTCCTTAGTTGTGGCATGCAGCATGCATGTGGGATCTAGTTCCCCTGCATTGGGAGCACCATGAATTGGGAGTCATAACCACTGCACCACCAGGGAAGTCCCACAAATGTGATATTTTTGATATTGTATAACCATGAAATATGTCAGCATTTGGAAGCTCTGCCTTAACTTAGTGAATATTTTCTATATGACTAAAAAAATGCATGATTTAACAAAATCAGTAATCCATTCAAAGTGCAAGATAGACAAATGGATTTTAATGTGAGGAGGTATGAAAAGTTCATTGATGCGGTTTCATCTTCCACTTGGAAACTAACCTTGAAGAAACTATCACTTGTTGAGTTTTGGTATACTATCAAAGAAGAATATCCACATTTATCTGAAAAGGCTATTAAGATATTCCTCCCTTTTCCAATACATATCTGTGGAGGCCAGGTTTTCTTCATATACTTTAACCAAAACAACGTATCACAGCAAATTGAACGCAGAAACAGCTGTCAGAATCCAGCTGTTTTCTATTGATAGACATTAAAAAGATTTGCAAGAATGTAAAACAACAACACTACTCTCACAGTTTTTTTTTTTTAATTAAAAAAAAATCTTTTTGGCTGCATTGGGTCTTTGTTGCTGCGTGTGGCTTTCTCTAGTTGTGGCGAGTGAGGACTACTCTTTGTTGCGGTGCGTGGGCTTCTCATTGTGGTGGCTTATCTTGTTGTGGAGCGTGGGCTCTAGGCATGTGGGCTTCAGTAGTTGTGGTGCGCAGGCTCAGTAGTTGTGGCATATAGGCTTAGTTGCTCCGCGGCATGTGGGATCTTCCTGGACCAGGGATCGAACCTGTGTCCCCTGCATTGGCAGGTGGGTTCTTAACCACTGTGCCACCAGGGAATGGTGTATTTTTTTGTTTAGGGATTTATAATAAGTTTTCATTAAAAATGTTATTTATGTTAACATAAATGAGTTTATGGTTATTTTAAATGGATTAATAAATATTTCAAAAATGTCCATTTTAATTTATAATATGATAAAATATTATAGCTCACATAAAATACAGCTCACATAAATGAAAGCTCTTTGGGTTCTTAATAATTTTTAAGGTATTGATGCAGTGCTGAGACCAAAAAGTTTGAGAACTACTGGCTTAAAACCTGCGTGTAACTTTTATGCTAATTTGATTATAGGGAATTGATCCATTTTCCTTAGATGCAAAACATGGCATCGTAGCTCTTCGGAGAGCAAAAAGAAGAAATATGGAAAGGTAAGCTTGCAGATAATTATGAATCCTAAATTTTTTGACAGATTAAATTGAAATTGTCCCATGTGTATTCCCTTTAGCTTTTACATAAATGTTGTTGAGCAAAATAGTACCATACAAATTCCAAATTTTTTTTGTAGTTTCAGTAAATAATGGAACTATTAAAAATTAAGATTGTTAACCCACCTCAGAACTTTTTCTCATCAGAACCTCAGAAGGCTTTCATCTTCTTAAAACAGATTTGAAAAACAATAGAATACAGTGAAAATGCAGTCTACTGTGTTAGATTATCTTTTCACCTTTAAGAAATTAGTCTGGGTGTTTTCCATAACCAAAGCTATGGTGGCATATATGTACTTTCAGACTCTGTCTTGCTTGTGGTGGAATGGCTGTGAATTCTCTTGAAGACCTCAGTATAGATTGCTTGGGACATGCTGGTCTTGTACATGAGTATACATTAGTGAGTGTTTCTGTGGGCAGTGGTTATAAAGTGAACAGTAAACCTTTTTTTTTTTAACACTAAATGTTTTGAGAATCCATAGGATAGATTTTACAATTTATTTACCTAAGTGTTTGTTAAGAGTTCAAATATATCTTAACTTCTTTTAACATATATTTAGTTATGCTTGATAAGAGAAATTCACATGAAGATTGGGTTCTAATATTATAAACTAGGTCTTGACTTCATAATGACATTACGTATTAAAGTTATGTCTTTTTGTATTACCCTTTAAGGTGAGGAAAAATACACTTTTATTGAGGAATGTGTTTACCCTCACTCTGTCACCTTGTTGGTTAAAGGACCAAATAAGCATACTCTCACACAAATCAAGGATGCTGTAAGGGATGGTCTTTGTGCCATCAAAAATGCCATTGAAGATGGTAATCTCTTTCTTGTGATACATATGAACCTCATGTATTTTTAGAGTAGTAATACATCTATCATGGTATACATAGTATTTTAAAACATATGAATGATTACTATTCTCTCATTTCACTTTGGACAGCTTATAGTTTGGATTGTGAAGTTTTCTCTTTTGGAATATTCTTAATAGTATGCTGCCTTTTTTTTTTTTTAAATTAATTAATTAATTTATTTATTTATTTTTGGCTGTGTTGGGTCCTCGCTTCTGTGCGAGGGCCTTCTCTAGTTGTGGCGAGTGGGGGCCACCCTTCATCGCGGTGCGTAGGCCTCTCACCGTCGTGGCCTCTCTCGTTGCGGAGCACAGGCTCCAGACGCGCAGGCTCAGTAGTTGTGGCTTACGGGCCCAGTTGCTCCGCGGCACGTGGGATCCTCCCAGACCAGGGCTCAAACCCGTGTCCCCTGCATTGGCAGGCAGATTCTCAACCACTGTGCCACCAGGGAAGCCCCTATGCTGCCTTTTTAATTAACTTCTGTTCATTAAATGAAAAACTCTTAATATTGTAGTATCATTTTTTAGAAATTTATTTTTAAAGCCATGAAAAAGCTTTTACAGCTTAGAACCCATTCCATTTCCTCACTGCAGTGTAATTTTAAGAAAGATTAGAGAAGAATATTAGCATTTATTATTTAATGATAATTTAAACCTCCAACCTTCTAAAAGGAGTTAGGGTAGATAATTCAATAAAAACACACATGTTTGGGACGGAGTCAAGTTGGCAGTGGTGGAGGATGCGGAGTTCGTGTCTCCCCACAACTAGGGTGCCTCCCGGATGCTGGTGGGGGACCTCGATGCCCAAGGAGACAGGAGGAATCCCTGAGCAACCGGGTAGAATGAAGGGGGAGTGAGGGGGAAGGATAAGTGGAGGCCGGACAGGACCAGCTCACCTGAGGGGTGGTTGGGAGGGGGGAGGGGTTCCCACGTCTGGAGGGACCCTCTGGGGCTCAGAGGATCAGGGAGGAGCACGCCTAGCATCTCCCCTGCCCAGTTGGGCCCGGGAAGCCTGCTGGGCTCCTGGGCCTGGTGCTCTGTTCTCCAGGGATCCCTCCAGCCTCGTGGGTCCTAGAGGCGTAGGAGGGAGGGAGGAGAGGGGAAGAGGAGGAGAGGTGGATGGGGGTGGGGACCATCCGAGGCCAGAGGATCCAGTGCCGTGAGCGTTTCCCCTGCCCACTTGGCCCTGGTAAGCCTGTTGGGCTTCCGGGTCTGGTCCCCTGCCTTCTGGGGTCCCCTCTGGCCGTGTGGATCCCAGGGGCATAGGATGGAGGGAGGGGGGAGAAGAAGAAGAGAGGCCAACGGGGAGGGGCCCTCCGGGATCAGATGATCGGGGGGAATGTGCTAGCGTTTCCCCTGCCCACTTGGGCCCAGTGAGCCTGCTGGCGTCCTGCACCTGGTCCTCCACCCTCCAGGGCCAGAGGCACTCCTGGGCCCCTCCTGCGGCATTGAGCCTAAGCCCCCCCCACCCCCGCCAGGACCTTTTCCCCACCCTGTGGGTCCTAAGCATAAGCCCCGTCTGCCACCTAAACCCTGCCCCTGCCTAAGCCCCACCACCCCACAGCCAAGGCCTTTTCCGACTTTTTCTTCTTTGTCTCCTCTTTTTTTTTTTTTTTTACTATTTTGGTTCTGTTTTACCTTCCGTTGTTGTTTCATCTATATTTTTATTTTTTATTCTTTCTAACATACCTGTTAGTTTTCTAATCTAATTTTATTTTTTACTCTTTGTTATTATTCTGCTCCTTTTTTTCTTTTTTCTTTCTTTTTTTTTTTTTTAGCTGCCCCACACAGCTTGCAGGATCTTGGTTCATGAGCCGGGGGTTGGGCCAGAGCTTCTGCGCTGGGAGCTCTGAGTCCGGACCACTGGACTAACAGAAAACCGCAGACCCCAGGGAATATTCATCAGAGGGAGGTCTCCCGGAGGTCCTCATCTTGGCACCAAGACCCAGCTCTACCCAACAGCCTACAAACTCCAGTGCTGGAAGCCTCAGGCCAAACAACCAGTAAACGAGGAACACAATCCCACCCATAAAAAAAAAAAAAGTGAGACGACAAAAAAATATGTCACAGATGAAGGAGCGAGGTAAAAACCTACAAGACCAAATAAATGAAGAGGAAATAGGCAACCTACCTGAAAAAGACTTCAGAGTAAGGATAGTAAAGATGGTCCAGAATCTTAGAAATAGAATGGAGGCACGGATTGAGAAAATATAAGAAATGTTTAACAAAGATCTAGAAGAACTAAAGAGCAAAGAAACAGAGATGAACAACACAATAACTGAAATGAAAAATACCCTAGAAGGAATCAATAATAGAATAACTGGGGCAGAAGAATGAATAAGTGAACTGGAAGACAGAATGGTGGAAATAACTGTCGAGGAGCAGAATAAAGAAAAAAAGAATGAAAAGAATTGAAGACAATCTCAGAGACCTCTGGGATAACACTAAACGCACCAACATTGGAATTATAGGGGTCCCAGAAGAAGAAGAGAAAAAGAAAGGGTGTGAGAAAATATTTGAAGAGATCATAGTGGAAAACTTCTCAAACTTGGGAACGGAAATAGTCACCCAAGTCCAGGAAGTGCAGAGTCCCATACAGGATAAACCCTAGGAGAACCACACCAGACACATATTAATCAAACTAAGAAAAATTAAATTCAAAGAAAAAATTTTAAAAGCCGCAAGGGAAAAGCAAAAAATAGCGTACAAAGGAATCCCCATAAGGTTATCAGTTGATTTTTCAGCAGAAACTCTGCAGGCCAGAAGGGAGTGGCAGGATATACTTAAAGTGATGGAAGAGAAAAACCTACAACCAAGATTACCCTACCCAGCAAGGATCTCCTTCAGATTCGACAGAGAAATCAAAAGCTTTTCAGACAATCAAAAGCTAAGAGAATTCAGCACCACCAAACCAGCTTTACAACAAATGCTAAAGGAACTTCTCTAGGCAGGAAACACAAGAGAAGAAAAAGACCCACAAAAGCAAACCCAAAACAATTAAGAAAATGGTAATAGGAACACACATATTGATAATAACCTCGAATGTAAATGGATTAAATGCTGCAACCAAAAGACACAGACTGGCTGAATGGATACAAAAACAAGACCCGTATATATGCTGTCTACAAGAGACGCACTTCAGACCTAGGGACACGTACAGACTGAAAGTGAAGGGATGGAAAAAGATATTCCATGCAAATGGAAATCAGAAGAAAGCTGGAGTAGCAATACTCGTATCAGATAAAATAGACTTTAAAATAAAGTCTGTTACAAGAGAGAAAGAAGGACACTACATAATGATCAAGGGATCAATCCAAGAAGATATAAGAATTATAAATATTTATGCACCCAACATAGGAGCACCTCAATACATAAGGCAAATGCTAACAACCATAAAAGAGGAAATCGACAGTAACACAATAATAGTAGGGGACTTTAACACCCTACTTACACCAATGGACAGATCATCCAAACAGAAAATAAGTAAGGAAACACAAGCTTTAAGTGACACAATAGACCAGATAGATTTAATTGATATTTATAGGACACTCCACCTGAAAGTGGCAGAATACACTTTCTTCTCAAGTGCACGTGGAGCATTCTCCAGGATAGATAACATCTTGAGTCATAAATCAGGCCTCAGAAAATTTAAGAAAATTGAAATCATATCAAGCATCTTTTCTGACCACAATGCTATGAGATTGGAAATCAATTACAGGAAAAAAAAACTGTAAAAAAACACAAATACATGGAGGCTAAACAGTGTACTAGTAAATAACCAAGAAATCACTGAAGAAATCAAAGAAGAAATAGAAAAATACATAGAAATAAATGAAAACGAAAACACGACCCAAAACCTATGGGATACAGCAAAAGCAGTTCTAAGAGGGAAGTTTATAGCAATTCAGTCTCACCTCAAGAAACAAGAAAAATGTCAAATAAACAATCTAACCTTATACCTAAAGCAACTAGAGAAAGAAGAACAAAGAAAACCCAAAGTCAGGGCTTCCCTGGTGACACAGTGGTTAAAAATCCACCTGCCAATGCAGGGGACACAGGTTCGAGCCCTGGTCTGGGAAGATCCCACATGCCGCAGAGCAACTAATAAGCCCGTCCACCACAACTATTGAGACTGAACTCAGAACCTGTGAGCCACAACTACTGAGACTGCATGCCACAACTACTGAATCCCGCATGCCTAGAGCCTGTGCTGTGCAACAAGACAAGCCACCGCAATGAGAAGCCTGTGCACCGCAACAAAGAGTAACCCCTGCTTGCTGCAAATAGAGAAAGCCTGAGCACAGCAACGAAGACCCAATGCAGCCATAAATAAATAAATAAATAAATGAATGAATAAATAAATATTTAAAAAAAAAGAAAACCCGAAGTCAGTAGAAGGAAAGAAATCATAAAGATCAGAGGAGAAATAAATGAAATAGAAATGAAGAAAACAATAGGAAAGATCAATAAAACTAAAAGTTGGTTCTTTGACAAGATAAACAAAATTGATAAACCTTTGGCCAGTCTCATCAAGATAAAAGAGAGAGGATGCAAATCAGTAAAATTAGAAATGAAAAAGGAGAAGTCACAACTGACACTGCAGAAATACAAAGGGTTATAAGACACTACTACAAACAACTACATACCAATAAAATGGACAACCATGAAGAAATGGACATATTCTTAGAAAGGTACAACTTTCCAAGACTGAACCAGGAAGAATTAGAAAATATATACAGAACTATCACAAGTAATGAAATTGAAACTGTAATTAAAAATCTTCCAACAGACAAAAGTCCAGGACCAGATGGCTTCACAGGCAAATTCTATCAATCATTTAGAGAAGCGCTAACACTGATCCTTCTCAAACTCTTCCAAAAAATTGCAGAGGGAGGAACACTCCCCAGTTCGTTCTACGAAGCTACCATCACCCTGATACTAAAACCAGACAAAGATATCACACAAAAAAAATTACACACCAATATCACTGATGAACACAGATGCAAAAATCCTCAGCAAAATACTAGCGAACAGAATCCAACAACACATTAAAAGAATCATACACCATGATCAAGTGGGATTTATCCCAGGAATGCAAGGATTCTTCAGTATATGCAAATCAATCAGTGTGATACACCATATTAACAAATTAAGGAATAAAAGCCATATGATCATCTCAATAGATGCAGAAAAAAGCTTTTGATGAAATTCAACACCCATTTATGATAAAAACTCTCCAGAAAATGGGCATAGAGGGAAACTACCTCAACATAATAAAGGCCATATATGACAGACCCACAGCAAACATCATACTCGGTGAAAAACTGAAAGCGTTTCCACTAAGATCAGGTACAAGACAAGGTTGTCCACTCTCACCACTCTTATTCAACATAGTTTTGGAAGTCCTAGCCACAGCAATCAGAGAAGAAAAAGAAAGAAAAGGAATACAAATTGGAAAAGAAGAAGTAAGACTGTCACTGTAGATGACATGATACTATACATAGAAAATGTAAATCAGAGCTGCAATGAGGTATCACCTCAAACCAGTCAGAATGACCGTCACCAAAAAATCTACAAACAATAAATGCTGGAGAGGGTGTGGAGAAAGGGAACCCTTTTGCGCGTTGGTGGGAATGTAAATTGATACAGCCACTGTGGAGAACAGTATGGAGGTTCCTTAAAAAACTAAAAATGGAACTACCATATGACCCAGCAATCCCACTACTGGGCATATACCCTGAGAAATCCATAATTTGAAAGGACACATGTACCCCAATGTTCATTTCAGCACTATTTACAATAGCCAGGATATGGAAACAACCTAAATGTCCAATGATAGATGAATGGATAAAGAAGATGTGGCACATATATACAATGGAATATTACTCAGCCGTAAAAGGGAATGAAATTGGGTCATTTTTAGAGATGTGGATGGACCTAGAGTCTGTCATACAGAGTGATGTAAGCCAGAAAGAGAAAAACAAATATTGTATATTAATGCATATATGTGGAATCTAGAAAAATGGTACAGATGAACCTATTTGTAGGGCAGGAATAGAGATGTAGATGTAGAGAATGGACATGTGGACACAGCGGGGGAAGGGGAAGGTGTAACGAATTGGGAGATTAGGTTTGACATAAATACAGTACCACGTGTAAAACAGCTAGCTAGTGGGAACCTGCTGTATAGCAGAGGGAGCTCAGCTCGGTGCTCTGTGATGACCTAGATACTGGGGGGGGGGGGGAAGGTGGGGAGGGAGGTCCAAGTGGGAGGAGATGTAGGTATACATATAGCTGATTCACTTCATTGTACAACAGAAAGTAACACAACATTGTAAAGCAATTTTACTCCAATAAGAAAAAGAAACACCCCCAAACCAAAAAAACCCAAAACACATGTTTAAATGAGAATAATAAGCACATGAAAAGATGCTCAACATCATTATTCATTAGGGAAATGAAAACCAAAACCACCATTTCACAGTCATTAGGATGGCTATAATCAAAAGCTGGACAATAATAAATGTTGACAAAAATGTGGAGAAATTGGAACCCTCATACGTTTATGGTGGGAACTGTTGAAAAACAGGCAGTTCCTCAAAAGGTTAAAGGTAGAGTTACTATATGACCAGCAAATCAGCTCTTAGGTGTGTGTACAAGTGAGGTAAAAACATATGTCCATCCAGAAAACTTATACATGAGTGTTCATAGCAGCCAACCAGTGAAACAATCCAAATATCCATTAGCTGATGAATAGATAAAATGTGGTATATTCATACAATGGAGTACTCTAAAGGAATAAATACTGATATATGCTACAACAAGGATGACCTTGAAAACATTATATTAAGTAAAAGAATCTAGGCACAAAAGGTTATATGTTATATGATTCCATTTATATGAATCCAGGAAAGGCAAAGCCATACAGACAAAAAGTAGATTAGTGGTTGCCAGGGGTTGGGGAAAGGGGAAATAGGGAATGATTGATAACGGGTACAGGGTTTTTTTGGTAAATATTCTGGAATTAGATAGTGGTGATGGTTGCACAATCATGTGAATATACTAAAAACTACTGAAAAGTATACTTTATTTTTAAAATTTTTAAAAATAAATTTATTTATTTATTTATTTATGGCTGCATTGGGTTTTCGTTGCTGCGCTTGGCTTTCTCTATTTTCGGCGAGCAGGGGCTGCTCTTTGTTGTGGTGCCCGTGGGCTTCTCGTTGTGGTGGCTTCTCTTGTGGAGCACGGGCTCTAGGCGTGTGGGCTTCAGTAGTTGTGGCTCGTGGGCTCTAGAGCACAGGCTCAGTAGTTGTGGCATGTGGGCTTAGTTGCTCCATGGCATGTGGGATCTTCCTGGACCAGGGATCGAACCCATGTCCCCGTGGTGGATTCTTAACCACTGCGCCACCAGGGAAGCCCTGAAAATTATACTTTAAAAGGCTGAATTTTATGGTATGTGAATTGTATCTCAAAAAATAGAGTAATAAACTCTATAAACAATACATCAGATTTGTCTGATAAGCAAAAACATATATGTGAAATAATGGTAAAATAGAAGCTGAAATGGAAAATTAGAACCTAGGAAAAAAGAATATGAATATAGCAAACATAATAGTATAATATTTAAACTGCCAGAACATCAAGAGATACAGTTAGCTATATAGGTTTCATCATTGAAAAGGAGAAAACAGAGCAGTTTCTAAATTGAAAAAATATTGGGCTTGATATAAGACCCTCCTTCTTGTAGTCACTTTTGATAAAAGCTAGTAGCATTTTTTTCAAGAAGATAAACGTATATGATTCAGGCATGAAGTCGTTGGTAGTTCAACCTGATTCTTAGAATTTAGGATACAAAGAAAGATGGACTATTTTTTAAATCACTTTAACCTCTTAGTTTTTTTTTTTAATTTTATTTTTATTTTTTTTTATTTTTGTCTGTGTTGGGTCTTCGTTTCTGTGCAAGGGCTTTCTCTAGTTGCGGCAAGCGGGGGCCACTCTTCATCGTGGTGTAACCTCTTAGTTTTTTAAGAAATAATATTTCAAGGTAAAATTGACATATAATGAACTACTACACACATTTAAAGCCATGAAACTATCCCCTCATTAAAGATAATGAACATATTTATCACCCCAAAAAGTTACCTCATTGCCCCTTGGTAATCCTTCCCGCCTCCTCTCACTGTGTCACCCTACCTTCAGGCAACCTCCAGTCAGCTTTCTGTTGCTATAGATTAGTTTGCATTTTCTAGAATTTTGCATGAATGGAATAATACAATATGTAGTCTTTTTTTTGTTTGGCTTCTTTTACTCACCATAATTATTTTTAAGTTAATTGATGTTATTAATCAGTAGTTCATTTTATTGCTAGATAGTATTCCATTATATGAATATACTGCAATTTATTTCATCAGATTCACCTATTGATGAACATTTGGTTGTTTACAGTTCTTGGCTATTGCAAATAAAGTTGCTATGAACATTCGTGTACAATTCTTTGTATGGATCTATGCTTTCATTTCTCTTGGGTAGATGCTTAGGAATGCAGTACTATGGAAGGTACATGTTTAACGTTTTAGAAGCTGCTGAACTGTTTTGCCATGTACCATTTTACATTCCTACCAGCCATTTATGAGCATTCCAGTTGTTCTACATCCTCACTAATACTGGATATGGTCAGTCATGTTCATTTTAGCCATTCTAAAATTTAAAAAGCCAAATTGTGACTTCAATTTGGATTTTCTTAATGATCATTGATATTGAGCATCTTTCACATGCTTATTTACTATCCACATATCTTTGGTGAAGTTTCTGTTCAAATCTTTTGCACTTTTAAAAATTGGGTTGTTTTCTTATTGTTGAGTTTGAGAGTTCTTTGTATATTCTGGATTCAAATACCTTTTCAGATGTATGATTTGCAGATATTTTCTGCTACTCTGTAGTTTGTTCTGTTATTCTCATAACAGTGCCTTTCAAAGAGGAATTCTTAATTTCAATGAAGTATAATTTATCAATTTTTTCTTTCATGGATTATGCTTTTGGGTGGTATCTAAAAAATCTTTACCTAACCCAGGGTCACAAAATTTTTCTTTTATGTTTCTTTTAGAAGTGCTATAGTCTTAGGCTTTATATTTAGGTCTGTGATTCATTTTAAGTTAATTTTTGTATATGCTGCAAAGTATGGATCTAAGTTTGTTTTTTTGTGTATAGGTATCAAATTGTTTCAGCTCTATTTGATGACAAGACTATCCTTTCACTGAGTTGCCTTTGCATTTTTGTTGAAAATCAGTTAGTTGTCCATATTTGTGTGGTTCTATATTTCATTGATCTCTTTGTTTATCTCAGTGTTAATGTCATTCTACCTTGTTTATAGTAACTTTATAATAAGTCTTGAAATCTATAGTGTTAATCCTCCCATTTTGTTCTTTTTCAAGTTACTTTGGTTATTTTAAATGTTTTGCATTTCATATCAATTTTAGAATCAGCTTGTCAATTTCTACCAAAAAACTGCTGGGATTTTGGCTGGAATTTCACTGAATCTATGGATAAGTTTGGGAATAATTGATATTTTAACAATATTGAGTCATGGTACATCTTTCTATTTATTTGGGCCTTCTTAAATGATCTCAGCAGTATTTTATACTTTTTAGTATGTGAGTATACTAAGTATTTCACATCTTTTTTTTTTCAGATTTATCCTTATGTGTTTCATGTATTTTTATCCTACTGTACATAGTATTTTTAAGATTTCAATTTCTGATGGTTAGTTGTTAATATATAGAAATACAGTTGATTTTTGTATATTGATCTTGAATTCTGCAGCCTTGCTAAACTCACTTGTTTTAGTAGCTTTCTTATAGATTTCATTGAATTTTCTATATAAATGATAATGTTGTCTTGTTAATGGAGACAGTTTTACTTCTTTCTTTCCAATCTGGATATCTTTTATTTCTTTTTGCGCCTTATTTCATGGGCTAAAACCTTCAATACAACGTTGAATAGAAATGGTGAGAGTAGGCATCCTTTCCTTGTTCCTGATCTTAGGGAGAAAACATTCAGTCTTTTTCCACTATGTGTGATACTAGCTGTAGGTTTTTCATAGACATCTGCTATCAAATTGAGGAAGTTCTCTTTTATTGCTGAGAATCTTTATCAAGAATAGGTATTGGCCAATCCAAAAATGGGCAGAAGACTTAAATAGACATTTCTCCAAAGAAGATATACAGATTGCCAACAAACATATGAAAGGATGCTCAACATCACTAATCATTAGAGAAATGCATATCAAAACTACAATGAGGTATCACCTCACACCGGTCAGAATGGCCATCATCAAAAAATCTAGAAACATAAATGCTGGAGAGGGTGTGGAGAAAAGGGCACCCTCTTGCACTGTTGGTGGGAATGTAAATTGATACAGCCACTATGGAGAACAGTATGGAGGTTCCTTAAAAAACTAAAAATAGAACTACCATATGACCCAGCAATCCCACTACTGAGCATATACCCAGAGAAAACCATAATTCAAAAAGAGTCATGTAACACAATGTTCATTTCAGCACTATTTACAATAGCCAGGACATGGAAGCAACCTAAGTGTCCATCGACAGATGAATGGATAAAGAAGATGTGGCACATATATACAATGGAATATTACTCAGCCATAAAAAGAAACGAAATTAAGTTATTTGTAGTGAGGTGGATGGACCTAGAGACTATCATACAGAGTGAAGTAAGTCAGAAAGAGAAAACCAAATACCATATGCTAACATACATATATGGAATCCAAAAAAAAAAAGGTTCTGAAGAACCTATGGGCAGGACAGGAATAAAGACACAGACATAGAGAATGGACTTGAGGACACGGGGAGGGGGAAGGGTAAGCTGGGATGAAGTGAGAGAGTGGCACTGACATATATGCACTACCAAATGTAAAATAGATAGCTAGTGGGAAGCAGCCACATAGCACAGGGAGATCAGCTCGGTGCTTTGTGTCCACCTAGAGGGGTGGGATAGGGAGGGTGGGAAGGAGACGCAAGAGGGAGGAGATGTGGGGATATATGTTTATTATAGCTGACTCACTTTGTTATACAGCAGAAACTAACACACCATTGTAAAGGAATTATACTCCAATAAAGATGTTAAAAAAAAAAAAAAGAATAGGTGTTGGATTTTGTCAAATGCTTTTTCTGCATCTATTGAGGTGATCATATGGTTTTTCTTTTAGTTTCTTAATGTACTAAATTACATTGATTTTCAAATCATTCTTGGATAAACCCTACTTAGTTATGATGTATTATCTTTTTAATAGTTTCTTTTTTTTTTTTTGAATTAATTAATTATTTATTTATTTATTTTTGGCTGTGTTGGGTCTTCGTTTCTGTGTGAGGGCTTTCTCCAGTTGCGGCAAGCTGGGGCCACTCTTCATCGCGGTGCACGGGCCTCTCACTATCGCGGCCTCTCTTGTTGTGGAGCACAGGCTACAGACGTGCAGGCTCAGTAGTTGTGGCTCATGGGTCTAGTTGCTCCGCGACATGTGGGATCTTCCCAGACCAGGGCTCGAACCCGTGTCCCCTGCATTGGCAGGCAGATTCTCAACCACTGCGCCACCAGGGAAGCCCTATCTTTTTAAAAATGGATTAAAGTTTTAGAAATAATTAAATTTTCTTTTTTAATTTTGGATTTTTTTTTTTTGTCATTTAAACCATTACGTGTACAGTTCAGTGGCAATAAATACATTCACATTGTGCAAAGTTCACCACCATCCATCACAAACATTTTTCATCTTGCAAAACTGAAACTCTATACCCATTAAACAATAACTCTCCATTCTTTTCTCCCCCCAGCCCCTGGAAACCACCATTCTACATTCTGTCTTTATGAATCTGACTATTCTATGTACTTTATAGGAATGAATCATACAATATTTGTCCTTTTATGACTGGCTTATTTCACTTAGCATAATGTCTTCAGGATTCATCCACGTTGTAGCATGTTTCAGAATTTCCTTCCTTTTTAAGGCTGAATAATATTCCATTGTATGTATGTATCACATTTTATTTATCTGTTCATCTGTTGATGGAAACTTGGGTTTCTTCACCTTTTGGCTATTTGAATAATGCTGCTTACTGTGTCTTTTTTTTTTTTAACATATTGTTGGATTTAATTTGCTATAATTCTGTTAAGAATTGTTGCATCTACATTCATAAGGGGTGTTGTTCTGTATATATATATTTTTGTAATGCCTTTATCTTTTTTGCTTTTAGAATAATGCTGGCCTCGGAAATATTCTTTCCTCTTTAATTTTCTGAAAGTGTTGAATTCTTATATAGAAATGGTGTTAGTTTTTCCTTAAATGTTTGGTGGAATTCACCAGTAAAGGTTTCTATACCTGGAGTTTTCTTCATGGGAAGATTTTAAACTACAAATTCAATCTCTTTCATAGATACAGGATCATTCAGGTTGTCTATTTTTCTTGAGTGAGCTTTAGTACTTTGTGTCTTTCAAGAAATTTTTCTACTTCATCTAAGTTAAGATCATACTGCCCATGAGCTAAATCTGGTTTGCTGCCTATTTTTGGTAAATAAAGTTATATTGGAACACAGTTACTCCCATTTGTTATGTATTGTCTGTGACTTTGTGCTATGCTAGCATAATTGGATAGTTGCAAAAGAGATGGTATGGTCCACAGAGCCTAAAATATTTATTTTCTGGTCTTTTGCAGAAAGTTTGCCAATCCCTGATCTTAGTTTTCAAATTTACTGGCATAAAATTGTTCATAATATTCCCCTATTATCCTTTAATATCTGTAGAATCTGTAGTGACAGATTCTACACGGTTTTCATTTCTGACATTGGTCATTTTTATTTCATTGATTTCCACTCCGATCTTAACTGTCTTCTTTATTCTGCTTATGTTAAATTTCATTTGCTCTTCCTTTCCTAGTTCCTTAAGGTGGAGGCTGAGGTCATTGGTTTGAGACCTTTCTGCTGTTCTAGTATGGGTGTTTAGTGATATAAATTTCTCTTCAGGTACTGCTTTAGTAGTATCCCACACATTTTGGTATGTTGTGTTTTCACAGGAGAATGGGATCAGGGAAGTTTTCAAAGCTACTGGTAATTTTCTGTTTCTTAAGCTGGGTGGTAGGTACATGGGTACATTTATTCTTTATATCTTATACATGTAAATATTCTTTTGTATGTAGTCAGTATTTAACAAGGAATTTTTAAAAAGTGTGAATGGGAGGTGAGGATGTAATTACCTTGTGGGTAGACAACTCTCTTGAGCAGTTATGGTACAGTGAAGCAGAGAAAGGGGGTAGTAACTTAAAAATGATGTGGAATAAAAGGAGAGATTCTTTTTGTGTTGCTGTGTTTTAAAGATGGGTGATTCCAAACCAAGTTTACTGATTTAAAGTTTACAAATTCAAAAACTTTATAGAGCCATACCAGCAGGTATAAGAGTCATATCCTGATGTGAAAATTGATGTGTTTAACCAGAGCTTTTGCCTTAGAATAATAAGAACACCGAAATTTTTTTTTTTTTCTCAGAAAGTTTGGGTTCTGCTTCTGTACAGAAAGCAAATACTTCCTTGAGTTCTGAGAATTCCATACCAAAAACTATGGCCAAATTATGTTGGCCTAACATTTTTTTCAAATCAGATGTTATAATTAGTTACCTGCCACCATAAATTATAAATAACTACCTTTTAAATATAGTCATAAAGGAGAAGGATGAAGGCGGAAGAAATGTCTACTCTGTAAACAATGAAATAAACTGTTTGTAGCCAGCTGTTGTCTGTACTATGTTAATTGTTTAATGGTGTATAACTTCAGGATGTTTCATAAGACATCTGAGTGATCACTGAGCTATGCAACTTATTTTATTTCTGTATATATTTAAATACATTTTAGAGGCAGGCAAGATAATAGAACATGAATAGCTAGTCGCTTTTTTCTCTGTTTCTTCTGTGTGGTATGTCTTGCCAATCATTTGTTTTCCTCCAATAGGTTGTGTGGTTCCAGGAGCGGGTGCAGTTGAAGTGGCAATAGCTGAAGCTCTAGTTACATACAAGCACAGTAAAAAAGGAAGAGCTCGTCTTGGAGTCCAAGCTTTTGCTGATGCTTTACTCATTATCCCTAAGGTAGAACTATCCTAATGGCCAAAGAACAACTGTTTAGACAAAAGGTGTCTAATTAATTTTAAATTGCCCATATTATGTATAACAGTAGAGTAGAAAGACAGGTATTTGTATTTCCCTACACAGTTTTGTTTAAGATACTATATAGCTAAAGCAGGGAATTTTTTAGGATAACAGCTCTGAATTCGTGTAGGAGTTTCATGAAATGGCTAAATTACCACTTTGCTTCTATCTCTGAGATCCAAAAGTTGAAGTAACTCCAAAAATTTCCTTCAAAAATGGTTCATGATTAATCATAATGAAGAAGTGTAGAATGTAAAATTTAATTAGATTTTGAGTAGACCTTTATTTTGTTGGTGGTACCCAAAGTATTAGCACTTTAAATTATGGGAAGTGAGAACTTCAGGCTTGCATTTGTCATTGTCATTATAATTCCTAGAAAAGGAGAGAAACCAGTTTTTTTCCATGTATGAACAGAAGGACAGAGAACTACCATTTTTTTCCTTTGCCTTAATCTGATTGCGAACTACTTGGAAACACAGAGAACTCTTTCAAATATACTATTACCATGAATTAAAACATTACTAACAATGATAGCAAAGTCTCTGATAATTGCTTTAAAATTATTAATAATTTGTTGAATCTTTGTGAATTAGATATCCATTTTTTTCTTCCCCTGAAGAGGCAAAGTCGGTAACGATCCTATAGTTGACACATATTGGTAAATCTGGTAGACTTTTGGTGGTACCTTTTCACTCATCAGCTGTTGGTTTAGGACCACTTGGAAATAAACCTCACTTGGAGTGCACGTATCTCCATCCCTGTT
This sequence comes from Eschrichtius robustus, assembly GCF_028021215.1. Classification (NCBI taxonomy): domain Eukaryota; kingdom Metazoa; phylum Chordata; class Mammalia; order Artiodactyla; family Eschrichtiidae; genus Eschrichtius; species Eschrichtius robustus. The sequence goes on from NC_090843.1 coordinate 46,505,178, forward strand.
GCCACAGGTCATAACTCTCCTCATGTGAATGAGGGGCACAGATATAATGCAGATGGGCAGGTTTAGCAAGTGCCCAGGAAAAACCAGAAAACATGTGGCTAGAGGGACCAAGCAAACAAGCATACCATTCTACTTTCTTCCGTTTAAAAAAAAATCTTTTGCAAGGAGGTGTTACCGGAGAGGGACCCCTTCGGGGACCCTTGTCTAACACTCGGAAATGAATTGTCTGAGGAGACACACATACTGATAAAGCAAAAGACTTGGGTGCTCGAGCAGAGAACAGCAGGGTAAGGGAACCCAGGAGAGCTGCTCTGCCTCGTGGCTTGCAGTCTCAGGTTTTACGGTGCTGCAGTTGGTTTCCAGGTTGTCTCTGGCCAATCATCTTGCTTGTGCCATATTTGGCCCGACTCAGGGCCCTTCCTGGTGGGCGTGCACACCTCTCAGTCAAGATGGATTCCAGCATGAGGATTTCTGGGAGGTTGTCAGGACATATTATGGGCTGGTGTCTCCTCTCTCTTTTTGGCCCCTCCCAAATTCTTCTGGTTGGTTTTGGAGGCACCTTGTCAGTTCCCTGTTCCTTATCGGGACCTCCTGTTGTGAGACAACTTATGCAAACGGTGGTTTCTGTCCACGGTTCCCTAACAGAGGGAAATTAATGTAGCAGGGTGGGGTGGGGAAACTCTAATTAGTCTTCGTCAGAACTTAGTGTGATGTACATAGGGAAAATGTTTAAATATAAAAGTTACTAGGTACATGAAATAATTTGATTTAGATTAAGAATGGAATTCTTCAAAAGGAGATGATTACTATATTATGGATGTGTTGTCACAAGACTGGAGAGCAGTGCCTTTTTTTTTTTTAAAGAAATATCCATTTTAATTTTTATTTATTAATTAATTAATTTATTTATTTATGGCTGTGTTGGGTCTTCGTTTCTGTGCAAGGGCTTTCTCTAGTTGCGGCAAGTGGGGGCCACTCTTCATCGCGGTGCGCGGGCCTCTCACTATCGCGGCCTCTCTTGTTGCGGAGCACAGGCTCCAGATGCGCAGGCTCAGTAGTTGTGGCTCATGGGCCCAGCTGCTCCGCGGCATGTGGGATCTTCCCAGACCTGGGCTCGAACCCGTGTCCCCTGCATTGGCAGGCGGATCCTCAACCACTGCGCCGCCAGGGAAGCCCGAGTGCCTTATTTTTTATATCTGATATTCAAATATATATGAAGGAATTCCATACATACATTTATTATTTTTTATTTCTAAAGGTTCTTGCTCAGAATTCTGGTTATGACCTGCAGGAAACACTAGTAAAAGTTCAGGTTGAGCATTCAGAATCAAAACAACCTGTTGGCATAGATTTGAATACAGGTAAGAAAGTAAAGAAAAATCAGCTGCTTAATAAAAAAAGAGGTTATACTACAGTGACCCAAAACTTAAGTAAGGGGGTGGAGGTTTGGATGACTTTTATATTTAAATTTTGGGTACCTTTGTTTTACTTTTGAACTTCTTAAAAGCAAATATTCATTCACTTAAGAAATAGTTATTGAGTGCTTGTTATTTGACTCGGTATTCACACAGAACAAAACAAAGACCCTTCCCTTGTGAGCTTAGGTTGTAGCAGGGAAAGATAGGCAGTAAATAATAACCTTAATAAATAAGTTCCTTTAACATTTTTAAAGGTAATAAATTCTGTGAAAAAATTAAAGGAACAGTGTAAGGATGATTGTGAATGCTAGCACAGCAGTGTGGGGAGGGGGTTTCAATGGGAAGAGGGTGGTCAGGATAGGCCTCACTGAGAATGTCTGTTGAACAAAATCAAAGAAAGTTAGGAAGTTCCACGTGGGAACTAGGGAAAGAATGTCCTAGGCAGAGGGAACAGCTAGTGGAAAAGCCACTGTCTGGTGTTTTCGAGGAGGAGGGAGATGAGAGAGGTAATAGAAGGTCAGATCACGCGAGGGCGTGTGGGCCATTGTATAGAGTTTGACTTTTTCTGTGGTGGAATAGGGAGCAATTTTGAACAGAGGTGTGACATGGTCTAAATATGTTTAAAAGGATCACTCTTGCTACTCTGTGGAGAGGAGTCAACTGAACAACTGGAAGGAATTGTCATTGGAATTGCCATTAACTGCATTGGAGAAGACTGTGGGTAGAGCATGTTGTGGTGGCCGGAGGTCAGCATTGAGTTTTGGCAAAGTTAAGTTTGAAGTATCTGGAGACTTTAAAATAGACAGTTGGATGTACAAGTCTGAAGCTCAGGAAAGTGGTCCGGCTTGGAGATAAAAACTTGAGAGTCGTCAGAGTGTATATGCTTTAAATCTAGAAGATTGGATGAGATCATCTAGGGAGTGAGCGTAGAGAGAGAAGAATATAGGACTGAGCCTTTGGGTACTCTGACATTAAGAGCTCAGGAAGAAGAGGAAGAACTAGCAAAGTAGACAGAAAAGGAACCACTAGTACAAAAGAAAAAAACCAGGCAAGTGTGATGTCCTGGAAGACAAGTGAAGAAAGAGTGGTTGGGAGGGTATGATCAGCTGTGTTAGTTAAGTGCTGCTGATAGATGAGGTCTGAGAATTGACCTTTGGATTTGACACCATGGAGGTCGTTGGTGACCTTGATAATAGTAATTTTGGTGGTATATTAAATATTGTTAGACTATACAGCCAATATTAACAGAATATATCAAGATTGTAGATTTGAAATAGTTTGTTTTTCCTTTGCAGGTGAGCCAATGGTAGCAGCAGATGCAGGAGTTTGGGATAATTATTGTGTGAAAGAACAACTTCTTCACTCTTGGTAAGTTTGTATTAATAAAAAGAGAAAGACTTTTAAGGACATAATTGATAACATTAAGATTTTTCTATTATTTTTGCCTGCTACAGTGGAAAATGGCTAAGTGTATGAAAAGGCATGGTATCCAGTTATTAAGACAGCTGCTGTCATTTTACAGTCCCTTTTAGATTTTAGTTCTATCAGTGTAAGTTATGGGAAATGTTAATCTTACTGTTTATTTGAGAGAGAAGGGAAAGAAGGACATTTACTGAAATAGTACCACATGCATAGTGGGAAAAAGATCAAATGATATGCTAAAAATGAGCTCAGTTTTGCTGGAATATAAAATTAGGCTTCTACTTTATCAGCAAATGAGTTGGAATTATAATGCAAGGGGTGATGTTTGTATTTATAATAGCTTTGTCTTATCTCACACCAACATCATTGCAGAACAAAGTGTCATTAGTAGCTGAAGATTTCTGGGGGGGAAAGATAAGAGTGGATTGGTAAGCTTTACTCACCCTGTCATCTTTTCCCTCAGCACAGTGATTGCCACCAACATTCTCCTGGTTGATGAAATTATGCGAGCTGGTATGTCTTCTCTCAAAGGGTGATTGAGTTCAAAATCAACTCTTCTAGAAGCTGAGACTTAGCATATCTTACATCCAACTACCATTATAGAGCCTGAGCCATTCTTAATTTTTACACAATAAATGCAGTTTGTATTTGGTGGTCTTATAAGTCTCGAAAGTATTTCATCAAGGTATAAAGAACACAAGAAATACTTTCACAGTAAATAATATTAATGAAAATATTTTTCCCTCGAAGTTCTAACTCCCTACCCTTTATTGTATGTGTGATATTATGATATAATAAGAAATATATATTTGGCCTATTTTATTTTATTTTATTATTTTTGGCTGCGTTGGGTCTTTGTTGCTGCTCGCGCACTTTCTCTAGTTGCGGCAAGTGGGGACTACTCTTCGTTGCGGTGCACAGGCTTCTCATTGCGGTGGCTTCTCTTGTTGCGGAGCATGGGCTCTAGGGCGCGCGGGCTTCAGTAGTTATGGTGCGTGGGCTCAGTAGTTGTGGCACATAGGCTCAGTTGCTCCACGGTATGGGGGATATTCCTGGACCAGGGATCGAATCTGTGTCGCCTGAACTGGCAGGTGGACTCTTAACCTCTGCGCCGCTAGGGAAGTCCTATATTTGGTCTTTATCCCCAGTTCCTGGCACAAGATCTGCTAAAACCTTTGTAATTTCCTGAGCAATAGGGGTGATAGGAACATTTTTTATTATAATATTTAGTCTTGGTTCCTGGTTCCTGACATAAGATCTTTTAAGACCCTTGAAATCTCTGGAATTAATAAGAGTGTCTTTATGTATGCTCATGAGGTAACTCTTGATGGGCCGCTAGAGAGCTTCAGGTTGGAGGAACCAACCGTGTGATTAGAGGGTTAGAACTTTAAGCCTCCCCACCCTGGGAGGGAAGGAAAAGGGGATGGAGACTGAGTTACTAATCAGTTATACCTACATGATGAAACCTCCATAAAAAAATCCCTAAACTATGGGGTTTGGAGAGCCTCCAGGTTGGTGAACATACCCATGTGCCAGGAGGGTGGTGGACTCCAACTCCATGGAGACAGAAGCTCCTGTACTCAGGGCTCTTATGGACCTCGCCCTATATACCTCTGCATCTGGCTGTTTATTTATATTCTTTATAATATCCTTTATAATAAACTGGTAAATGTAAGTAAGTGTTTGCCTGAGTTCTGTGAGCTGGTATAGCAAATTATCAAACATGAGGAGGGGGGTCATGGGAACAGAAGTTGGACAGAAGTGTGGGTAACGTGGGGACCCACCACTTGTTCATTGGTGTCTGAAGTGGGGGACAATCTTGTGGAACTGAGCCTGTGGGGCTCAGTTCTGTGGGGTCTATGCTAACTCCCAGTAGTTAATGTCAGAATTGAATTGTAGGACACCCAGTTGTGTCTGGAGAGTTGGAGAATTGGTTGGTGTGGGAAAATCCCCACACATTTGATATCAAAAGGTTGTGAGTAGAGGAAACAATTTTCCTTTAGTATGCTATTGCAGTTTTCATAAAATAGAATCTGTTGTGATTCTTAGACGTTTTGGGCAATATTTTTAAAATATTTAAAAAATATGTTTACTTATTTATTTGGTTGCCCTGGGTCTTAGCTGTGGCTCGCGGGCTCCTTAGTTGTGGCACATGGGCTCCTTAGTTGCAGCTTGCCGGTTCCTTAGTTGTGGCATGCAAACTCTTAGTTGTGGCATGCAAACTCTTAGTTGTAGCACGCATGTGGGATCTAGTTCCCCGACTAGGGATTGAACCCAGGCCCCCTGCATTGGGAGCTCAGAGTCTTAACCACTGTGCCACCAGGGAAGTCCCTTGGGCAACTTTTAATGAACAAAATATGGAGCACAGGTTTTAGAGTACCCAAGTCAATTTCCGATTTATCAGTGGGTATAAATGTAACAGGGCAAAATGTTGTATTCTCTCAAAATTCCTTTAGTAACTTCTTGCTGCCACTCTTCTCTCTAATAAATATGGCATCACTTTGTTAGTATAGCTTTGTTTCACTGATACCTGACAGTTTATTTTGAATATAGTTTATTATATTTTACCTGGCTCTTTCTTATATATGATCAGCAATTTACACTAGTGTGCTAACTTTGGTAGCTGTCTGACTGGATGATTAGATAGAACAGGTCTCATCTGGAAAGGCTGGGATTGTTGGCACCAACACTGGGAAATAATTTTTTTTGGCTTTGAATGCAGCTATTCTATATCAGTATTACAGCAATATCTTTCTTATTCAAAACACTAGAATTAATCTATTTTACTTTTTATTATTATTAAGCTCCTTGTAGTTAACTTCTATCCATGGACGCAAGTTGATGAGATTAAAATATGGCAGGTGCATTAATAGAACCTTGGCCTGCTGATGCATGTGGGGCAAAGTTCATTTAACCATTTAATGCCTTAGTTGAAAGCCTATAGTTTTATAGTCTGTTTTTTTTCCACTTAATGTGTTGTCACCATCTTTCCAAGTTAATAACTACACTTCTGAACTATAATTTTTTCGTGGTTATGTGACATTTCATTGTGTGGCTGTTCTGCAATTTGTTTAGCTAATTCTGTTTTCAATTTTTCCCCATTATAAACAAACATCTTTTTTAGACTCTACCCTTATTTTATAGGATAGGGCTTTAAAAATGGGTATATCATGCATATTCCCAGACCTTTTCTATGTAAAATGTTTAAATTATGAAATACTTAAAATATACTGAAAGGACAGAAAAAATATAATAAACACCTTTGTACCCTCCACCTAGCTTTAAAAAATAGTAAAGTTTTGTCATGTTTGCTTCAGATTTTCTGTAAAGAAATAAGAAAGTATGGATGTTGTTAAATTGCCACTGTCCCCTACCTCCTCATCAGATGCTTTTCCCACCCTTTCTCCTTAGAAAAAGGACTACCTAGAGATATTCTTTGATCTTTTTTTTTAATAAATTTATTTATTTACGTATTTATGTATTTATTTTTGGCTGCGTTGGGTCTTCGTTGCTGCGCGTGGGCTTTTCTTGTTGCGGAGAGCAGGGGCTACTCTTCGTTGCGGTGCGTGGGCTTCCCATTGCAATGGCTTCTCTTATTGCAGAGCATGGGCTCTAGGCGTGCGGGCTTCGGTAGTTGTGGCACGTGGGCTCAGTAGTTGTGGCTCACGGGCTCTAGAGCGCAGGCTCAGTAGTTGTGGTGCACGGGCTTAGTTGCTCCGCGGCACGTGGGATCTTCCCGGACCAGGGATTGAACCCGTGTCCCCTGCACTGGCAGGTGGATTCTTAATCACTGTGCCACCAGGGAAGTCCCTGAATTTTCTTTACTTGGGTTTGTTTCTGGTTTAAATATTTTGTTCCGTTGCTCTGATAATTGTTACTATATCAATACCACATTGTTTTAATTCTTAAAACTTTATAAAAAGTCTTGATGCATGGTATCAACCCCTTCTTTATGTTCTTCAAAATTGTTTTGGCTATTCCAAGATCTCTCTTCCCTCTTTTAGGATCAGCTTGTTGAGTTATATGTTTTGATTAGAATTTTAGAATTTCAATGACTTTATAGATTTCTGGTAGAAATAGATATATATATTCCTTCCACTCATAAATATTTTATATCACTTTATTGATATCTTAGTGCTTCAGTTTTTTTTCTTAGTAAATGTTTTCAGTGAAGTTTTAAGTGTTTCCTATAAAAATGCATTACATGTTTGATTAAATTTATTCCTATGTATTTTTTAGAAGCTATTATAAATACCATCTTTTATAAAAATTATATTTTTAATTGTTCATTGCCGTACTATAGGCCCTCTATGGGCTTTAATATATTGACTTTTGTATTTCATAACCTTGCTGAAATCTCTTATTAGTGCAATAGATTGTAGCTTATTTTGGATTATCTGGGTTGATAATAACAGGTTAGTTCTTTCTTCTTTTCCACTCCTTGTACTATCTCTACTATTTTACTGTTTTATGGAGCTGCCTAAGACCTTTTAAATTAATTAATTAATTAATTAATTTATGGCTGTGTTGGATCTCCGTTGCTGTGCGTGGGCTTTCTCTAGTTGTGGCGAGCGTGGGCTACTCTTCGTTGCGGTGCGCGAGCCTCTCATTGCGGTGGCTTCTCTTGTTGGTGGAGCACGGGCTCTAGGCGTGCGGGCTTCAGTAGCTGTTGCTCACAGGCTCTAGAGCGCAGGCTCAGTAGTTGTGGCGCACGGGCCCAGTTGCTCTGCGGCATGTGGGATCTTCCCAGACCGCTGCGCCACCAGGGAAGCCCCTGCCTAAGACCTTTTGTAGAATATTGGATAGAAGCAATGATGGCAGTCACGCTTATTCCTGTTCTTGCCTTTAAAGAGGATGTTTCTAGCATTTTACCATTTTTTTGTTTGTTTTTGCTGTGGAATCTTGGCAGGTAGTCAGCTGTATAAGGTTAAATCTGTTCCTTTGTATTTCTGTTTTGCTAAGAGGTTTTTTAAAAAAAGTTATGATTGTTGAATTTTATCAAATGCTTTTCTGCATGCTTTGAGTTTTTTTCTTTAATGTGTTAATGTGGTGACCTACTTTAATAAGTGTTCTAATGTTAAACTGTTCTCGTATTGCTGAAATAAATCTTCTTTGATTGTGAAATACCATGTTTGTTGATTCTGAGATGCAGATTTTTTACATTTTCACATTTCTGTAAGTAGAATATGTTTTACAGTCAATGGCTTCTTCTAATTGCTCTTGCTTGAACTTGGTTACCTGTGATTCCTTAGCATTTTAGTTAACAGCCATTTAAGAACCATTTGAGGAAGGAATAGGAGTCTTGATTGTTGCTGAAAACTTTCTGTTGTTAACTTCTGGTAAAGTAAGAAAATTTCAGCAGCAAAACTTTCCGAATATGTGTCAGTGGCTTAGAAGAAAATGCCAGAGAGAATGGTAGAAACTATTTTTTGAAATGTTACATACTACCACCTCTTGATGGCAAGAATAAATATCAAAGACTCTGAATTGAAAGGCGATTTAGAAGAGTTGGACTCCAATATGAAGATCTTAATGTTATTTATTTTGCTTATATTTTCCTCATTTTGAATGTATAAGAATGATAAATGATAAAAATAAGTGTAACTAAGTCTGAAAACTCCTTCAGTGAGTATAAAATAAAATGTGTGAGTGATAAGAAAGCATTATGCTATGGCTGAAATGACAGGATTTTTGTTTCTTAGTATAAAAGTAATGGTGTGTCTTACAATCAGTGACATTTTTGATTTGATGAAATATTGTATTAACTCTTTTTGCTGGACTTGAGGCTAATATTTATTTAGGTTTTTGTAAGTATTCATAAGCAGGATTGGTCCATAATTTTACTTGTTCACTATCTTTATCCAATTTTGGTATCAATGACATACTAGGCTATTAAAATGAGTTGGGGAATTATTCTTCTTTTTCTTTTCTTTGGAACAGTTTGAGTCAGTAAGATGGAGGGTTATCTCTTTCTTGACAGCTTGGTCTTGGCCTAGTAGTTTTTTAAATGGGAGGGATGGATTTTCGACTACTGATAAAATTTTCTTCATTGATTTAGGTCTTGAGTTTACTATTTCCTTTTGAGTCTGTTTTCATTATTTATATTTTTATGGAAACCTTCTATAAAATGGTGCTTTTACCCTTAGAGCCTTATTTTGTTGTGTATTATTCTAGAGATGCTGTCTCTTTTTGGTATGGTGGGGCTGGGTGGGTGGGGGTTGAGAGAGGATAATATTTTTCTAGTATCCATTTACTTTCTTTGCGTTTATTTAAAAATATATTTATTAAGAATATATTTATTAATTGACATATAGTTGATTTTTAAAAAAAATTTATTTATTTATTTTAATTGAAGTACTTTCTTTGTTTTTAGAAGTATGTCTCTAAAAACAGCCTATAGCTAGATTTTTATTATTTTTAAAAATTCAGTCTGACATTTCTTTTAACTGACAAGTTAATATTTTTATGATTACTGATATATTAGATTTACTTCTACCATATAATTTTGATACTTTCTGTTTATCCTTTTTTATGCTTTTTCTCCTTTACTACCTTCTATTGGATTGACCCAATTTTTAAATTTAGTTTATTACCCCTGTTTTCCCTCTGCTAGTTTGGAAATGATACATCTTATTTATTACTTTAAAAATTTTAACTTGCTTACTTAATACAGTTAATAACTCTCTGCTCCCCACCAACAATACAAAGTCCTTAAAACATTTTAAATATAGTCATCCCCTCTTGTTTTTTGTTTTAATTTATTTTATTTTACTTATTTTTAATTTTTGGCTGCGTTGGATCTTCGTTGCTGCACGTGGGGTTTTCTCTGGTTGCAGCGAGCGGGGGCTACTCTTCATCGTGGTGTGCAGGCTTCTCATTGTGGTGGCTTCTCTTGTTGGGAGCACAGGCTGTAGGCATGCGGGCTTCAGTAGTTGTGGCACAGGGTCTCAGTAGTTGTGGCTCGCGGGCTCTAGAGTGCAGGCTCAGTAATTGTGGCGCACGGGCTTAGTTGTTCCACGGCATGTGGGATCTTCCCGGACCGGGGCTCAAACCCATGTCTCCTGCATTGGCAGGCGGATTCTTAACCACTGCGCCACCAGGGAAGTCTGCCTCTTGTTTTATATTTGTTCTTATTCAATATTTTAGTTCCATTTTGTCTTTTAAATCCCCTAAATTAGTCATAATAATAATTATTATTATTATTGTTTTATACAACAATAAAACAGTTCCTGTTTATATTTTTCATTCTTTGTTTTAAAAAATATTTATTTAGTTAGTTATTTGGCTGTGCCAGGTCTTAGTTGCAGCATGTGGGATCTTCGTTGTGGCACGCGGGTTCTTAGTTGTGGCGTGCCGGATCTAGTTCCCTGACCAGGGATTGAACCTGGGCCCCCTGCATTGGGAGTGCAGAGTCTTAACCAATGGAACACAAGGAAGTCCCTCCATTCATTTTTTTTAAAAAACATAATTTTTATTTATTTATTTATTTGGTTGCACCGGGTCTTTGGTTGCACTGGGTCTTAGCTGCAGGCTCCTTAGTTGCAGCTCGCCAGCTCCTTAGTTGTGCCACGTGAACTCTTAGTTGCAGCATGCATGTGGGATCTAGTTCCCTGACCAGGGATCGAACCCGAGCCCCCTGCATTGGGAGCGCGGAGTCTTAACCACTGTGCCACCAGCAAAGTCCCACTCCATTCGTTTTTAACTCATTGCTTTGTTTACCATTCTTTCTTGCAGCTGTACTCTTCCAACTGGGTTCACTTTCTTTCTTTCTGTTGTATATCCTAGTCCTAGTGCAAGTCTGGTAGTAATACTCTCAGTTTTGGTTCCCTCTAAAGGTCTTCATTGCCCTCTGCTATTGAGGTGTAATTTACATATAGTATAAGCCTTTGGTGTCTGGCTTATTTCACTTAGCATAATGACTTCAGGATTCATCCTATTGTGGGAAGTGTTAGAATTTCCCTCTTTTTTAATACTGAATAATATTCCATCGTGTGTGTATACCACATTTCGTTTATCTAAGTTAACCACTATTTTCTCTCAGCATTTTGAAAATATTATCCTATTGTTTTCTGCTTTGTATGTGCATTATATATGCTTTATAATTTCAACAGTATTGGCAAATTCCCCTCCTAGGGGTTATACTAATTTGCACTACTGTCAGCAATTTATAGAGCACGGGACCCGTTTTTACCTTTTTTTTTTTCACTTAGGTAATATAAATTCTTCATTTGCTCCTGAGCATGGTACAGACTTTGGGCTTTAATATCTCATAGGAGCCCTGAGCAGAGCAAGTTTCTTTACTGCTTCACTTGGCAGGTGGGTAGAGTTTGTCTAGCATCAAGGCTCCTTTTTCATTTAGGGGCCTAGTGTCAACTCCTCCTTCAAGTGTGGCCCTGTTTCTGTGTGGGCATTAAAAGCTTGACACCTAGACCAGATCTTGTGTTTTTCCCAGGCTTCTACAGTTCACCTTCAGAGTTTATCACTCTGTTTTGGTTTCCTCTTGAGGAAAATCTCCCTTTCTCTCTTTTAAGTTCAACCATACAGTTTTTTTTTTCTTCTTTTTTTTTTTTCTATTTATTTTAATTGTGTAAAATATTCATGACATAAGATGTATCATTTTAACCATTTGAAGTGTACAGTTCTGTGGCATTAAGTACATTCACATTGTTGTGCAACCATCACCACCACTCATCTCCAGAACTTTATTCTTTCAAAACTGAAACTTTTAACCCATTAAACAATAACTTCCCATTCTTCTCTCCCCCCAGCCTCTGGCAGCTACCATCCTACTTTCTATTTCTATGAGTTTGACTGCTCTAAGTACCTCATATGAGCAGAACCATATAGTATTTATCCTTTTGTGTCTGGCTTATTTCTCTTAGCACAATGACTTCAAGGTTCATCATGTTATAGTTTCTTTATTTTGTGGCAAGTGTTACAATTTCCTTATTTTTTAAGGCCAAATAATATTCCATTGTGTGTGTATACCACATTTCATTTATCTAGTCATGTGTTGATGGGCACTTATGTTGCTTCTACCTTTTTTTTTTTTTTTTAAATATGAATGGCTTTTACATTTTTTTAAAAAAATTTTATTTATTTATTTATTTATGGCTGTGTTGGGTCTTCATTTCTGTGCGAGAGCTTTCTCTAGTTGTGGTAAGTTGGGGCCACTCTTCATCGTGGTGCACGGGCCTCTCACTATCGCGGCCTCTCTTGTTGCGGAACACAGGCTCCAGACGCGCAGGCTCAGCAATTGTGGCTCATGGGCCTAGTTGCTCCACGGCATGTGGGATCTTCCCAGACTGGGCTCGAACCCGTGTCCCCTGCATTGGCAGGCAGATTCTCAACCACTGCGCCACCAGGGAAGCCCGCTTCTACCTTTTGATTATTGTGAATAATGCTTCTATAAACGTGTATGTAAGTATCTCTTTGTGTCCCTCCTTTCATTTTTTTTTTTGATGTATACCTAGAAGTGAAATTTTTGGATAATATTGTAATCTGTGTTTAACTTTTTGAGGAACTACCATAAATTTTACATACCTACCAGCAGTGTACAATGGTTTCAATTTTTCTACATCTTCACCAACACTTATCATTTTCTGTTTGTTTGTTTTAAATAATAGCCATCCTAATGAGTATGAAGTGGTCTCTCATATTGTGTATGTAGTTTTAAACATGCTTCATTTTATCTGGCAATTTTCTGTGTTTGTGAATTGAGGGTGAGGTGGAGGGTCGTCCACATTGGCTAAATCTGCTATTTGCTACAACTGCCAGACCTACATATTTTTAATGCAAGTTGTTTAACTAATTTTCTCTTTTGGAGAGTAGCCAACTTTTGAGTACATAAAAAATTCATGACACTTCCATTAAAAATAAAAAAGACTTTATCGTAAGTTTGTTTCATAAATCTCTCAGTTTCACTTAAAGAATCATGAGCCAAGAACTGTTATCCCCCATCTGCCTTTCTCCTCCTAACAGTTTGTTTCCTACCCATATATTTTTTTACAGTCCTTTCCATGACAATAACTGTTTCTTAGAGATCACTTTACTGGTGCCATCAGTATTGCTTTATGTTTTGATCCTGATAGTCATACATTACTGCCTTCCCAGCCTCATCACTGTCATTCTAGGGTTCTTGCTCTTGAACATAATTCAGTTTAATATCACTAAGTATTAAGGCCTTGTAACAATCCATTCACTCTTCCTTTACAGCTGCCCATATAATTGTCAATGAGATCTAGGGGAACAAGGGTATAATCATTAAGGATATCCCCAGCGACTCTGTAAATAGCCTTGCTTTCCTTATCCTATGCTAAATTGAGGTCTTTAAGCTTATCAACTAGGAAATCAAGTGTCTCATGAATTAGATTTAATCTTCAATCATACTTTGCCTGGCCAGATGTTTGGGCTATATAGGAGAGGGACAGAGATGGGAAACTAGAAGATCAGTGTTTTAGTATTTAGAAGATCACTGATTTAGTGCTTTTAGTGAAAAACAAACATATGCTGCTAAGCTGTCTTTACAGGTTGCCTTGCAACACGGACTTGATTGTGGATTCTTGACTATGCTGCTCTTTAGTTATTTCATGAATATTAGCCTTTCTTTATAAAGGAGACTTTGGGACCTGAGTTGGAGCCTTTACTGAGGGGCATTATGTTTGAGGACAGAGAGAGAAGGGAAGTACCAGGGTGCTGGTATTTCCCCAGAGCCCACAGATGGTAAGAATTGTTTTCCCATGACCTGACTTGCCACCTTCTCCATGCTCAGCAGAGTCCTTGACAGTACAGAACAGAGCTGATGACAGTCACAATGAGCAATGACTGCAGTCTCCTTCCTTCTGAGACTTTCTCAACATTCTCAATTGCTTAGTCCAAGAATCAGCTGGCATAGCCCTGTGTCTGCTCATCGCCTGGGCCAGGATGGAGCCAAATGTCTTGTTGGACAAATAGCTTGTGGGCCTGAATCTGGCTCCTGTCCATACCTTGGAGATAAATCTTGATGTGGAGCTTGAGGAACAGGTTTGGGCCATATGCTTGCCTGGCAGGTGCTTCACAAAAGCTCAAGATGCATAAGGTAAGGCTTCAAAAGCAATGAGCTTCAAAGGATCTTTCCCATTGCCTGTTTCTTCTGTTGCCCTGGAGCTGTATACGAGGTCCAGTTGGTTGCACCATGTTTGTTAGTGGGAGTGCTGTTGACATCTGGAAGGCACCGATTATTGTGTTGACTGTTCTATCCACTGTAGAATGTTTCACATTCCTAGCACCTGGCCACTAATGGCCGGTACACCCCCATTCCTTGTGACAGCCAAGAATGCCCCTGCATTTCCCAATGTCCTCTGGAAGGTGGTACCACTGAAGGAAACTTTAACTGTTCATGATCCACCCACTTGTGTATCATTGTATTCTTTGTCTTCACTAAACTTCAGCCTCAGTTAGTACTCTTTCTACCTCACCCCCAATCCAGGTCAGAGAATCTGATGGGCTATCCTGGGGGGAGGACAGTGTTGGAAACCCCCTGGGTCATGGTGTTGTCTTGGTGAAGCAGGGTTGTGCTGGCAGCTAAGAATGCTGGCTTGGGAGCCAGAGTGCATGGGATCGTATTCCATCTCTGCCATCTATCAGCTGTGTGCCTGGGCCCAATTACCTAACCTCAGTTTTCTCATCTTTAAAAGGGGGATAATATTTTACCTATCTTACAGGATTGTTGTGGGGATAAGTTTGTGCAAATTCCTTCACACAGTGCTTGATTCATACTTTGTGCTTAACAACTGCTTAGCTATTTTTTTTGATTACCATCAGTGGTATGCATCAGAGAAGGGTTAGGGGTGCAGTTTGTGACACACACAGAGTAAAATCAGCTAGTGCAGAATAACCCTGTAAGTGTCTGACTGTAGCCAGTGGAACTCAGTGTCAACATTGCTTTGTCTGTAGGACCAGGATTTTGCTGCCTGGAGGCAGGTTGGATCTTGAGAGTGTGCCAGAGGGATGCCAAATGAGTGTTTGCTCTCCTGTTTCCCCTTTGGCTCACCTCAGTCTCTACCCTAGACTGTGACTGAAGAAACTTGGGCATTTTTGGCCGGGGTGGGGGGCTCACGTTGCTGAAAGGCCGGAAGGCCTGTAAAGCCATTTTCCCTACAGTGCTGGGCCCGAGCACTGCACAGCGTGCACTGAGAGGCCTTTTCTGTCAGTCCAGGTGGAGCTTTCTAGGGACACAGGCTTGACCTTCCACATCCATGTGGGTAAGCTGAAAGAGTGTGGTTTCAAGGCACCAAGAACATCCTGATACTCAACCCTCCCTACCTCCTGTGGCTAAAATGCCAGCATTAGCATTGAATTCCTTTGTATTAAGCAATATCTGCTTTCTGGGTTTTTGTTTTAAATGCAAGTGTGCAAAAAAGTGTTAACATGGCAGGTCTGACTCCTGTCCTTTGAAAGGCCTGCTTCTGCAGTTGGTCCTTGGTTGGCATCTGGTAACTCGGATTTCAGGAGTATTCCCACTGCCCTAACATCAAAGAGTGGCTCACTGTGCCTAAACTGTCAACAATATGGCTTATGCTGAACATTTGCTTTCCTTTGGGTGTCTGGAATTTGGGTACATGTCAGGCACAGGGTGCCCATGTGACCAGTCTCTAAGAAAAACCCTGGGTACTGAGTCCCTAATGAGCTTCCCTGGTTGGCAACATTTCACACATGTTTTCACAATTTCTTGCTGGGGGAATTAAGAGCTTCCGGTCTGACTCCACTGAGAGGGTCCTTGAAAACTTGCCCTTGGCTTCTTCTGGACTTAATCCTATGCACCTTTTGCTTTGCTGATTTTGCTTTGTATCCTCTTTCTGTAATAAATTATAGCCATGAGTATGACTATGCTGAGTCCTTTGAGTTTTCCTAGTGAATCATTGAACCTGGGGATGCTCTTGGTGACCTCCAACACAACAATATTCCTGATATCCAAGAAAACTACAGAGCCATATCTGAGCAAAAATCCTCAATAAAATATTAGCAAGCCAAATCCAACATCATATAAAAAGGATTATACACCATGACCAAGTGGGATTTATCCCAGGAATGAAAGGTTGTTTTAATATCCCCAAATCAGTTAATGTAAGGACAAAACCCACACAGTCACCTCAGTATGCACACAAAAAATCATTTGCAAAATTCACAATGCAATTCAGTAAACTTAGAGTAGAAGGAAACCTCCTTAACTTGCTAAAGGGCATCTATTAAAAAACCCACAGGAAACAACATACTTAATGCTGAAAGCCTGAATGCTTTCCACCTGAGATCAGGAACAAAGCAAAGCAAGAATGTCCAGTTTCACCTCTTTGATTCAACATAGTACTAGAGGTTTAGCTAGTGCATGTAGACAAGAAAAGGAAATAAAAGGCATCCAGATTGGAAAGGAAGCGGTAGAACTATGTTTATTCATAGACAACATTATCTGGTATCTAGGAAATTCTAAGGAATTATATACACAAGTTGTACTTAGAGTAGAGCACATTGTCAAGTTTGCACGAGGATGAGTTTAGGGGACTTTCTTCCGGGAGTCCTGAAAAGGCCTGGCAACTTGGGTCTTGGAGGCAGAGGAGACGTTAGATGGGAAATAAAAGATCTGCCTGCTGTCTGGTATATAGTTAATTGATCTACTAGACTGCGTAGGTAGGGAGGAAGACAGTGTGCTCTGATGTGCATCCTTAAGGCCAGAGCAGGGGACGTAGAGGTTGTTGGCTGTTTAATACTCTACTGCCATGCCCGTGCCTTCTCATGACTTACTCAGAGTGAACGAGGCTCTCACCAAAGGGACGGGAGTATGGCTTTTGAAACCAGGCAAATTCAAGTTTGAAACTTGCTTCTTTCCCTTGCCTAGCTGTGGGATTTGGGGCAAACTGCCAACCTCGGTTTCCAGATGGGATGATGGTAGTAACTACTGTATCTGTTACAAAGACATGCTCTTGACTTCCAGCAACTGAGATAAGTAACTTAAGCAATATAGAAGTGTATTTCTCAGAAGCAGGGAGATCAGGGCTTGTATAGTGGTTCCTCAGTATCATCTGGGATCCAGGACCCTAATCTTTTTTGTTACACTATTGTGTGCGCATGATTTCCATTCTTAAAGTTGCCTTTATGATCCATGATGTCTGTTGGAACTTCACCCATCATAACCGAGTTCCAGGCAGGAAACAGGAGAAAAGGAGAAAGGGTCCAAAGGGCCCACCTCAGGAGTCTGTCTTTGTTTTAAGGAGCCTTTTCAGAAAGTCCCACACAGTGATTTCCTCTATATTTTGTTAGCCACGGCTTAGTCTTTTGGCTACACCTAGTTGCAATAGAGGCTTTAAAATGTAGTATTGAGTTAGGCACATCGTCACTCTAGATAAGACCAGGGTTCTCATGCTGCAGAGGTAGGGAAGCATGACACTGGATAGTCAAAGCGGTCCCAGCCACATCTTACCCTGCTGAGCTGATGGAGGTGCTCAGTGATGTAATCCCTGAAAATAGCAAGCACAGAGCAGGAGCTCATGAGTGTTCTTTCCCTCCCTCCCCCTGGCTATCGAGTGCTTTAGCCAGGAGTAAGATGAATTGTTCTTTGTGGGGCTGAGTATAGAGTATAGGAGACAGGGTCACTAACCAAGGGGTCCTTCCAAGGGCAGTGTCTTTCCCATGTCTGAATACTTGGTTCAGTGCCTACCACTTTATAATGCTCGTAAGTGCTTTTTGGATGAATGAAAGAGCGTGGGATTTGGAGTCAGGCAAACCCTGTATTTGAATTTTGTCTTTACCACTTCCTAGTAAGGTTACTTAACCTCTTGAGTCTTAGTGTCCTTATCTATAAATTGGGGATGATGATAGAACCTACTTCACAGTCATTTTGGATCAAATAGGAAAGCACTTTGTAAACTTCCCAAGTACTGAATGGATAGCATTGAATTTTATGGGGAAAAAGTAGTATGGGAGGCAAAATTTGTCCTTGAGGTTCCCTCCCCCTTGCTCAGCCTGCTTCCCTTCAAGCCATCTTTGTCCAGTTCCTGTCTGGAGCATCCTACATAGCTATGAGCGTGGACTCTGAAGCCAGCATGCCTGGGTTAAGTCTCAGCTCTATCGCTTGACTGGTTGACTCTCAGTAAGTTACTTAACTGCTCTGTACCTCAGTTTCCTCATCTGTAAAATGGGAATCATAAAATAGTACCTAATAGGGTTGTTGGGAAGGTGAAAAGACTTTATGAAGTTTTAAGAACACGGTGTCACTTGGCACCTTACATCATACTCCTGGCACATGGCGTTAGCTACTGTTATTATCTGGCATTCTCTTTCTCTCTGCCTACCTTGTCTACATTTTGTGTTCTTTTTCCTTCCCCACTGAAATTCACATCCTCTGTCTCTCATGAATGATGAAGCACCTCTTCCTCAGTCCTTGTAGCTGTCCAGTCAGCCCTCCCTCACCATCCTGCTTCTCTCTGGCGATGCCCCAGTGGATGACAAATAGTTCGCCACCTCCTTGTCCTCGCAGAACCCTAAGCAGCAGCAGAGTGTGAGCTTGTGGCGGGTGGGGTGGGGTGGGGGGGGATTGCTGTGTTGGGAATGGGAGGAAGGCTCCTGTCCGGGAGGGTCACCTGAGTCCCCAGCCCCCACCCGTCATCACAGTGGCCTAAGGGGCCTTACATCACACCACCCCACCTCCCTCTCCTGCCTCATCTCTCACCCTCCCCGCTCCCTTCACTTCTTTCCAGCCACACTGGCCTCCTTGCTGCTCCTCCTGTCAAGCTTGTTTCTGTCTTGGGGACTTTGCTTTTTCTCAGCCTAGAACATTCCTCCCCCAGACCCTTGCCTGGCTTACTCCCTCACTTAATTATTACACTTCCTTTTTTAAGAAGTACCCTGCCTCCTGCTATGTTCTGTATTGTCTGCTTTATTTTTCTTCAGACTACTACTCACCACCTTAGATTTAAATAAAATGCTTATTGGTTAATTTTTTACTTCCCCTGCACCAGAATGGAAGATGCTTTCTGTCCTCAGCTGAATCCTCAGTGCCTAGGACAGTCCTTGGCACATAGTAGGGGCTCCAGGAGCTTTTGTTGATCTAGTGATGGCTAGTTAATGCTGACCTAAGCACACTTTCTCTGACCGTTTTTCCCTTGTTGAGCCCAAGAGGCAGGGGTCTCTGGGGTGGGATAGGGTGGGGGGCTAGTTATCACCTGGTGGGCTTCAGTAGCAAGACTTGGGATGCTGTTCTGGGACCTTGTCTTGGCTGGCCCCTACTTTCTCCTCTTCTGGCCCTAGATCATCTGTTCCCATAATTAAAGTCAGTTACAATCAGTTTACCCAGCAACTTCTTATGCCTTGTCTCCTTCTTAATTTTCCACAACGCTCATACTTAGCTCAGGGAGGCAGGTCCACCGTACTCTAAGGTAGACTTTTCTATCAGAGTTGACTGCAGGGAAAAGTGGCTTCTGTGTGGCTCTTGGAGGAAGTGAGGCCTCAGCCTTGGAGACCAGGCCACCTCTTGGTGGGAGAGTTTTGGTAGGTATTCAGGCCCTGGTGGTGGAATAGTATGGACTTTATGATCCTTTCAAGCCTGCATGTTTGTGATTCTCCAATCCTTATCTTCCCCATGAGAATATTAAGGCTCAGAGCCATTAAAAGCCTTGCTCAAGGTGTAGATCTGGGAGAGGGGGCATTCAGATGAGGGAGGCATAAAATATCCTAAAGCAAGGTGTGCAGAGGCCCTTCAGGCCCATCTGATTTGTACAGGGCAGCTTGCCCTTCCACATGCCTTCCTTTCCCACCTGCTGGTGCGGAGCACAGAACCCACAGTGCAAGGCTTTCTCATCCTCAGGGCTGGTCAGGGCTGGCCCGGGTGCTGCGTGCCAGGCTGGCCATGGAGAGACAGGACTAAGGGCAGGGCTCTCTTCTCCAACCTGGACAGCATCCCCTGGCTCAGAGGCTGCTCAGGGCCAGCTCTGCTCCACCCCTCCCCAGCCTCTACATTTTGCTGCAGGCTATTAAGTGTCCCCATCTGCACATCTCTCATTAATTAAAAATGCTACAAACCATCTGTTCGAGAGGAAGCCTCAGAGAGGGGCTGCTTGCCCAAGGCAGCATTCTCTCATACCTCTCAACTTTAATTGAAAACTTATTTTTAGAATAAACCCAGGCATATAAACCCTTCTTGCTGCTGATGGCAGTGATGATGGAGGGGCTGGGGGCGTGGAGAGCCCTTAGGTGCCAGAGGCTCTGGAGTCAGGGGTGCTGGTGTTGGGCAGAATTTAGGACACTTGGCGTTAGCCAGCTTGTCAGAGAGGGTAAAGACACTGAGGCTGTGGTACGTAGGGGGAGTGAGGGGCAAAGAAGGAAGCTGGAAGCTAGAGGGACAAGGGCAGAGATACAGGGGAGGCCCAGCTTAGAGGAATACCCCTTGGGCATGGGGAGAGCCAGGAGGCCCAAGTTGTCTCCTAACTGCCCCGACTGAGTGTGGGCCAGGGCCACTTCCCCAAGTCGGTTACTTCCCCTCGCTGGGATACTGGAGTTGGGATGGTTCCTTGCTTTCTGCAGTGGGGTGGTTTAGAGATGGGGATACACTTGAGGATCCAGTTCCACCACTAAGGACCACCCACAGGGACTAGGGCAGATCCCTGGTCTTCATCCTTGTTCTGACTCTGCTTCCCTCTACCCCGGCTCCATTTTCCCATTGTCCCTGCCCTGCGGGTCTCCCTGGGAATATTTTAAAAGCTTTGCAGTCACAGTCACTCATGAGATGGGGACAGGGGGTGGTAGAGATTTCAGCCAAGGCCTGGCCCCCTGGACGCTCTGCCCCACGGCTTGATTTCTTGGAAATGGGCGGGGCAGCTCCCTGGCAACTGAATAATCCTTCTCCCCCATCCACACACAAAAGGCACTTGGGTTCACTAATGACATTCTTTTCAACCACCCCCTAGCAAGACAGAACAGGAATTATCATCTGTGTTTCCACATGTTCCAGAGAAGGAAACTTTATTTTTAAAAATTTTACTATTTATTTATTTATTTATTGGCTGCGTTGGGTCTTCATTGCTGTGCACAGGCTTTCTCTAGTTGCAGCGAGTGGGGACTACTCTTCGTTGCGGTGCGCGGGCTTCCCATTGCAATGGCCTGTCGTTGCGGAGCATGGGCTCTAGGTGCGCGGGCTTCAGTAGTTGTGGCACGTGGGCTCAGTAGTTGTGGCTCGCGGGGTCTAGAGCGCAGGCTCAGTAGTTGTGGCGCACAGGTTCAGTTGCTCCGCGACATGTGGGATCTTCCCGGACCAGGGATCAAACCCATGTCCCCTGCACTGGCAGGCGGATTCTTAACCACTGTGCCACCAGGGAAGTCCTGAGAAGGGAACTTTAGAAATAGGAAGTGACTTGCCCACGGTCACACAACATTTAGAGCCAGAGCTGGTTCCAGAACCCAGGTCCCTGGCACCAAGGCCAATTCTCTTCCCGCCCCGTCTCACTGCCTCTTCTGGTCACCTCCCTCCTCTGAATCTTGGAGCAGAGGGGATGATGGAGACAGGGCCAATGTACTCTGAACGTGAGGCCAAGCTGACCCAGTCCATGATGAGCACCACTTGCCTTTTGGCTTTCCTGAGGGTGACTATGCGAGCCCGAAGCAGCTAATTCATACCTGTGTCCCCAGTGTCTACGGCAGAGCCTCATATGGTCCTCAGTCATTTGTACTGAGTGAAGAGGTGAGTGTGTGAATGACGGACGAGGGAAAGAAGGAGGGAAGGAAGCTCGTCCCCTCTAAGCTTCTGCGACTCAGAAATCAGAGCCATTCAAGCCAGGAGAATAATCGGTGAACCTAGACTAGACCAACCTGCTCATTTTAAAGAAGAGGCTCAGACAGGAAGTGACAGGGCCTAGGCCACAATCCCACTGTGGGAGAGCCAGGCCTGGAACCCAGGTCTCCTGATGCCTACTCTTTCCCCTTGTCCTGGGCAGGGATCAAGGACAGGAGGATCTGAGCTGCTTAGAATGGGCTTCACGTCAAGTCACGCCAGCCTCTCTCCACCTAATCTCCCCAAATCAATTTGCAAAACTTCCATTAATACTGTCAGGAAATCTGCAAGCTGTTTAAAGCCAGGGCATGGCAGTAACTGCTGGCGTAACAGCTACCTGGGGGGAGACACACATTAACGGCATAATTAAAGATTAGCGTGGCCTTGGGCAGTTCAACAAAATTTACCTTTCTCTGCAGACGGGGGCAGAACTTCGAGTGGTGGAAGACCCTCACAGTCGCTAAGGGCTGGGCCAGGTGGCTTTGCATCCCTCCTATTAACACTGTGCTTGCCCTCAGGAGACGGGGGTTTTCTGGGGAAAGGGAGAGTGGAGCAGCAACTTGTTTTGCCAGGCAGAGCGAGGCTGATCCAAAGTAATACTGTAGATCTAGGCTTCTCAAGCTTTGATGGGCAACCACATCACCGGGACATCCTGTGAATGCAGGTTATTCAGAAAGGTTGGGGTGGGGCCTGAGACACTGAATTTCTAACAAGCTCCCAGGTGATGCCCAGGCTGCTAGTTCTTAGAACACACAGTGAGAAGGAAAGCTGCGCGCGGGCTTTCTCTAGTTGCGGCGAGCCGGAGCTACTCTTCGTTGCGGTGCGCGGGCTTCCCATTGCGACGGCTTCTCTTGTTGCGGAGCACGGGCTCTAGGCGCGGGCTCTAGGCGCGCGGGCTTCAGTCCAGAGATGAGGACGGGAGCTGTGGCTCAAACACTAATGGACGCAGAAAGAAGAGGCCAGCCACCAGGCTGTTCAATGGTGTTTCCAAGCCAGCCCCGAGAGGGGGTTCTTTCTTTACACAGGAACTTGTGACACAGGGATTAAGACAGATGGCTCTGAAATTCCAACTGCCCCAGTTCAGAATCCTGGCTCCCACTTTCAGTGCCCAGAGATGGAGATAACAATAGTAGCTACTTTATAGAGCTGTTGTAAGGACTAAATGAGATCATTCATTTAAAGCGTTACCTCTGAGCATGTAGGAAGCACTTGATATCAATGTGAGATTTCTTTCAATCCTCAAAGACAGTTTGGATGTATGCACAGGAAAAATATCCAGAAGATACTTTGGGTTTTGAAAAGGATATTTAATCTATTAAAGTTATAAATTTCATAAAAATCTAGTTCTTAAGTTTTAAGATTTAGCTTATAATTTTTCTTTTTCTGTTTATAAGTCTATCAAAACTTAGCAGCTTTTTAAGGGGCTTTTGGATGATGTTTGTTTCATTTACCAACTTAATCAAACACCTTCAAATATGTAAAATGTTATTTGATAAATTTAAAGTACTATGTTTTATTACCTGACTGATAAACCTTCCCAAGTAATTTTAAGTAATTCTTATAAATCTAAGAGAATATTAAATTATCTTAAATGTTCCAACACTGTATATGAATTTAATGATTTTTTTCAACTTAAAAATCACATATCTAACTCAATTATTAAATTACATTTTAGATTGGAATTAAAGACTGACTTGCTACTCAAATAGGCCAAATTCTCCAACATTACAAATACTTAATGGTACCAATATGTACAGACCCTTTAACATCTAAAAATATTCATCCTGTGGGTTTGAGTTTCTCAAACATTTCTGTCTTTGAGACTGAAAGATCTTTACGCACTAAGGAGATAATTATGCATTCCCAAGTAGTTTTGGGGGTCACCTTCTCAGACGACTGAGGCTGTATAGTAGTTACGGGCCACAATGCTGACTGGATTCTTATCAGTGGCATTGATGGAACCCAGTAAGCTCCAGTCTAGATGCTGTGTCAGAGACTCCATGAATTAACGAAGGTGGTCATGCACTCCACGCCCCAGGCAGGCTTTGAGTTACTCGAAGCCTTCATTACTCATTTCTTCAGTCCACTGCAGAAGTGGGCAACCCCCTCCTGGGCTACCTCCACATGTGATCGGACTTTGCATTTGTTGGCCTCTTGAGATATCGAAATCTCCTCCTGTCTCCAGGCTCCAGAAACCTTTGACCTTGAGGAGATTCTGTAGTTCTGTTTTTATTATTTCTATTTTGTAGGGTCACACTTTCCTTGATGTTAAAATGGCATCCTTTGGAATTCTGGTTCTCTCTCATGGTTTGGTTTAACTTTGTGGTCACAACTGCCAGGGTCATGCTCTGATGAATCAATGTTAGCACAAAATTATTATTATTGACACTGATTGTCTTAAAATGAAGACAAGGGACTTTCTGCAGACCCCTGAAACATTCAGGAGGATGCTGCAGAGTGATGCTCAGGCTACTTGGGTCCTGATGACTCCTGGTTGCTCCTTTTCTGGACATTTATGGTACAAAGGAATGAGTGGCTCAGGGGTTGGGTCAGAGGCCTTGGGCAAGTAGCTTCACTTCTCTGAGACTCAGTTTCCTCATCTATATAATGGGGATTGTAGTATTTCCCTTCATGGGGTTTTCAGGGGAGCCAATGAGATGGACGATTTAGCATACATAGCACCTGGTACATTGTAAGTACTACAAAAAGTTATGTCCTTGTTCCTTGCCCTTCAGTCCATTTTCAAAATAGCAGCTGATTCCATGTATTTATATATAGAGAGCCATAATTACAAGGCAAGAGCAAATCTAAGCCAACAGACCAGACATCCTTTTCTACAAAACACTAACCATACCCACTGTCACAGTGGCTGCCTGGCTGAGCGAGAATGTCACCCCGAGGACAGGGGCTCTCTCAGCTCAGACCTAGCAGTGTGTGTGGATTGGCCTGGGGATGTAGCTGACCGGTTGCAGGGAGCCCGTGGCTATTTGTCCACAGCCCTCCTTAACCCTACCTTGACCCCACTCTACTTTTGCTGCCTCCCCTGCAGCATCCTTCTCCTGGGGAGCAAACTGGCATCAGTAGGGTTGTAGAAAGAGCACAGGTTTTATTATTATTTTTTAAAAAAAATATTAAAAATATTTATTTGGCTGTGTCGGGTCTTAGTTGCGGCACGTGGGATCTTTGTTGCAACACGCGGGAACTTTCATCGCAGCGTGTGGGGCTAGTTGCGGCACGTGGGATCTTTGTTGCAACACGCGGGAACTTTCATCGCAGTGTGTGGGGCTGGCTAGTTGCGGCACGTGGGATCTTTGTTGCAACACGTGGGAACTTTCATCGCAGTGTGTGGGGCTAGTTGTGGCACGTGGGATCTTTGTTGCAACACGCGGGAACTTTCATTGCAGCGTGTGGGGCTAGTTGCGGCATGTGGGATCTTTGTTGCAACACGCGGGAACTTTCATCGCAGTGTGTGGGGCTCTTTGTTGTGGTGTGCGGGCTCTTCATTGTGGCACACGGGCTTGTCTCTCTAGTTGTGAGGCGCGGGCTCAGTAGTTGCGGCGCACGGGCTCAAGAGCGTGTAGGCTTAGTTGCCCCGTGACATGTGGGATCTTAGTTCCCCGACCAGGGATCAAACTTGCGTCCCCTGCATTGGAAGGTGGATTCTTAACCACTGGACCACCAGGGAAGTCCCGAAAGAGCATGGGTTTTAGAGTCAGGTAACCTGAGCTTGAATTCCAGCTCTGTTACTGACTGACAGTAGAGACCCAGGCACGCCATTTCTCCTGTTTTCTCCTCTGCAGAATGAGTGTGATAGGATAATCCCCGCTTCATAGGCATGGCATGAGATTAAATGAGATGACGGGTGCAATAGCACTTTGCACACTATAAAGCCCTGTACACATATTCACTGTAAGGACCACTGCAGTACTAGAATGCCATTATTAAAATGACATTTTCCCTCCCCAGGTCACCTGCCTGGTGAATTTCTGAGAGGCAGCACAAATACCCCATCCACTGCAAAACCTCCTGTAGCCAGAGTGAAGCCTTCCCTTGTCCTTGCTCCCTCAAAGCCTATCAGAGTTCATGGAATACTGTAATCTAGTTAGTGGCTTATAGGTCAGTGTCTCCCATTACACAGTGAATCCTGGACTGTGTCTTTCTCTTCTCTGTCTGTCCAACATACAACAGGGCCTGTGTCAATGGATACTAGTTGAGTGAAAGAATGATTAACTCACTAAGGGCATAGTAGAGCAAGCTGCATCCTATCCCCCTAAGAATTTCATTTTGAGCCGTCTTCCCCTCTGAATCTTTTCCTGGACTCTGCCTGCCCTGACACTGCCCCTCCCCAGCCTTCTCCCTCCCTCCTCATTACCTGTGTAGATGCATAGCTCCTTTTCCCTGCCTGAAGGATTAAATGCAGTGATGAGAAATATGTTTTCTTATTGTTTTAGGGGGTGAGGGAGGAAGAAATTGAATCAGAGGCAACAGTTTATCTTGTGCTAAAGGGACTATGAGGTTTCAGGAAGCTGCGTTCTTACTGCACACCTTCCCCCAATGTTGACCCCTCCTTTATCGGGAAGGTATTATAATTAGCCGGGACACCTGGCGGCCATGTATGTGTGAGGGAATGGGGCTCCATGGCCTTGAATGGAATTCTGGTTCTGCTCAGGGACCACTTGTCATTGTAGGAGCATGTGGGGGACTTCATTTCACCCAGCCTGCCAGCACAGCCTTTGCCTAGACTTCTTAGGCATTGAGGTGCCATGGAGAGATGCAGTAAGTAGGAGCGAGGGTGACCTGGTTCTGGCATTGCTGGGTGTGCCACCTTGAGACCATTTCTCTGTCTGAAAATAGGGATCAGGACAGAAATGCATGTCTCACATGGGCTGGATGGGTCCCATGACCTGGCCCATGCCTCCTACGCTCTAAACCCCAATTTTGTTCTTGGGCTCAGAGAGGTCCTGCCTTTGGGGCTGATTCATACTGACAGATACATAGAAGAAGCAGATGCACACAAGCCAAGATGCTACCCTGTGGTTTATACAGAGAAATACAATGAAATGCCCACCTGGGCAAGGCTGATGCAACAGAGATCCAGGCCCAAATGTGGACTCTGCCACTTACCTGCTGTGTGAATCTCTCCAAGTTGCAGCCTCAGTTTCCTTTTCTATAAAATGGGAAGAATAATAAAAACCTACCAGATAGAGTGGTATGAGGAATAATGAATTATTGTATGTTAAATGCTTAGCTCTGTGTGGCATTTAGAAAACACACCACAAAATGTTAGCTGTTACTGTTATTATTAGTTGGCCTTAAGTAAGCAAGTCTTTCACCCATCACTGGGGTACGTTTTCCAAGAAAGGAGGAATGGTTCAGTCTGCTTAGCCAAGATGCTTTCTTCCAGGACGAGAGCAGGGATGGGCATTGTCAAGGTTTGCTTCTAGGAAAGCCATTTTTCCTGTTTATGTTGCTGACCAGGCTGCTGTAATACAAAGGCCATAATACAAAGACTGGGTTTCTACTTACTCAGCCACAGTTGCAATCTCACTTTGCCTCCCTGAGATTCCTCCTTAAAGGAAGATGATGGGTGGCTCCCAAACTCCTCACTCCTGCCATCGGCGCCAGTCTCTACGTTGGGTTCCACTGGTGACAACATTAATTATAATAATGATATGAATGGTAATATTTGCTGAGCACTTACTACACCCCAGGCGATTCTTCGAGGGGCTTTATGTACGTATTTGACAACAATCTCTGAGGCCACTTCCGTTATTATCCCCATTTTACGATGAGGAAACTAAGGCCCAGAGAGGTTAAGTAACTTTGCCCAAGGTCCCACGTTTGGTTATTTATCCCCACTGGTGTGGATTTATTATACAATGATACCCTTATACATAAGTCATTTTGCGTACGTGGAAAGAAATCTTTAGGGTGAATTCCTCGAGATGGAAGTGCTGGGTCAAATTTTGCCAAATTGCCTTCCATATACATTTTGTCAATTCACACCAGCAAAGTGAGACTTCCTGTTTCTCCAAAAGTCTGTTATCAAACTTTAAAATTAAAAAAAATTCCAGC
Organism: Eschrichtius robustus; assembly: GCF_028021215.1. Lineage (NCBI taxonomy): Eukaryota > Metazoa > Chordata > Mammalia > Artiodactyla > Eschrichtiidae > Eschrichtius > Eschrichtius robustus. The sequence goes on from NC_090843.1 coordinate 46,532,886, forward strand.
TTTATTGAAGTATAATTGACAGTTTTAAAAAAATGACAGATGAAAAGCCATAGATATCCTGCTCCAGGTTTTGTGTGTTTTCTTGTTAATGAAGTTGAGGATCTTATCATATGTCTGAGAGCTATTTTTGTCCTTTTCTGTGAATTGTCTCATCATGTTCTTTACCCATTTTTTAAACTAGATCTTTGGTATTTTCTCATTCATTTCCAGTTCTTTAAGAAATTAATCCTTTTTCTGAAATATGTTTTAAAGTATATTTTCCTTGACCTTATCATTTGTCTTTTAATTTTGTTTATAATTTTTTTCATGTAAAATAAGCAATTTTATGTAGTTGAATTTATTCATCTTTTCTTTTATGGTTTCTGGGTTTTGTGTCCTACTTATGAAAGTGTTTTGCCCACTTTAAGATTCTTTTTTTTTTTTTTTTTAGTACATTTATGGTTTCATTGTTTATATTTAAATCTGAGATCTGAGATCCATCTGGAATTTATTTTGGTGTGTGGAGTGAGGTAAAGATCTAACTTAAAAAATTTCCCAGATGGCTAGTTCCTCAAATACAAAAAAACAGAGGTCCTTCATATTTGAAATCAAACCCAAACAAATCAGAGGCTGTGATTTGTTTGAATTTGTTTGAGTTGGACCCAACCCAATCAGAGGTTGTGATTTGTTTGGATTCTCACAGCTCATAGGATCCACAATAATCCTGGGTCATTCTGACAGTTGAGAGGCTGCGGTAATGTAACATGTCCCCCAAATGACCTCCAGGACCTAGTGAAGGCACAGGCACTTGCTACAGGAATTTTCCTGGGGGCAGGCAAGTGATGACTCTGATTAAACATCCCTAGGAAAAAAAAAAAAACAAAAAAAAACATCCCTAGAATGTAACATAGTTAACACTTAACTGAGTGCTGAGGGCCAGGCCCTCTTCTGGGTGTGTTACAGGAATTTACTCATTTAATCCTTACACCACCACTAGGAACTAGTATTGTTCTTCCCATGTTACAGACAGGTTTGGAGAGAAGTGACTTGCCTGGAGTCCCCCTGCAGAGGGGCACCCCTAAGGCTCCACTGCCTCTCTTCGGGTGTGAGCAATGGTAGCACCCAAGAGACTGAGCCCAGAGCTCCCCAATCCAGTGCAGTGGGTGAGCCATGGAGGCCCTGGTCTTCCCGCAGGTGCACATCGTAATCTCCTGGGAGCAGGGAGGAGTTAACACATGAAAAAGCAAATGCAGGGTTATGATCTTTGAAAATTAATCTTTTCTTTGGAAAACAGAATTTTGTTTTGGAAAACAAACCAAAAAACCCTCTGTGTTTTTCATAATAGAGATCACAGAAAGGGTATGAGATTTTGATGTTGCTTAAACAAGGACATAATTTTAAAAAGTATTTTAAGAAACATTGGTTCAGACTAATTTGCAGAAGAGAAAAACTAAGTTGAAAGAGGTGTCCAAGGTCACGGGATGGTGGTTGGGAAGAATGCCAGCTTTGGAGTCAGGGAGGTGAGAGGTCCAACATCATATCCTACTAACTGCATGGCTTTGGGCCAGCCCACAAAGTCCTTGCCTGTAAAAGGGGAAGGAAGGAGACCACTCAACTCTCGGGGGCGGGGGGGAGGTAAATGAGATTTTGTAAGGGAAGTGGGTGGTCCAGCTCTCAGTGCATGGTGGACTCTGTTATTGCTGTCATTGTTTATTGGAGGCAGAGCTTTAACAAGCAGGCCCATCTCAGGGATCATTGTTGGGTGTTCTGTCTGGCCTTGGCGGGACAGGTGTGGCTGAGTGAACCTCGAGGGACCTGTCGCCTGCTTCCCTCCTCTGCCTTCTGCCCTTGCTCTGACCCTTCCCCCCTGCAGCATCCTTGTCCCTAGAGTGAAGATGCAGGGTGCCCCTCCTCTGCAGGGGTGGAGGGAGAGGGGGCGCCGTGCCTATGAGGAATTGGTCAGTGGGGGCAGGGAACCTGCCTTGGAGCTGCAGCTCCTGTTTGGAAATACAAACTGCAGCAGATTTGTCATCTCTGGAGAGAAATTGCGTTTGGTAATTTCAGTGTTTTTCGCGCTTTGATGCTCCGTCTATTTAAGGGGAGGGCAGAAGGTGCGGAGGGAATCTAACTGGGCCTCAGTGAGTGGGAAATGGAGGCTGAGAGGTGAGCAGGAAAAACAACCGAGGGGCTGTGGTGGCCATGATGTTTTGAAAAAGGCTCTTCCCCGATCCTGGCGAAGTGGGTCTGGACTCTGGGGCTGAGATCTATTGTGTGGGCCGGCCATCCTCTAGTCTGGTAGTGGCTGGGTGGCAGCCTGGGCACACCTCCACTGCGTTTACAGAAGCATCACCAGACCTCAGCCAGGGGCCAACTGGCATAAATCCAGGCCTGTCGCCGTCCCTCGTTGGTGGTCTTGTCCACAGGTGGGGGCTTGGGCAGATGATATAGTAAAATAATGCATCAGGCTGGAAAGGCCTCAAGTCTAGTGGTTAATGTTCTCTCAATTGGTAGATAAGAATGGTTAACAAACACTTTGATAATAGCACTTTGTGCCTGGTCCTACTCTAAGGCCTTAGATATGTTAACTCATTAATCCTCACAGCAACTCTATGAGGAGAGTACTATTATTTCCCTCATTGTGTAGATGGGAAACCTGAGACCCAGAGAGGTTAAATGGCCCAGGGTCACGCAGGAAGTTGGTGGCACGAACTCAGGTCTCTTGACTCTAGTCCTGGACTTGTTGTTGACTGTCACCTGTGAGGTCAGTCCAGCATGGACCCTCCAAGACCAGGTGTGGGGGAAAGTGGTGGGAAAGTAACCAGGGTATTCTAAATCAAGGAGGATTGTTGGGGGTCCACCTGGTTAACGTTGGGGGTCCACCTGGTTAACCATGGGGGCTTCCTGGAGCAGGAGAGATTTGTGGAGCAGTCAGAATGATCTGAGAGGTTTACCCAGGTTGGTGTGGTGGGCACCCCAGGCATGTGACCCTGTGTTGGCAACGGATGGGCAGCTGGAATGCAATGATTAAGCAAAGGGGACTTCAGGCAGCTTAGCAATCCGGGAGGCTTGTCTGAGCAAGAAGGGGAAGAGACACTGGTGAGCAGAGCATTAGCACCTGTGTTTGTTCATCCATCCATCCATCTATCCATCCATCTATCCATCCATCCATCAAACATTTCTGAAGCCTCTTCTTCATAGCAGGCCCTGTGCTGGGGATGTAACAATGAACAAGACCTAGTCCTGGCCCTGGAGTTGATTGCAGTCTTTGCAAGACAGGCTTGTAATAAAGTCAATTATAGTGTTACGTGATAAGGCTGTTGATAGTTGGAGGTATCAGGGGCCCTGGGAGCTCAGAGGAGGGGCATCCAGCCCAGGCTGGGGGTGGAGGGATGGTTAGGGAAAGCTTCCCAGAAGAGTTGACTTCTGAGCTGAGGTCTGATAAAAAGTAGCAGTTCCTCGGGTTGGCACAGTAGAATCCCCTGGCAAGCTTTTAAAAAATGCTGATGCCCAGACCCTATCCAGACCTATTGAATCAGAATCTCCCCTGGTGATTCTAATGTGCAGCCAACAGTGAGAGCCGCTGAATTACAGGAAGAAAGGAGGAGCTGATGGGGAAGGGGATAACAGGGTGAGATAGGGATGGCATGAAGGTGGGAGAGAGGGTGGCGTGTTCAGGGGGCTGCAAAGCAGTGGACGAAGGATGAATGCAGGGAGAGCTGTAAGGGCTGCAGATGGGGGAGAGTGGGCACACACCCCACACCCCAGGTCCTGTGCAGGAGTCTCCCTGCTGCCAGCCCACCCCATGCCCAGTACCCATCCTGAGGGTGCTGGCTGCCTTGGTGAGGGGCAGACATTCAGCTAATACTTCTGTTTTTATCACCACCTCTCCATGAAGCCACCAGCCATCCTGCCAGCTGTGTGCAGAGCCTACCTCTCAGAATGGTGCTGGATCAGTAATAAAGAGCCCTGGGCTCTTAGAGGCAGCTCAGGACTGCTGGGAGGGCTTGGAGGTCTCAGGGGGTGGATGGCCATTGCCTGTTAGGGACCCTGGGACTTGGGGAAACCCTTGGAGGGGGCCGATGACCCACCATGACAGCCCAGAGCCCAGGGCTACTGGGAAGTGGAGGCCATGGCCCCTGGAGAGTGGGGAGGGAAAGGGCTCACTGACTGACTTATGTCCTGGTTCAGGCAGGTGTTTTCATGTGGCAGTGGCCCTGTGCATGCTGGGCACTCTGTGAAGGTCTGTCTTTGGTCAGGTTCTATCTCACAGACTCCTGGCACTAGCCCTGAAATTCCAGTGCCTTGAGGTCAGACAGATGGGAGTTCTGACCTCAGGGCTGCCGCACATCTGCTGCTCTCTGACCAAGGGCAAGGGACCTCTCTCCTTGAGGCCTCGGCTGCTTTATTGGTAAAGTGAGGTTCGAGGTCCTAATCTTGCACGGTTTTTGGATTGAGACTTGGCGCACACGTGTGTGTGTGTGTGTGTGTGTGTGTGTGTAAAATGCTCGGCACACAGTACAAGCTCAGTACAAGCTCAAATGCTTCCTCTCACTTATTTTCCCTGTTCCACTCTGGCTTTCCTCAAACATTGGTCCCGGATATTGAATAGCTTTGGGTTTTCACAGCTGTGCCTTCTGAAATGAGATATCAGGTGGCTCTGGATCCTGTCCTTTCTCCTTTCTCAGGGTAGGGCTGTGGGCCCCCTCCTGGGCCCTGATCCTGACCATCTCAGACTGGTTGCCCCTCCCCTCCACATGGAACACCCAGATATTTGTGCCCCACCCTTATCACCTTGCCATCGATGTCCCTTCCTACAGTTCTCCTGGCCCTGGGAGGTGGGCCTGGAGGACATGTGAGGTGTGGATTTACAGGTGAGGGCAGCTCATACCTGGAGGAAGGGTGAGGGGAAGTTGTGGAGGGCATTGCTGAGCAGAAGACTGTCAGCAATTTCGGAAGGATTCTGAAGAGATGCTTGTTGCTAGGTGACCAGCAGGGGCTGGGGGAGAGGCAAGGAGGACTGCCTCTCCCCTGTCCCTTTTACTGTTAGCTTCTGGGTGAATCCCTGCCCCCTCTCAGGTCCTGTCCTCCTGCCTCCTCTTCTCCTTCTCCCCTGTCTCTCCTTCTCTAGTGCCATTAAAAGCAAACGTGTGCAGGGATGGGACAAAGTCCCTGTTAGTTGGCTTGAGGTTTTTCTTTTCTTCCCTTTTATCCAGTATTAATATTTGCAGTATATGCTGTGTGTATATATGTTTGAGTGGGCATATTTGTGCATGTGGGGTGTATATGCACATGTGTGTGTGTGACAATAAGAAGGCAGTTTACAGAGGGGTGGCCGTGGCAACTGCTTCCCCATATTGTATTCTCATCGTGTACCAGACACCTGCTACATCCCTGTACCGAACTCATCTCCCTGCATCCTCATAGCCATCCTGGGAAGTAAGCAATTATGACCTCATTTTATAGATTAAAAAACAGAGGCTCAGAGATCTTAAGTGGGTTTGTTCCCACCAGAAAATAGAAGAGCCAGGATTTGAACTCAGATCTCCCTGTGCACTCCAGCACTGAGTGACATTCCATAGAGACAGGGCTCCCCAGCTCAGTGAAGCCATTCCTAGTCTCAGGAGAAAGGCCGGTGCAGGGGCAGTGCCCTGGCCCAGGACTCAGCAGGCCTGAGGTCTCCTCTCAAGTTTGTCACTGATGACTCATTGTCCTAACCTGTGAGTGGCCCTGTTGAGTTGGTGCCCATGGCTCTCTCCTTGGAAGTGGTCAGGTCCCCAGCCATGACCTGACTCCTGTAGGTCTGGGGGCTCAGAAGGATCCCCTTAGCCCAAGAGCAGGCCAGCTCTGTGGGATTCCTAGGATAGACCCCTGAACAGAGCCAGACAGAAGCTCGCCCCTCCTGTCCTCCTGGTGGTTCCTGGGCTGAAACAGACAGATGTAGAGTACAGTTGATGCAAGGGGTCTCAGAGCTGGAGCTTGGGATGAGCCCAGCACTGTGCAAGGGGTCTGAGATGCAGCCAGGGAGCTGACTTGTCCACATGACACTGGGGGATCCAGTGGTAACCATCACCAGTCCACAGGCATATCTTCCTTCTTCCCTGATGAGGGGTCAGGGGCTCTGACCCTGGAATCCAGGGCCCTGAAACATGATGAATGTGACTGTTTGGATGAGGGAAACTCAAAATTGGAGGGACCATCAGGAGACCCCTCAGCTGGCTTCAGAATTCCCTCTGAAGTGTCAGGCAGGGTTCCCTGCTCTGGTGAAAGATTGGTTGATGGCATCTGGTAACCAATAATCCTGACTCAGCACAGACCTACTATGTGCCAGGGGCTCTTACACATGCTGCCTTATTTAAGTGTAATTGCAGCCTTGTGGTGGGTATTGTTAATCCCTGCTCTTACAGATGAGGAGTGTGAGGCACAGAGAGGGTAAGTAATCTACCCAAGAATCACTGGATTGGTTGGCTGAGATGGTTTGGAACCCAGTTGGGCCACCCCTAGAAGAACTTGCTCTTGAATGTGTGTGGAGCACCGAGCATGTCCCTGGCTTTGCATTGAAACCTTCCGAAGCGATACCACATTGAAATGCTTTCAAACACCAAATAAGGCAAGAATTATTCCTCCTCCTTAACAGATGAAGAAACTGTGACTCAGAGGAAGTGGCAGATCTGGGATTGGGACCAGACCATGCCAGGAAGAAACAGCTGCGTTAAGGCCCTGTCCTGGCCAGCGGGGTGGGCACAGGCTAGCCACTGCTCACACCAGCTATTATGGGCTGCTTAGCAGTGGTTCCTGTTGGCGTGGGCAGGTGCTCCCTGCCAATTAGGCAAAAGAGCAGTGAGGATAATTTCTTTATGCAAATGGAGCTTTGAGCTGAAGGCAGTGGAAACGTTTGTCTTAAGGAGATGCTCTGCTTTCTGCTTTGCTGCCCTTGGTCTGAAGATTTCCCCTGGGTCCCCTGATCTTCCGTTTCCCCCCCACACCACTGGCTGTCTTCCAAAACTTGCTATGCCCCCTTCTCCACTCCAGGCAGCCGTGAGGGTGTGACGCTATGCCCACTCACTCATCTCCCCTACCCTGACCAACCAGGACCAGAGCATTTGGACCTGGGCTTCAGTTGCAGCAGGAGGGATTCTGGTTAGATCCCAGGAAGCACTTCCAGACAATTAGGCATTGTGGGATGGTACATGTAGGATGGGAGCTTTTAAGACCTAGAGTCAGCAGTAGGGACAGTGAAAGGGATGGGGGTAAGGGGTGGCCCATGACCTCTGACCCTGTGCTGGGTCAGGCTCTGACTCAGGGGTTATATGCTGGACTTGGAACCCCTCTGCCCACATCCCCGCTCTGAACCTGCTCCTAATGTCCTTTAAATGGATTTCTCCCAGCTTCAGGGTTTGGGGGTGAGTTTCAAGATCCCAGAGACAATCCCACGGAGAGATTCTGACACCTCCCCGCCCTACCCCGTTGCTTACAAAGAGATTTCAGGTTTTCTGAGCAAAGCAACCTCCTCCCCTGACTGCCTGTGGGGGGCAGCCTTACCCCACGCACCCTCTGCAGAGCCCTGTGGAGCCTAGCTGCTCTAAGGGTGAAGTGAGGGCTCCTGGAGGAAGAGGCAGAAGGGCTGGGCTCCTTCTTCCTGTTCCTGTGGAGGGGAGAGGAGGGAAAATCATGGCCTGAGAGTAGCCAGGGTACAGCAGGATATGTGGGTGGGGCATCTGGGGATACTGGGGGCCAGGCTGGTTCAGGGGGCAGGTCCTCACCTACATTCCAAAGCTCTCCAGGGCCAGGCTGTGGCCATGCTAGACCCCGCTCTGCAGGACCCTGATGGGTGCCCTGGATAGGCAGTTTGGATATGGCGATGGGGAGAGGAGGTGGGAGTCGGGCAAGCTGGCTGTGGGCAGGGAGAGATGGGGGCTCTGTGGCAGGGTTTGTAAGGCAGGGCGTGGCCTGTGTCCAGCCTCCGGTCACCTCACTGCACATCCCCCAGGGTGTTCAGTCCCCGGCACCCAGAAATGCAGGGGGTGGCAGAGACTTTGGACTCAGGAAGACAAGGCTGGTATGGGCTGGAAGTAACAGGGAAGGGAAATGAGAAGACACTGTTCAAGACACTGTTCAAGTCCCTACCAACCAAGAGACCTTGGGCTTTCTGGCCCTCAGTCTCCTGGTGTGCTGATGGGGCCGAGGATGCCGGCCCCCACCCCATCCCTTGCTGCGCGGGCTGCTGAATTAAGTGAGAGGTGAGGAAAGTGCTTGACACATAGCAAGTGCTCACCCAGGGCCAGCTCCTTCTGGCCAACTTGTTCAGAGAGGCCGACTCCCTGACTTCCTTTCTACCCCTCAAACCACAGCTCTAGAGAGGCAGCGTGGTCTCATGGTTAGAGCAGAGTCTAGTGCCAGACTGTCCTGCTTCACAAGCCCGCACAGCCACACACTAGCTAGGGGTCCTCGGGTAACTTATTTAACTTCCCTGGGTCTCACTTTTCTCATCTGTAAAATGGGATAATCGTTCCTGCTTCAGAGGGTTGCTCTGGGGATAAAATGAGTTAATATGCCTAAGGCACTTAGAATAGCGCCTGCCCCACGTCAGCCCTCTGTAAGGGTGTGTGCCGTTTTCACTATTAGCTGTTACAGTCCCATACATCTGCATGACCCTCAGGTTCTTGCAAAGCTTTCCCCAATATGTGCTGCTTGAATTCCCCACAGCAGCCTCTGAGACAGGCCTGCCGGGAGTCCCACCCGTTTTATAGGTGAGCACACAGAGGCTCAGAAGATGAAGTGACTTTCTCATGATCCCACACCATCCCCTCCCTTTAGAAGTGACTCTTAAGCTCTTTTTAGTGTGTGTGTGGCCCTGAGTACCCTCCAGCTCACCTCCAGCCTGGGACCCCTGGCCACGCAGGCCTCAAGTCCTGGGCCAGTGAGGATGGCTCCTCTTCCTCTGGGTTGCCCAGGGCCATCAATGCCTGCGGGTTTGGTGCAACAGGCAGGCAGGTTCAAGGCTCCTGGTTCAGGATTGGGACGGGGGTTTGGGTGGCTGGAGCCGAGGGGAGGCAGGACGAGGTGCGCCTGTGGGTCCCGGTTAAGGATTTCAGCTGCCTCTGAGGCCTGGGCTTCCCTTGAATTATCATTTGCAGGTGGCTGGGTGCCCGGGGTAAGATTTTCATCTGACAGGTGAGGCTTATCTCCCAGAGCTGGAGAATTGACTCTACAATTGACCAGGATGTTTTACCTTTGATGGTGTCCCCTGGCAGTCTGAGTCCCGGCTCAGGGGGCAGGGGTGGCACTGTCGCTCCCAGCCAAGCTTCTGGTCCTTTTAGTCATGGACTCACACGGAGCCTCAAACCCAAACAAGAAGGGGAACACTGCGCAGTGGGGGTGGGGAGCAGGCGACTCCAGAGTCAGACCTGATTTGAGTATCGGCTCTGCCACTGAGCAGCTGTGTCTCCCTGGCCAGGTTAATTAACCCCTCTGATCTTCCATTTCCCCATCTGAAAATGGGCCTAACGGTATCCATGTGACATAGTTGTTGTGAGGAGTAAATAGGATAATGGGTGTAAAGTGCTTAGCGCAGCACCCAGCACCCTTGTAAGTGCCCAGTTAAATGCTGTCTTTACTCATAGTGTATGAATGTGATGCTCTGAGTGCCCACGCAGTGCCTGGCTCCAGGAGGATTCTGCTGTTGTCCCCGTTGCTGTGCTAGATCTACAAAGGCTTGAGGACCACACTTCCTGAGGGCTCCCACCCCAGGGAAGGGGCAAACCGCTCTGCCACCCAACCTTTACTGAGCTCCTACTAGGTGCTGGCACTGTGCGTGCCAGTAAGACCCTGCCCTGCTGCCCAGGAGCTCAGGTTCCTGGGTCCATGGTTACATCACAGGGTGATGGGGATGGTAAAAGGGGGTGCGTTGCAGAGGGCACTGAGTGGGGGAAAATGAACCTCGGGGTGATTGTGGGTGGCTTCACAGATGCGTGAAACCATCCACATTTGTACTGTGCATTAAAGCACAAGAAAGATTTGGGGGCAGGGTGGGTGGTAGTTCTCCCGAAGACAAAATAGCATTCACAAAGGCCTGGAGGTAGAGAGTTTAGGCAGCTCCTCCACTTTTCCACGAACACTCAGAACAGCTCCAACTCCAGCGGAGGGACACATTTCAGGCTGGGGGACGCAGAGCTGGGCAAGCTGTTCAGAGAAGGCTCCTTCTCTCGAAAGAGGCAGTGGGAGGCCAGGTTTGACAAGACTGGCCACAGGATCAGGGAGCTCGGGAGGTGGCCCTTCTGCCTGGCAGAAGGAGGCTTATTTAAACAAAACAAAAATAAGAAGGTGAGGGTAGAGGAGGAAAGCAAGACCAGTCTGTGCTCTCGCTCTCCTGTGCTGGGTCAGAGGGTGAGGGTTAAGGGGGTGTACCCGGCCCCTCACTTCTGGTGGGGGCAGCAGCCCTGGGATGAGGGTGCACGACGCTGAAGAGATACACTCAGCCCACGTGGCAGAGGGGCCCAGGAGCCCAGTGTTGAGGGGAGTAAAGGACCTGCTCGTCGAGCTTGGAGGGCTTCTTAATCAGTTTTACAAGAGGCCTCCATCTCCACATGTCTCTCCTCACCAAGATTCCCTGGGGAAGGAAGAAGGGAGGGGTGCCGCCGTCCAGAGAATTTCCCCAGATCCTCATGCCTGCAGCGTTTGCCTGGGCCCTGCTTGCCTCTTGTCTTCCCAGGACCAGAACTGTGGAAGGGGTGGGGTGCCTGCCTGCCAACTGCGGATGCTGGATGTCTGTGTAGTGGGGATGCTGGGTGGCAAGAAGCATGAGGAAGGGCTGCCATACACTTCCTAGTTTTGCCACTTACCAGCTGGGTGGTAAAGCGTGTCGTTTAAGCCTCCAAGCCTCAGTATTGGTATCTACAAAATGGGGCAGTAATGCTCACCATCCGTAGTCATTCTGACGATGAAATAAGATCTAGAGGAGAAATCTAGCACAGGCCTGGCAGATCCAGTCTTCAGCTTTGACACACACTGGCCTAGATGATGTCTCAGAGAAGTGTCAGGTGAGGGGTCGGCCTTGGTGAGGTCTGTTAGCAGGTGGGTGGGTTACTAGATGAGGCCATCCATCAGCCTTTGAGGATGATCTCATCATGCCTTTGCTTATAAATCCATAAAATGGGGTTAATAATAGTACTTACCTCACAAGGTTGTGTGAAGGTTAAATGAATTATAAGTAACTGTGTTTGACTCTGTTAATAAATAGTGCTTAATAAATATTAGTCATTATTACTGCTTTTGTTATTCAGTTAGTTAGCTATTGAGGCAAAGTCTCAAGCCCAAGGATTTGGTTGCAGATATCAAAACAGGGGTCTAGAATGGGACTTGGCCTCAAGAAGGAGGCAGAAGGCCACAGAAACCAGGGTCTAGGTGAAAGTTGGAACCTCTAGGTCATGCCAAGGCCTGGGTAGGTTGTCAAGTCTGGGGTGTGTGTGTAGGGGACTGCTCTGTGGCTCACTGTAACCCGCTCCTACCCCTTCAGAACTCTCCCAACACATTTCCTGCTCGCCTTGGGTTCCAGCCAGAAGGGCCAGGTTCAGGTGGCCGTGCCGGGGACACCTGCATCCCAGGCACCTCCCCACCGGGCTCCCACACGGTCAGGCTCAGAAAGTAGCAGGCCCAGCCCTGCGGGGAGAGGTGATGTCAGAGAAGTGGACCTTTCGTTCACCTACGGCTTCAGTGGCTCGAAGATCCTCCCCTTCTCACGAGGGGCTGTGCTGGGAGAGGCCTTGGGGGCTTCCAGCCAGGACTGGGGAGGGAGACAGTAGCCTCCAGGCTGGCCGAGGCCCTCATCTAGCTGGCATGTGTGATAATGACCCTTCCTACCGCAAGCATCTGTTTGCATCCATTGATGCATGGAAGAATAAGACTCTGTTGGGGGGGGGGACCCAGACCTTTAACTCTGTCCACAATTGGGGTTATATATTCAGAGTTGTGTCTGTTGGACCAGTGGAAGGGCCAGTAGAAGCCAGGATGCTGGGGGACAGAAGGGTCCCTGAGAGAGAATTCATCACAAAGGGCTGAAGAAGTCTGGTCTTGAGGTCTGGCTGCTGTAGCATGCCTGAGGGCTGGAGGGGTAGGGGTTCTGAGAACAGGTGTGTGGCTGGTCACCAAACCCCTTGGGGGAATTCCCTGGTGGTCCAGTGGTTAAGACTCCTTGCTTTCACTGCCAAGGGCCCGGGTTCCATCCCTGGTTGGGGAATTAAGATCCCACAAGCCACGGAGTGTGGCCAAAGGAAAAAAAAGTACATGTTTAAAAAAAGAAAAAACTCTTGGAACCCAGTGACATTGGTAGCCTGAGTGTCCCCAGAGGGAAAAAACTGTGTGTATGTTGACCGAAAGGGTCATTTCGTTTAGTCCCTAACCCTTTGGGAACCAAGCAACACTGCTGTGGAACCCCTCCTGCCTGCATCTGAACCTAACGCTGATTGAGGGAAAGTTCTTCCCACCCTGCAGGAGAATGCTGAGTACTTAGCACAGTGCCTGCTTCAAAGTAGGTGCTCCAAAATACTTGGTTAAAGTATAAGATTAAAAAAGAAAACAACCCCACCTCATTTAGTGGAGGGTTTTGTCATAGCAAATTTGCGGAGCAATCAAGAGAGTGAAAACGCAGATCTATTCATGGGTGAGCTACTTCCTGGGGCTCCCAGATGCCGGGAGAGAGTTTGCAAAGGATTGAATCCCCGAGTTGGCAGATATTCCAATCTGATATTGCTAGGAGCTTGGAGCTAGCGATCTTTGGGTGTTGTTAGTGCCATTCACACCCACAGGCTGGTGAAGAAAGGGCTCTCTCAGTGTTTTCTGATGAAGGAAGAGTGGTTTGCCAACTGGAGAGATAGATGGAATCTAAGCAGGGGAAATGGAAGTCATTTGGCCGTGCTCCTAAAGCATCACTCCTTCACTGCTCACGGGGTTATTCACTTTTCCTTTCTCTTTCCTGCTGAGCTTACTGATGCACTGGCCCAAACCTGTTCATGTGGCTCTTGCTGTCTGGTCGCCCAGTGAGGAAGGATCAGCGGGCCTGCCAGCATCCAGACTATGGGAATTGTCTCTGAGGAGACTTGACAGTCCAGATAGGCCACAAGGGGTTATTTCCTCTCCTCCTTTCCCATCTTCTGGTTCCCAATGCCCTCATGGTCTTCTCTCTCGCCTTCTCCTCAGCAATATAAGATCAAAGACTGTAAATTATTCATTCACAGTTGAATGGAGCACTTTTCAAAGTCAGGGCTGCTGGGCATCTTGGTCTCAGAGTTGCCAAGGGTGAAGGCCCACATGTTTGGGTCCAGCAGCTCTGTCAAGTCCCAGCCTTGACATCTGGAGCCAGCCCTGCCTGATCCCTGGCCTTCCCACCTGTCTGATTTCCTCCCTGACTTTTCCCTGTCCAGAGTTCCCTGCCCCACCTTACCCCAGAGGAAACCCAGTATCAGTGTTACTACCTCCTGCCCGTGTGGGTGTGTCTGTGGCCTCCAGGGCTCCTGTTACCCGGGACTCCCAGGCTGTCCCTTCGGGTGGGAGCAGGGAGCCTGCATGTTTGAGAGGTGTGCCTAAGATGAGGCAAGCACCAGACCAGTAGTCGTGCTAACAACCACTACAGCAAACATTTGATGCGTGTGCCACGCGTGTCAGGCACTCCTTTTAGCACTTTTTAATGTAACATCCCTATCTCGCCCATAACAACCCTAGGCGATAGATACTGTTTCTAGCCTGATGTAACAGACGAGGAGACTGAAGCTCACAGAGGTCAAATGACTTGCCCAAGGCCACACAACCTACAAGTAGCCAAGCTGAGATATGCATCCAAGCATCTGATACCAAAGTCCAGCGATGTACCACTCTGTTAAAGCATATGCTAGTTCATTTATCCTTACACTGACCTCACGTACAGATGGGGAAACTAAGGTCTTGAGAAGACAAGTGACTCATTCTAGGTCATGTAGCTAGTGAGTGGCTGAGCCAAGATTTGTTTGTTTTTTTGTTTTTTTGGAATCTCAGTCTTTATTGGCTGCAAGGCTTCACACGCTCAGGCCAATGCCAGGGCTCAGATCTTGCTGAAAGCAGCAGTGTCAGCGCTCTGCACATGCTCCTCGAACTTGGTGATCTCCTCTGCCAGCAGGTCCGTGCCCACCTTGTTGTCCTCCACCACACACTGGATCTGCAGCTTGTGGGTGCCGTAGCCCACGGGCACCAGCTTGGAGCACCCCGCCCAAGTCAGCCCGTCCAGCTGGATGGAGCGCACGCAGGCCTCCAGCTGGGCCATGTCCATCTCGTCATCCCAAGGCTTGACGTCCAGGAGAATGGAGGACTTGGCCACCAGGGCAGGCTTCTTGACCTTCTTCTCAGCGTACTGCCGCAGCCTCTTCTCCCGCAGCCGGGCAGCCTCCTTGTCCTCCTCCTCGTCGCTGCCGAACAGGTCAATGTCATCGTCCTCGTCGTCCTCTGTGACGGTGGCCACCTTCCTTGGGGGGTCTCCACTTGGCGCACGGGAGACACGTGCTGGGTCTGCGGAGCTGTGGCCGGGTGGGCGGGCGAGCTTTTCTCTAGCGCACTCAGCCAGGCCTCCAGCTTGGAGACAGCCTGCTGCAGATCCTGCACCACCCCTCGCAGGCTCTGGTTCTCCACTTCCAGGCTGGCAATCCGGATGACAAGCTCACTGAGGTCTCCACCGGGCCCACTGGAGGCCCCAGGGCCTGAGCTGCCGGCCAGGGACTTCTGGATGTTTTCTCTGGCTCTTGTGATGTCACGGAGGATCACGCTGGCGCCGTTCTCCTGGCGTGAGGAGCCAGCCACGGACCCGTTCATCTGCTCGTAGAATTTCCTTTCTGCATCATCATATTTGAACGTGTCAAACCAGATCTTCTCGTGCACTAGAAAGTTTGTGGCCATTTTCACACCAGCCAAGGACACGGCGACCAACGAGGAGGGCTCAGCGTGCGCGACGGCAGAGGAAAGAGCCTGAGCCAAGATTTGAATCCAAGGCATTCTAATTCAGAATCGATGTCCTCTGTACCACCTTCCCTGAGACTGATGGGTGAGCTGACATTCTAGACACCCTTATGAAGGGAGGGATGAAAGAGACCCACTTGCAGACCCAAGGAGACTCAACCTGTGTGCTGGGTGGGGTGGGGGCCGCAGGGAGCCCTGGATGATGATGGATCCAGGGTCTGGAATTTCTTGAGCATGAATGTCAGCATATGTGCCCGTGATACGGATTCAATCTAATGCCACCCTCATTCAGAGATTCAGAAGAACTGACAAAGGAGAGAAACCGAAGCACTTCCTCTCTGAGCTGGTGCTTACCAATGAGCTTTTATCTCCAAGTAGCAGAATAATCATAACCCACAGCTCCCGCGTGTGGCTGATTAGCTTTGCTGCAAGTTTCATTTGATTACAACATGAAGGTCTGTCCCTGACTTTGGTTGCAGCTTTATGGCTGCTTGCTCACAACTGAAAAATAGAGGTAGAGGGACCATTAGGGCCCAGGAGCATCAGATAATGAGGTTGGTGCTTTAAGAGCATTTTCATCAACAAAGACCATTTGTGTGGCCCCATCCAGTGTGCAGAGCCACTCTGTATGTCATCTTAACGAGTCATCACAGCAACCTGGGGCTTTCTTCCCATGGGACAGTGGCCAATAGTTTCGGCCATTCACAGAGGGTGGGGAGGAAGGGGAATAGGATGGAGACAGTGTTTGGTTTGTATTAAAACTGTGAATGTGCCGATTGGAGGGTGTGCATTTCATTTTTAAGACAAATTAAAAACCCAATCTTGTCTTGTGCCTGAACCTGAATAGTACTAATCTTATTTATGTTATTTTTGAGTGCTTGCTATGTGTTGGGCACCGTGCCATGTGTTTATTCTACAGAGCAACTTTATCCAGTGGGGAAAAATACTAACCTCATTTTACCAGTGAGGAAAGGGAGGCTGGGACAGGTGGAGTGAACTGCCCCGGAGGTACAGCTAGTAAGGGAAGGAGCTAGGATGTGAAGTCAAGGAATATGATTCCAGAGCCTATACCTTTCTTGCTGGGCTGTTCTGCAGCAGAGTGTCTCTCAGGGACCCTGACTTCCCACAGAGCCCGGTGGGCAATGGGAATGCAGGGTCCTCTGGCAGGAGAGTCCTCTGCCCCTCTAACCTGCACCTTCCTCATCTCTAAAGGATCGTTTCCTGATCCATCTCACAGGTGATTGTGGGGTAACTCCTTGCTAGCTATGAAGCACTGTTTACCTGTTCGTGGATAGGAGGCAGTGGTGAGCAGGGCAGAGGGAAATCCTTCCAAGAAGAGACAGATTTGGACAAGGGGGTGCAGGTGGCCTGAGACCTGTGGCCCAGGTTTGGGACCTTAGCACATGCTTTTCCCTCTGCTGGGAATGCCCTCCCCTCCCCCCTCTTCTCATGACTGGGTTTTTAAAACTTTCAGCTGTCAGCTTAAATGTAACCTTTTCAGAGAGATGTTCTCCCTTCCCACCCCTGGTAGACTGGCCTGAGTCCCCACCTCGGCCAGCCCTGGGGGCTTTCCCTGACTCCTCCACTTCATCCCAAACCTCCCTACAAGACCCAGCCCTGCCTGTGTATGAATTATTCAGGGAGAAGCTGAGGGCTCATTATGGGGACAGATATTCCAGCAAAAGCCGTCTGGCTGGAGAAGAGAGAGAGTGGGGTGGCATTTATTGTCAGGAAGCAATTTCTCATGGTAATTAAACGCTCACACGTGTGTGTGTGTGTGTGTGTGTGTGTGTGTGTGTGTGTGTGTGTGTGTGCGTGTGCTGGGGAGATGTATTTTATCACTGTCCCCCTCCCAGGGTCTAATCTGGCCTGTGTCATACCAAAGTCCTGGGTCTAAATAGCACCACCCTTCCCCTGACTTGGGGGAGGAGGGGTGGTGTCGGTTCATGTTTTTGATTAAAGAAAAAAAAAAAGAATCAGAGCCTCAGTGAGGTTTCATGAGAAACGGTGGGAGCAGCAGGGTCGAGGGGAGCTGATTATGTAGATGTGTTTAAGCTCTCAGCCGGGGATGGCTGGCTTCCATAATCCCACCGGGGGCTGAGACCCCGGCTGTGTTTGCTGGCTCAGATGCAGCTGGGGCCATTTCTCAAGTTCGTGGAGGAAGGGGATGAGCAGGTGCACGGGAGGAGGGGCTGCCTGTCAGGTGAGGGCCCTGCGGGGTGGGGGGAAGCGCTGTGGAGGAGCCCTTTCTCTTCTGCAGCACGTACCCAGCCTCTGTCCCCACACGTGTGTCTGCCTCTGGGCGACACTTTGTTGGACAAATGCTAACCCGGCCTCTGCTACAGACGTGCTACGTAGCCCTGAGCTGGTCCTCTGGTCTTTCTGCTCTTGGGTTTTCAGTCTGTAAAATTGGGTGAAGCTTTGGAGATAGATGGTGGTGATAGTTGTACAGTAATGCAAATGTACGTTATGTATATTTTATTTATTTTTTAAAATTAATTAATTAATTTATTTTTAGCTGTGTTGGGTCTTCGTTTCTGTACGAGGGCTTTCTCCAGTTGCGGCAAGCGGGGGCCGCTCTTCATCGCGGTGCGCGGGCCTCTCACTATCGCGGCCTCTCTTGTTGTGGAGCACAGGCTACAGACGTGCAGGCTCAGTAGTTGTGGCTCACGGGCCCAGTTGCTCCGCGGCATGTGGGATCTTCCCAGACCAGGGCTTGAACCCGTGTCCCCTGCATTGGCAGGCAGATTCTCAACCACTGCGCCACCAGGGAAGCCCCCCGTTATGTATATTTTAACACACACACACACACACACACACACAAATGCTAAAAGAAAAATGAGATGAATCTGTAGTTTCCTTCTGGTCTTAATGTTCTCTGGATTAATGATCCTGGATTCAAAGAAATGCCAAAGGGCTTATCATTATTCCAAGAACAGGCTGCGTGACCTCAGCTAAGTCCGTTTTCCTCTCCGATTCCACTTCCTTTGGTGGTGGCAGAATGGCTTCTCCAGACCTGGCCAGTTGCTTCCCCTCACTCTTTAAGTTTCCTGCCAGGTCTCTGAAGTTTGCCCCCTCTCCAGAGCCTGGACACCCCCCTGTCTTTGGTTACCCCACCATCACTCGTCTCAGCCTCTGGTGGCTTTTCGTAGAGGCTGAGGGGGACCTCTTCTTGGCTATTCAATGAGCCATTGAGAATTTCATGGATAACTCAGGAACACAAGTCAAACAGGAGGCTGGAAGCTCTGGATTTATGAAGAAAAATGAGTCAAACTTGGCAATTTATGAGCAGCTCAGAATAGCAGCATGGTGGGGGGAGGGGAAGGCTGGAGGACTTCTCTGAAGGGTTGGGGGCACAGTTGGGGGAGGCAGAGGTGCTAGTGGGGCTGGAGAGAGCATAGGGAGCCTGGGCCTTAGCATCCGGACAACTAGCTTTGTGGGAAGTTGTCTGTGCCCTGGACAAATGGACAAGTGTTGTCCAGTGAGGGGGCAGGGACTCCTCAGGCATCAGAGGGAGGGTCCAGCCCACAAATCCTAATTTGGTCTCCCTGTGGCCTGGCCTTGGCTGGATACCCAAGAGAAGGGAGGTGAAGGCAGAGAGGGGGCACATTCTCCAGCCTTGGGGGGTACACGGCCAGAATGGAGAGGCTTAGCTGGCCTTCCGGGGAGAGAGAGAGAGAGAGAGAGAGAGAGAGAGAGACCCTCACTTGTCCAAGAGGCTTCTTTTTGAGGTTTTTCCAGTCTTCCAGGTGGGGCCCACAGTCTGAAGGTGGTGAGATACTTCACATAAATCCAATCCTAGTAGCCCAGAGGGACATCCCAAAGGCCACCCCAAGGTCAAAGCCCCTGAAATTTTATGGGTCCCAGTAGAGGTGGCGTGGGGTGGGAATCTGACTGGCTTTGCTCCCATGCCTGACAAGTAGTGTCTTGTCCCTGTCACCTCCCCAGCATGGTTCCTCCTGGATAGTTCCAGCTTCTGTCCAGTTTCCTCCACTTGGGATGGACTCCAAGCATTGCATTCACAGGTACAAGGTGTAATAAAAATGGCTTATGTCTGAGGATCAGGGATGGAGAGAGCAGGGATGAGCCCCAAGTAGACACTGCTTGTCTGGGTGTCATGGAAAAAGTTCACATCACCCGTTAGGTCTCAATTGCCTCATCTGAAAAATGGGAATGACTTTCCCTTCCATCAACCCCTCTCATATACTTACTCATACAGCTCATAAACTGTGATATTACTGAAATAAAATTGTGAATGAATATGTGTTTGTAATCCTCTAAGGTGTTGTGTCGAGGTGGTAGATTCTTTTATTAATTTTCCATGGGAATCAACCTCAATCACCTCTCCTTCTTGGGCTTTAGATTCCCCATGTCTGAAATGAAGAGATTAGACCAAGTCAACTCTCAGTCTCTTCCAACTTGAACAACATCTAATCCTATAACTATCTTGGTATCTCAGTTCCTGATCAACACATTCCTAGTTGAGGGTGGGGGTTTAGGGTCCAGAGCTTGGAGGAGGCAGGGTTTTGTTCAAACAACCACTTAATAAAATGATTTCTAGGTAGGGGGCCTTACTGCTTTCTCTTAATCTCTTCCAGGGCCCTACTGAAGATACGGCTAGATGTGTGCATTCTTCTGACTTAGATGGGTGGGACTGTCCCTTAGAATGTATCAGAAAAATTTCCCCAGAACTCAGGTTGTACAATGTGGAACGTTCCCATTTTAAGAACCGAAGGACATGGAATGTCAAGGGGCTTAAAGGCTCCTGAGGTAAGGGTGAAGACACATTGTTGACTTGGGAATCATTATTTAGAGTCAACAAATAGTTATTGAGCTCATACTATGTACCAAATTCTGTTCCAGTTGCTTTCATATTCGTTTTTCTATTTGGTTCCATAATAATCATGGGAGGAAGGCAGTGTTATTGTCTTTTGGTAGATGAGGAAGCTAAAGCTCAGAGAAGTAGAGGAGCTGTCCAAGGTCACAGAGCTGGGAGTGGTGGAGCTGGGACACAAGTCCAGGTCTATCTGATCTCAGAGCCAGAGCTTCCCCTGAAAAGTGACTTCTTATTCCAGGGTCACTTTTATGTCCATTAAAGCCACAATGTCATCTCACCATTGGTCTGTACTGATTTCTCTTTGATTATGGTGATATTTTCCTGTTTCTTCATGTGTCTAGTACTTTTGGATTATATCCTAGACATTGTGAATGATATATTGGAGAGACTTTGAATTCTACTATATTCCTCTAAAGAGTGCTGATTTTTTGTTTTTAATTTGGCTGAACTCACACTTCAAACTTTTATCTCCTCTCTGGTGGGCAGCAGCTGAAATCTCAGTTCAGTTCTGGTAAACTTAGCTGGGCTTTTTGGAGTCTTCCCCGTGCATGTATGTTGAAGGATCAGCCAGAGATTTGGGTAGAGTTTATACATAGACGTTAGAGCTTAATCTCTGTGGCTCTCTCCTTTCTGGAATTTCTGCCATCACTTTCAGCTGCTGTGTTCATCCACACTTTCTATGATTCTTCAAGCCACTAAGGCTGCAGGTTTCCTAAAAATTTAACTATCCTGTAGGGCACTGACCGTGGTCTTCCCTCAGGAGGAATCCTTTAAAAACATGAAATACACCCGTTGTCATTCTTCCAAGTGTCAATTACTCTCTGATTTCTGCCTGTTTTTTTTTTACCAGTGTCTTTAGGTAGTTTTAAAATATTTTATCCAGAGTTTATAGGTTTTTTAAAAAAAATATTTATTTATTTGGATGTACTGGGTCTTAGTTGCAGCAGGTGGGCTCCTTAGTTGTGGCTCCAGGGCTCCTTAGTTGTGTCATGCAAACTCCCAGTTGCAGCACCAGGGAAGTCCTCAGAGTTTATAGTTGTTATGTGTGGGAGGACAGGTCTGATAGGAGCCACTTGACCATCATTGGAAGTTTTGTTCTCCTTTTGAGCACGTGGTTCCTCTTATGGTTCTTACTAGACAGGGTCTGTTCTTAAAGCTACACCAGGCCTAGCAGTCTCTAGGAATCTGGTATTTAACTCACAGTAGTAGGTATTTATGTGTTGTCACTGGCTTTTGGGAATGTGCAGCTGTGTTCATGACAGACTTCTGGGTGGCTTTGCATCACGTGCGTGTTCCCTTCAATATCACCTTTCTTGGGAAGGATCACTTCTAGACTGCAAAGGGCATCCAACCTCAGGTCTCCCTTCCAGGTGCCATCACGCAGGAAGGTGGAGGGGCAGGCTTTGTTCTTTTCAGAAGCACCCTTTTGGCAGTCTCCATTGGGAGGAGAAGAGGGGTCAGGAGGGAGAGGGAGACAGATTCTCCAACTCACCAATGTCATCCAAGTATGTATCTCTTTAAACTCTGCCTTAGGGAGTTTGTCAGATGGCCACCACCTGTCCAGGCTCCTCCAGACACCTTCTGGAGCTGCAGGTGTGTGCCAAGGGCTGGAGAAAATTGGCTCTTCCCCTAAGTTCCTTTTCTCTTTTGTTGGCGATATCAGAAAGGCCAGAGCATCATGGCAAAATCCATGTGTTTTTAAAAACGTTCCTTCTTTGTAGAGGGGTTGTTTTTCTCTCCCTTTTCATCTTAAAAAAATCTTGTGTGTTAGAGAGATGAAGCCGGAAAGAGAATGTCCCTCTGATGGCTGAGAATTATTGTTTTAAAGGCTTTATCTAAGCCGCTCTTAACAAAACTCAAACATCTGGCTTGTGGCGCCTGAGTGCCAACTTTCATCTTGAACGGAATGCATGAAGATGGCAGGCACCCAGGCTGGAGGGAAGGAGGGCAAAGCCCGCTGTGGCCTTCTTGGCTGTCGTGGTTGTCATGGCTGTCGTGGCCACTGTCTGTGCTGTGCCTTCTCCGTGGGGCAGGGACAGGGGCAGGGGCAGCAAACCACTTTCTCGAGTATGTCTTTATGCCAGAGACATTTTGCTAAGGGGAATGTATCCATGTCCAGCTTTCAGGGCTTAAAATCTTAAAAAGAATCAGGCCTTAAGCCTAAGAGAAGCAGGGCTGGCGGGAAAGGGAAGGCATGTTGTATTATATTTATCCAACACATGTTCTGTGCCAGGTATTTCATATCCATTGTCACGTTCAGTTCTTGTAACAACTCCATGAGGTAGGTGTTGATGGCCTTTCATTCCAGGTAGGAAAACGGAGGTTATAACTCGCTGAAGTTTACTCCATTGGCAAGTGGCAGAGTCAGGAGTCAGTCTCAAGGCTGGTGCCTCTAGAGTCTAGGTTTCTTCCATCATCTCCAAACCTCATCAGGTCCAGCTTTCACATTTTACAAGCAGGGAGACTGAGGCCAGAGAAAGAAAGGGCCTTGGCCAAGGCTCCTTAGGTAGGAGGCAGAGCTGGCTCTTGGCCTCCGTTCTTCAGCTGGGTCGAGGAGAATGAGTGTAGAATGGCGCAGCCTGAGGGCACCAGGGCTGTAGCCTGTCAGAAACTGCACGGCTCCCGGGACCTGGTGGCCCTTACCTGAAGCCAGTAGGGGTGGGATGATGAAGAGCGCTGGAGTGGTTCCTGCTCCTGCGGATGCACCGCTGAGCTGTCTGGGAGCATCTGTTCGCCTGCTCTCTGATCACTGTGTGGGCGGAACCTGCCCATTAGTATTTCACACCCAGGGTCTCAGCACAGCCAGGCAGTTAGAATGCCCAAGATTGGACTCTCTTGCAGCTGCCTCTAAATGTAGTCAGGAGAGCTTTCTCCTCTATTCTTGAGCCTCAGTGTTTCCAGCTGTAAGATGGAGGCAAGGGACCTGCCTTGGAGGATAGGAGCGATGGGGAAATTCCTAAATGATGTTTTGGAGGCCCTAGAAGTTAAATCAGATAAATATAGGGCATCCCTATCATGAGTTGGTCATTTGATCTTTTTCTCCCCACTCTCCTTGCTCTTCCCTTCCCTCCTTTCTTCCTTTTTCCTTTCATGACATTTGTTGAGCATCTGAATGGCCAGGAATAGTGGCAGAAGGAAGGACTGGGAGGTGGGACTGGGCAATGGAATTACGTAGGAAAGGGTGAGTATGTTGGGAGAACTTCTTGAGACTCAGGAACTGGGGGGGGGGGGCATAGGAAAGAAGGCAAAGAAACTGCAGCAAAGATAGAGGTGGCCGTCAGACCAGAGACAAGCCCCAGGAGAGGCCAGAGGAGGGGAATTTAGGGAGATGTCGGGTCTTCACGTATCAAGAACCAGGCTAAGCCTGAAGAGACCCCAGCCAGGGTGGGGAATTCTGTGTCCTTTTCTGTCGAAACCACACCTCGGAGTTCTTTTGTCCAGGATTACCCCAAGGAACTCAAGGAACCAGGCAGGGGCTGCTGTAGGTCCTGCTGGCTGGGATCCTCTCTGGAAGTTGCAGGGTCTGTGTCCCGAGTCTGGGGGAGGGGACCTGTTCTGTTGACATTTGGCAGGAGGTCTTTTTGTGGTCTAGATCCTAAGGCAGCATGTCCTAGTGAGGCTGCCCATGGGATCCTCCAGTGCTTGGTCCATTCTGCCCTTGACACTCTGTTCCCACCAGTGAATTGGATGGGGGAGCTGTTTCTCCCTGAGGATTGCAGTGTCTCAAAGACAAGGACTCTGTCATGTTCACCTGGGTATCCCCAGCCCCTAGCCTACCTGTGGGTGATCAAAGTCAAGGCTGAGGCAGTATGGAAGAGCAGAAAGAATAGGAATGTTGAGGTTGATCAAGTCTGAGTTAGCATTCAAGTTCTGCCACCTTTGAGCTGTGTGACCATCAAAGGTCAGATTCCCCTAGTAGCATATTCTGTGACCTAAATTTGTGTGTAGGAGGTGTATAGGGCTGTGTGCTCGGGAAGAATACCTATGCGGGAGTGAGAGAAGCAGGATGGGGCAGAGGAAGAAGTCGCGTCGTGGTGCAGTTGCAACAGAGACCTCAACTGATGCCTTGGGGAGTCCTGGGGCTGGAGTGGTCCTTGAGAGTTGTCCCACATTGAGACAAAGGAGCCAGACCTTTGTGCCCCCATTGTCCAGTCATTGGATATGGGCTCCCAGGGAAGGGGTGGCAGCTTTGACAAGGCAGCTTTCAGCTGAGGGCAAATGCCTGAAGCAGGACTCAGCTGTGAACCTCAGTAGTTAACAGTGCTGGCAGCTGGGGTAGTGAGGGCCTCAGCCCTGGAGGGATAGCATCCATCACAGGGAATTTGAGTAAGCTGTTTAGCTTAACTGAGCCTCAGTTTCCACAATTGTGAAACGGAGACAATTGATTTATTTGTTCAGCACCTCTTTCAGGTGCTGGGAAACATGGCAGCAAACAAGACAGACGAAGTCCCCACCCTCAGGGAGCTTACGTTCTAGCTGGAAAGAGAGATGACTAGAGTTAGAGGGTGCTAAGTTCCGGGGAGAAACTTAAGACAGAAAGGAGACAGACTGCTGAGTTGCGTAGTTCTCTATTTTATATATGGAAGGCAGAGCAGAAACCTGAAGGAAATGAGGGAGGGTGCCATGACACCATCTAGGTCAAGGTTTCTCAACGTCGGCACTACTGACATTTCGGATGGGATAATTCTTTGTTGTGGGGTTCTGTCCTGTGCATTGTTTGATGTTTAGTAGCATCCCTGGCCTCTACCCACTAGATGCCAGTAGTTCCCTCTCTCCTGTTGTAACAGCCAAAAATGTCTCCAGATATTGTCCCCTGGGAAGTGAAATTGTCCCCTGGTTGAGGACTACTGGTCTAGAGGAAGAGAATCCCAGGCAGAGGGAACAACAAGAGCAAAGGCCGAGAGGTGAGAGCGTGCTTGGTACGTCCATGGAACAGCGAGGAGACCAGTGTGGCTGGAATGGAGTGACCTGGGGAGAGAGGGGGCAGAGGGGATGGAGAGATGGCGGGTCATGAAGGACCTTGTAGGTCATTGTCAGGATTTTGGCTTTGACTCTACGTGAGAAGGAAGCCCTTGGAGGGTTTTGCACAGAGAAATGATATGATCTGGCTTATATTTAAAATGAATTCCTCTGACTGCTCCTTCACAGTGGTGATGGAAGATTAAACATGAGGTTTCTGACACACAACAGGGGCTCAATAAATGTGCCTGTTATCCTCAAGAACAGGTGGAGTGCACCCTTGGTTTGCATTTGAGGTCATTGTGCAACTGGGCTACCATCCCATCCTAGGAATATATAGTTACGTTTTTGTGACTCAGGCCTAAATGAGGACCCAAGAATTTTAAGAGCTGGAAGGGGCTTTCAGGTGAGCAGAGCCTAAACCATTTATTTGAGAGAAAAATACTGAGGCTAGGGAGGTGAAGTAACCTGGACAAAGTCTCCCCCTGCGTCTGTGGCAGTGCTAGGGTTAATCTCTGTAGAACTACTCTTTGTGAAGGCAAGTCTTTGATGGTGACCTAGTTTGTGCTGCCTTATGTGTGGGGGTTTTTTTTTTAATTAAAAAGAGAGATAAAATTCAAAGACAAGAAGAAAGTGCTCAAGGCTGGATGGGCTTTTGCACAAATAGAGGATTTGACTGGAAAATTAGTCGTAAAATAATAATAATCAAAAGATGGAAGCCGGGAAGCCAGATTGCCAAGTCAGCACCATAGTAGATCCTTTCTGAAGTAGTGGAGCTACCATGTTGTTTCTGCAGAAGGGGCAGAAGGAATGGTTGCTGTGAGACCCACTTACAGCCGGCTTTGTGTTCTTGGGTTTGAGTGATATTTTTCTAATGGGTGAGTCCCATTCTTAGATGGGAAAGGAAGGCAGAGATAACCTTGAATTTGACCCCACTGACTGATGATGTTCTCTGTGGGGTAGACAGAGCCTGGATGTAGGGCCCCGGGATCTGGGCTTTATTAGGTCACCACTGTCTGGTTTTGTCACCTTGGTCAAGTTATGAAAAGTTCTGATACTTCCATTTCTTCACCTCTAGACCAGGGTCAGTAGTTCCTCCATTTTCCCAGGGTGATCCAAAGAAAAAAACACTTTATCTCCCAGTTTCTTGGCTCAGTGCTTTGCATTGAATAGGTGCCTGATATACATTTGTTGAAGGAATGAATATTTATAGAGAAAAATGAGGTGACGTATGGGAAATATTAAAGTAGAGCATGAAGGATTTTGTAAGAATCTCTGAATATTGATGGGTGAACTCCTGGTCTTTGGTGAGTTGGTGGGTCCTAGATTGAGAGGTTCCTTTTGTCCATCCACCTGCCACAGGCCACACTGTATGGAAACTTTCCAAGTGGGAGAGTTTCTCTTCTGTGCCTTGTGAGACTTGCAGAGGGGTGGTTCAGGTATCCGCATCTGGGGCACATTACATTGCCAGGGCCTGATACTGGGGCCATTCCTGACTCCCATGGGCAGGGGTAGGAGTAAGCATTCTCCCAGGGCTTGGGGACCTGCCCCAGTTCAGGCAGGACCACAGGAGACACAGTCCCTGCTCAGGGTGACTTCCTCAGGCCCTCAAAGGAAGCTTTGAAGTCTGTAGACCTGGGATTGAATCTTGGCTCTATCAGTTGCTAGTATGTGTTCTCGGGCAAGTTGCTAAAAACCTGCCTCAGTTTTTTTCATATGTAAAGTGGGATTATTATAAGCAACAAAATAAAAAATAGATAAATTGGACTTCATGAAAATTAAAAACTTTTGTGGATACTATCAAGAAAGTGAAAAGACACCTACAGAATGGGAGAAAATATTTTCAAATCATGTATCTGATAAAGGACTTGTATTTAGAATACATAAAGAACTCTTACAACTCAAAAAGGCAAATAACCCAATTAAAAATGGGCAAAAAAAAAAAAAAGCAAAAAAAAAAAAAAAAAAAATGGGCAAAGGATCTGAATAGACATTTCTCCAAAGAAGATGTACAGATGGCCAATAAGTACATGAAAAGATGCTTAACATCATTAGCTATTAGGGCAATGCCAAGCAAAACCACAATGACATACCATGTTATAACGGTAGGATGACCATAATCGAAAAAGACAAGTGTTGGTGAGGATGTAGAGAAATTGGAACCCTCATACACAGATATTGAGAATGTAAAATTGTGCAGCCACTTTGGAAAAACAGTTTGGCAGTTCCTTAAAAAGTTAAACATGAGCTACCATATGATTCTGCAATTCCACTCTTATGTATACACAAGAGAAATGAAAACGTGTCCACACAAAAGCTTATGCACAGATGTTCATAGCAGCATTATTCTTAATAGCCAAAAGGTGGAAACAAACCAAATGGCCATCGACTGATGACTGGATAAACAAAATGTGGTACGTTCATGCAATGAAGTATTATTCAGCAATAAAATGAATGAAGTGCTGATACATGCTATAGCATGGTGAACCTTGAAAACATTATGCTAGGTTAAAGAAGCTAGTCACAAAAGATCACATATTGTATGCGTCCATTTATATGAAATATCCAGAATAGGCAAATGTATAGAGATAGGAAGTAGATAAGTGGTTGTCTCCGGGGGAATGGAAGGGTGGGTGGAGTGAAAACTAAAAGGTGTGGGGTTTTGGGGGAGAGGTAATGAAAACATTCTAAAATTGGTAGTGGTGACGGTTGCACAACTCTGAGAATATACTAAAAACCATTGAATTGTGTACTTTAACGGGTCAATCGTAAAGTATGTGAATTGTATCTCAACAAAGCTGTTAACCAAAGAAAAATGGAGTTATTAATAGGTCTACCTCTCAGTTTTGTTGTGAGGATCAGTGAGATAATGCACAGCATCTGGTGTGTAATGAGCTCCCAGAATATGCTAATTATTTTATTATTAACATTATATAGGAGGGAATTCCCTGGCGGTCCAGTGGTTAGGGCTCTGCACTTTCACTGCAGGGGGTACGGGTTCAATCCCTGGTCGGGGAACTAAGATCCCACAAGCCACACGGCTCAGCCAAGAAAAGAAAAATTATATCGGAGATCAGGGACAAAGTTGCTAGCACAGTTCTTGACAAAGAGTTGGTGGCTGCAGTGTTAGTGCCCATCCTGTTCTTTGTACAGGCAAATCTGAGAGGTGCAGAGAGACTCCCACTGAATCCAGGTCTCTGGTCAGCACATGCCTTTAGATCTTTACACCTCCAGTTTGGAGACCTGCCGTGTTAAGCAGCCAGGGGAAAGATTGGTTTGGGCCCCATTACAGGGTTATTAAAACCACAGACCTTTACGTTTCTCTGGAGAAACTCAAAGGGGCATTTGTGGGCTAGGGACGAGTCTGTCAACCTGTCCCTGTTTCACCTCCTCTTGTCTCCCTTCCTCACTCAGGTAGGAACTCAGCAATTTCTTTTCTTTTTCTGGGATTACTCAGTAAGGAGCTGAATTATTGTTTTTATTAATGGGACTCCCTGAGCATTTTCAATTTGAATCCTTCCCTGTAGCCTAAGTCTCCCCGCCCCAATTTCTCTTTGTAATGCGGATTAGCTACTTGGAAGGATATTTTACATTATTTTGCTCCCAGGAGGGATGGGGAAGGCAGGGCTGATCTGGGGGATGTGTGGGAGGCTTTGGTACAAAAGTGCTAGTTTTAGTGGTTTTAATTCTATCCCCCACCTCTGGTCCAGGACAGAGCCGTCATTCGCCCTCCTTCTCCTCCAGCCTCTCTCCCCTCTGTCCCACACACCCCACGTGGCTGTGGTGAGAGGGAGTTATGGGGCTGAGGGGGAAATGTACCATGTGGATTCCTTTATTTCCCCACTGTAAGGTCTAGTACACATAGGGAGTTTCAGGGTCCCGGTTTCACATGGGACATGTGTGAAGGAGAGGGAGAGAGATTGAGTCTAGTGGATGTTGGTTGTTCTCTGGGGTAGCTTCAGCCACAAATGAGCTGCCTCACCCACAGCCTTACCCCTCCCAGGGGTGGTCTGCATCCAACGACTGCTCACTGTTGGGAGGGAGGTATAAGGGCTCAGCCCCTTCCTCAGAGAGGGACAAATCTGAAGGGCCATCTCAGCTCCATCACTCCCTGTGGGATCTGCTGAGGCCCTTGCTATGACTATATCACAGTTCAATTCCTCCCTCCACCCAATCCTGCTTCCCTCACTCCTGAGATAGACACAAGCAGCCTCTGACATCCAGGAGCTGGCCTTGCACTTAACCTAGGCCCGTTAGACATAAACCCTCTTACAGAACACTGGACGAGGCCACTCAGTGACCATGATCAAAGGAGGCACAAAACAAGACCACTCTGTAATCTCGTCTAAGCAGAGACAAAAGCATGATCACTGTGCAAACCACAAAAATACCAAACATCCTCCTTTACTGACTAATGTGAGTGGTGCTGCTTCTTTACCAACTATGGCTTTAGCCTCACTTTGGTCTGTCTCCTTCTAGATTAGATTTATTAAGCCATCTGAACATAGAATATAATCACAGATGCGTATGAAGCATAGAAGAACCCTTGTTTCCTAATAGAAGCCAATTCAGAGCAAAATTGAACCATCTCCTAAATCACCTAAAATGAGTCCAAATCCTGTAAGTCCTTTTTAACATCCCCTTACTGAGATGTCCTACAAGTCATCATGATGTTCCTCACTGCAGCAAGCAGTAACGCCAACTTGCTCACCTGTGGAGGTGTTCCTTGGGGTCTTTGGCTGGAGGCATTGATGCTCTTCCATGGGTGTCGACCCCCAGGAAACTCCTAGGAAACTTTCTGAACATGAACCTCCGTCTCAAAGTCTACCTAAATCCACCTGAGAAAGTTAGTGCCAGGAGTGGCCCAAGAGGCAGCACCTAAAATGATCTTGGAACTGAAGGGCAGAAAAAACTGAATATCAAGGCCAGTTGCTTCTCCAAGATCATAACCATGACTGGGAAGGAGTGGGATCCCCGGACTTGCAATGGGAACATCTGGGTCAGTGCACCTGAATATCATCAATCTTCAGATCCCCCTGGTCCTTTGGGCCTGCAGATGGCCTGATCTTCCCTATTAAAGGCCACTCACCTCCTCTGCTCTGCCCTTGCTGGAGGATGACGCAGAGGCCTTGGACAACATACACTGCCCTTAGGCTCCAGCCCCACCTCTCCTCTGGTCGTCAGACAAATTACTGGGGTAAAGTCAACACATAACTTGGCTGGAGGAAGTGCTGGGTCTGCCATAAAAGGGAAGGGACTTTATAACCTAGTTGTTGCAGGACCCAGACAGTGTGTTCCAGCAGAAGTGAGTGAATATGTACAGGATCCCTTACAGTGCAAGAGGTATAGGAGGCACTCATTCTCCCAGCTGCTGGGAGTGTTGGCAGCTGATAGCTCTCAGCTGAGTCCTCCAACAGTTTCCCTCAGCTGAAGAGAGCTACTTAGACCAAGATTACACCTCCTTCCCAACGTAGGCTTCATTCAACAACTGACAATGTTCTGGGGAGGATAAAATTCCGGCCCCCTCTCCTCAAAGTGGGATGACTGGAGGGCCATTCCAACTCCAGAGCTGTCTTTGGGAATCAGGTGAAGCCTTTGTTGCAACTGCATTGCAATTCGTCTCCTCTGCCCGTTTCTTCACCCTCTCCTCAGGGTTGATCCTGGAGGAACTCGCATAAATTTCCCACATGTAAATTTCTGTTTTTTATTTCCCCAGAGAACCCAATCTTAGACAATGAGAAAGAGAATGAGAAGAAAGAAGATGTGAAAAGCAGGAATAATGGAGGAAGGGGGATGGACCCTCTGAAGATATGGGTCCCTCTCTGGAACGCCAACTGAGGCTAGATGTTTCAGCCCTCATTTCAGTGCAGAAGGCTCTGCAGGGGGTGAGAATGACCCATTAAAGTGACATAAAAGGGCAGTTCTCCCTTAACGACTAGAAGCAGGGCAGAGCTGTGGAACAAGAACAATGGGAAAACAAGATGGGATAGTTGGAAATGAAAAAATATTACTGTTGAGATAAAACGCAATATAAGGATTGAAAGGTAAAGTTGAAGAAAATTCTCAGAAAGTAAAAAAAGAAAAGGGCAAGAAAAATAAGAGAAAAAAAGAAGAGACCAAGAGGAGCAATCCAGGAGGTCTAACATCTAAGTGATAGGTGCTCCAAAGCAGACAGAGGGGTGAAAATTATCAAGAAATAATGCAAGATATTATCCTAAAGCTGGAAGACCTGAATCTACATCTTGAAAGGACCTGTGAATACTAGACCAGTTGGACAGCCATATGAAAAAGAAATGAACATTAATCCTGGTCACATACCATGTACAAAAATTAATTCAGGATGGATCATAGACCTACATGTGAAAGGTAAAAGAGTATAGTTTCTAGAAAAAAAAAAAACCCATAAGAATAGCTTCATGTCTTTGGGATGGGCAAAGATTTCTTAAATAGAATACAAAAACCACTAATTATAAAAGAAAAATCACTAAATTTAGGCCCTATTAAAATTAAGAACTTCTCTTCGGTAGAGATGACATTAAGAGAGTGAAAAGACAAGCCAAAGACTTGGAGAAGTATTTGTAATACATATACCCAACACAGAAGGTATATCTAGAGTGTATACAGAAATCCCACAAACTCATAAAGAAACTGTAAAAATGAGCAAAAGATTTACAAAATAAGTCAATAAAATAAAATGTCAATAAAGAAGTACAAAATGGTCAATGAACACACTCAAAGGTGCTCAATATTATTGTCATCAGGAAATGCTAATTAAAACCACAATAAAATACCACTATACCCCTACTTGAATGGCAAAAATAAAAGGTCTGAAAGTACTGATGAGAATGTGGACCAACTGGAACTCTCAGACATTGCTGCTGGTAGTTTAAATTTGTACAACCACCTTGAAAAACTGTTTGGCAGCATCTACAAAAGCTAAATTATATGCCTACCCTGTGATCCAACAATTCTACTTCTGAATGTAGACTGAAGGGATGTGAATACTTATTTCCACTAAAAAAACATACACAAGAATGTTACAGAAACATTGTTCATAGTAGCTCAAAACTGGGGACGGTTCCAAAGATCCATTGCCGTTTGTATAAATAAATTGTGGTATACGCAAATGGAATATGATGCAGCAGTGAAAAAGAACCAATAAACTCTACATGGAACAACATGGGTGAATGTCAAAGACATAATGTTAAGCAAAATAAGCTAGGCACAGAAGGATACATACTGTAAAAGTTCATTCATATGAAACTGGTGAAACTAGTCCATGGTGATAGAGGAGAGAATAGGGGCTACTTTTAGAAAGCTATCAAACAGGAGGAGGCATGAATGAATTCATTAGATACTGGAAATGTTTGTATCTTGATATATATTTCTGTAGTTTACAATATGTAAGTTACAAAACTACATGTAAATTCCAACTTAAACAAATAAGAAACGGCCCACTGAGTGCCCAACACAATAAATGAAAAAAGTCCACACCAATTTTGCACATCATTGTGAGTCAGAAGAACAACAGGAGAAAGGAATATTCTAAAGATTGCCAAGAGGAAAATCAGGTCACTTACAAAGCAACAAGAATCAGACTGGCTTCAAACTGTCATCAGCAACATCGGATACTTTATAATTCTGAAAGAAACGATTTTCAATCTAGGATTTCTGTATCCAGCCAACCCATCACGCAAGTTGCAAGGACTCATAAAATTTATCTCCTGTAAATCCTTTTTAAGGAAGCGACTTGATGATGTATTACAATAAATGAGGGAGTAATCCAGGAAAAGGGGAAAATTGGGAAGACAAGAAGCTGTAGTAGATAGAATTCAGAAGAGCAGGGATGAGTTCCAGGGTAAGAGCTGTGCACGGGCCTGGAGAGCAACAATTCCAGATTGAAGCAAGAGGACCAAAGGTCCCAGCAGACAGGGGTGGCGGTAATGGTGGTAGTCCCTAATGAAAAGGGGCACTGGATAGAATACGCTTTGTTAAGACTTCTAGGACAAAAGAATAAAGAAAGACAACTTAAAACTTATAAGCGTGCGCACGCACGCGCACACACACACACACACAGCTATATCTGAAAGAGAACTGTAATTATAGTACACTACTTGGCTCTGCAGTGAGTAGTCTTTACCTGTGCACAGTAATGTGCCTAGTGATTTTTAGCACTTTTCAGTTCTTAGAATTAATCCAAAAGGCTTATTATGGTTATAGAATAAATGTAAATATTATCAACTTTACCAACATAAAAGTATAAGTATGGATGACAGAAGTTAGGAGGAAGAAGTGGGAGAAGTGAGGTGAAGGGAAGGATAGGAGTATTAATATCCTCCTTTTTCAAAGTGCAGATTCTGTTTTTGCAAAGTGCAACCCTAGAGGGTAGAAGATCACAGAGGTAACCAATGGAAGAACTAAAAATAGAGATATGGCGGGAGGGGGTGGAGGTGGTGCAAGAGAGGTAAATCCTTGTCTATTACAGTAGTAAGTCAATAGATTGTGTCTAAAACTGATGCATGAAGAAATATCAGCAGAAGCATATTATTTAGAAAAGTGAAGGTAAATGTAAGAAGAGACGTTTTAAAAAGTTAGACGTGGCTGCCTAGGGGGAACAGATCTGGGAGTAGGAAGTAGTTTAGCAGGATACTGTATTTAACCTTGTGCATATATTATTTTGAATAAAACAGTTTTTTGGCATTTTTGTTTGTTTGTTTTGTGTTGAGGAAGATAGACACGGATCAGATCAAGGAGGAGATTATAAGAGCCTTTCTCTTTTTCTAAGGATCATCATGGTACCAAGGAACCCTGTGATAGACCTCACCTGGAAAAGGACTTGAAGTCATGCTTTGACATCTGGGGACTGAACTCATTCAGTTTTTATAGGAGCAGGGATTTGAGGACTTTGAAATGTCACTAATTTTCTTGTCAAGGCTTCTCTGTGATAAACTTCATCCCCCCCCCCTTCTTCTCCCTCAAAAATACAAGTTTCAATAAATAGCAAGCTCATAAATAATACGGGGCACCGCAGTTCCTAATGAAACAGTGACAAATGTTATATCTTCATGGGATCAGGAGAAACAACAAAGGGGAGCATGGGGAGGGGCCTGGAGCCCCCCGAGCTTGTGAGATTTTATTAAAAATCCTTTACGTTTCATGCAACCCATTAAAGCAATTCTTTTGCAAGATAATTAAACATCGTTCAGAGACGTCACTGCATTATTAGGACGCAGAGCCTAAGCTTCTGCAGGTGAAGGGTGGGCTTCGAGTCTGGCCAAGAGAAAATGCGCTGGCCTGGGTCCTCACCTTGGCTCCCCTGCTGGATAACTGTATGGCCTGGGGGAGTTCCTGTTACCACCTGGGCCGCAGTCTCTTTATCTGTAAAATGGGAGAGTTGGACTGGGTCTGTGTTCCTAATCTGTTTGGGATGTAGACAGATTTTTCTCCCTCCACAAAATGCACAGCCACACATACAATTTTGTAAATAATTTCAGAGGGCTCATGGCTCCCTGAGACCCATCTGTGATCCTCTAAAGTCATTTCAGCGTGGATACTCCAGGATTCTATTCTTTTTCTTCTCTATGGCTTACAGCCTACAGCAACTGGCTATGGTTTTCATCAGACAGTTGTTTTAACAGCGTGAAGCAGAGCTCTTCAAGAAAGTCGTCCTTGCTCTCCATAAGTACCACCTTCCGCTAAGCACTGGCTGGTGGTACATGCAAGCTCCCCTGACTTGCAAACATCTGACTTGGGAAGGTCCTATATGATCAGCCAGCTGGCCAGTGCTGTACTCAGTACTGGTTCCCTTCAGATCCTCTTAGAGGAGACCAGCTCCTTGGGACTCCAAATCCCTGAGGTTCTAGCCTGCCTCCTGGAGCCATGATGTGAAGGGGAGCTCTGTGTGGCTCACTCTCAAGGTTCCTAGTTCAACATCTGCAGGTTGCCCCAAACTCTCCCTGTTACACTGCTGCTGGAAGCCAATTTAGCAAATGATTTCCTCTACTTCGCAAGCAAATCTTCCCTACCCCTCCCAGACTGGGAAGGCCCATGTACCTTGTCTGCTGTCCCTGCCCGGTGCCCAGGTCCACCTATTTCCCTGTGTGTGTCTGGCTGCTCATCAGCCTGACATGCCTCTCCTGGCCCCCCAGTCTATCAATAGCAATTAGAAGAGTCATAACTACCATTTCTCGAGCACCTTCTATGTGCTTGATGCCAAGCGTAGTATCCCCATCCCCATGGTTATAGAGGAGGAAACTGACACTCAGAGAGGTTAAGGAATGTGGCCAAGGACACACAGCTAGCAATGGCTATGGTAGGCAGACTTATAAGATGGTCTTCAGTGATCTTTACTTCCTGGTATTCACACCCTTGTGTAATCCTCTCCCCTTTAGTGTGGGCTGGACCAAGTGACTTGAGTCTAATAAAGAGAATGTGGCAAAGGTAATAGGATGTCACTTTTATGATTAGGTTACCAAAGTTTGTGACTTCCTTCTTGCTAGCAGACTCCATTTATTGCCCTCTGGCTTGTATGCTTTGGTGAAGCAAGATGCCAGGTGGGAGAGGCCCATGAAGCAAGGAACTTAGGCCCTCATTGCAATAGCCTGCAAGAAACTCAGTCCCACCACGTGAGTGAGCTTGGAAGTGAATTCTTCTCCAATCAAACCATCAGATGAGACTGCAGGCCCTGGACTGACACCTTGATTGTAGCCTTGTGGGAAACCATGGTTTGCAGAGGACCCAGCTAATCTGTACTCAAACTCCTGACTTGCAGAAGACGTGAGACAATGAGTAAGTGCTGTTTTAAGCTGCTAAGTTTTAGGGTAATTGTTGCACAGCAATAGATAACTAACATAATGGTCAAGCTAGGATTTGAAGCCAGGTCTGTTTGTTGTTAACATTCTGGGTTGATTCTGCTGCACCAGGCTGCGTTTCTCTACCTCTGCCCTTTAGCCCCAGTGTGGAGGAGCTATCGGCAATTTGCGGGCCCTGTAGCACCTCAGCGTCCAGCTCCAGGGCTCACGTATGCAGTGGGGGATGCAGGGGACAGCTACATAGCTCAGCCTGGAGGCTAGTGAGAGAGCATTGGACCAGGAGCCAGGCTATCCACTTCTCACCTGAGCTTTATCCTAATGAGGCTTATGACTCTTCAGGCCTCCATTTCTCTGTGTCAGCAAGGTTATTGGATGAGAACATCATTAAGGTTCATTCCCACTGGCTCTTCTGAGTTAAAGTTGGATCCTCAGGCTACAGGAGGCCCTTCTAGGCAGCCCCAGCTCCAGGATGAGTGTGACATCACCTGGAGGGGCTTGAGATTTGGACAGAGGGTGTGGGAAGCTGCCCTGCTTGTTTTTGGGGAGGGCAGTTGTGCTTGAGCCCCTGGTGGGGTCCTGCCTTGGTCCCTGAAATTCCTATCTAACCACCATCTCCTGGAGGTCTTTCAGTGACCTTTGGGTTGGGGGAAGCCCACCGGCGTGGAGGCTTTGTTCCCAGAGCAAAGGGCAGGGGCAGTGGGACTGTGAGTGTGTGTTGAGAAGGGTGCTAGCTCACTGGGCTTCAATAGGGGGCATTTATTATGTGCAGGGGGATGTGATAAATGGGGGCCCATCCTCCCTCTGCCTTAGTTCATTTCCCTGGCCCTCGGGTGATTTATGCAGCTGCATTTAGTGTCCTGCGAGGCTAAAACAGAAAAGTTATCCAACTTCTTTCTTCCTCTTCTTCCCTTGCCCTTTTCCGTTTCTAGGCAGCGGCAGGGGTGAGAGGAGGGTTTTACCCTCTCCTATAAATTATAGTTGTGGACATGAAAAGATGCTCAACATCACTAATCATTAGAGAAATGTAAATCAAAACTACAATGAGGTATCATCTCACGCTGGTCGGAATGGCCATTATCAAAAAACCCACAAACAATAAATGCTGGAAAGCATGTGGTGAAAAGGGAACCCTCCTGCCCTGTTGGTGGGAATGTAGATTGATACAACCACTATGGAAAACAGTATGGAGGTTCCTTAAAAAACTAAAAATAGGACTACCATATGACCCAGCAATCCCACTACTGGGCATATACCCTGAGAAAACCATAATTCAAAAAGAGTCATGCACCACAATGTTCACTGCAGCACTATTTACAATAGCCAGGACATGGAAGCAACCTAAGTGTCCATCGACGGATGAATGGATAAAGAAGATGTGGCACATATATACAATGGAATATTACTCAGCCATAAAAAGAAATGAAATTGAGTTATTTGTAGTGAGGTGGATGGACCTAGAGTCTGTCATACAGAGTGAAGTAAGTCAGAAAGAGAAAAGCAAATGCCGTATGCTAACGCATATATATATGGAATCTAAAAAAAAAATTGGTACTGATGAATCTAGTTGCAGGGCAGGAATAAATAGGTAGACATAGAAAATGGACTTGAGGACATGGGGTGGGAGGGCGAAGCTGGGATGAAGTAAGAGTAGCATCGACATATATACACTACTGAATGTAAAATAGTTGGCTGGTGGGAAGCAGCAGCATAGCACAGGGAGAT
The DNA here is from genome assembly GCF_028021215.1 of Eschrichtius robustus. Classification (NCBI taxonomy): domain Eukaryota; kingdom Metazoa; phylum Chordata; class Mammalia; order Artiodactyla; family Eschrichtiidae; genus Eschrichtius; species Eschrichtius robustus. Next base: position 46,570,167 of record NC_090843.1, read on the forward strand.
CAGCTCGGTGCTTTGCGATGACCTAGAGGGGTGGGATAAGGAGGATGGGAGGGAGGCTCAAGAGGGAGGGGATATGGGGACATGTGTATGCATATGGCTGATTCGCTTTGTTGTGCAACAGAAACTAACACAGTATTATGAAGCAATTATACTCCAATAAAGATCTATTAAAAACAAAAATTATAGCTGTGGATACTCACACAGCCTTCTCTGCTTTCTTTGAACTGCATAGAGTCCCTGGGGTTCAGAGAGACCTCCTTTAATACTCCAAGGAGGCAGAAAAGCAGAGGGCTTAAGAGTGTAGGCTTGGAGGCAGACCACTGTATTTGAATCCTGGCTCCACCACTTACTAGCTGTGTGACCTCAGGCAAATTCCTTAACCTCTCTGAACCTCAGTTCTGTAAAATGAGGGCAATAGTACCTTATCTCACAGAGTCGTTGTTAGTACTGAATGTGACAGAGTATGTAAAGGGCTCAGCATAGTGCTGGCACATAGTAGGCAGGCAATAAATGCTAGTGATGATGTCTATTCACAGTCCTGAGATGTCACTAGCCTTAAGTCTGCTGACCTTGAACTCTGATTCTTCCAGGAGCTGTCAGCTGCCTGTCTGTCAAGTTCTGTTGCTCTTTTGAATGTGGCACTTTGGTTCTAATTTAACCTTGTTTTCCTGCTGCTTCATGAATGGGTCCTTCAGTCTTGTCTTGGAGGCAGCAGAGGTGGGAGGCTGAGGAGGAGGGGGAGAGAGAAGAGAGTATGATGCTGGAACCCAGAGGCAGGAGGCCTGGCTTCTGCAGCCCACCTTTGCATATCTCTTTATAATTCACCAATAGTTTTCACTTTCATCACCTCATTTTTTCCCCCATCTATAGAATGGAGGTTATCAACATGTGTGAAGTTTTATTTTCACTTTACAGAAGAGAAAAACTATGACTTAGAGAGGTCAAGTTGGTTGCTCAGAGTGACACAGCTAGAAAGAAGTAGAGCTGAATTCTAATCCTGATGTGTAGGCCCCTATTTAGGGCCTTTACCATTTTCCCAGGGCTGCTGGTGACCCTGGGTGAGTTCCCCTCTCTGGCCCTCAGTTATCTTGCCTGGAAATGAGGTGCTGGGCCTAGACCATCCCTGAAGCCCCTTCAAGCCTGGGCTTCTTGTCCCCAAGTGGAGCCCAGGTCTTTCTGGTCCTCAGATGGGAGGAGCAAACTTCTCAAAGTCTCTGGCTCAGTTGCTGATGGAAGACTTCTGCCTCAGCTTCACTGTGCCTTTGGAGTCTTGGGGCCTGGAAGCTGAGTGTCGTACTTAATTATTCAGAAACCCGTATATCCTCTGTAAGCAAGAAATCTACTTCGACAGGCAAGAAATGCCACAAATTGTTTCTTGCTCTTTGCTTCAATTCTGGAGTGGGAAGCAGGGGTTGGGAGTCGTCTCCGGCTGCCCGAGGGAAGTTCATGTTCACTTTTGGGTATAAACACTCCTATCTTATCCAGCTGTGTTAGGGGCAGGGTGACCCATGGGTCAAGGGCAGGGGAGGCAGTCCCATGGCCCAGGGCCCCATTCTCCCCATAGATCTGCTGAGGAGCTTTTGGAGATCTGTTATCCCCTTTGAGCTTCAGCTTTCTCATCTGAAAAATGGGTTCACATACACTTTGCCCTGTAAGGACAGTGAGGCTGTGAAGATCACTCAGGACCTGAGAGAATTCCTGAATTCGTGGAGTTAAAAAATGTTAGTAATGGGATTCATCTGGTCCCTCTTCTGACCTGGGGCTTGGCAGGGTGGGAGGGAGGAAAGCTGCAGGAGAATGGACAGAGATGCTCTTGTTTCAGAAGTTTTCAGAGAAGCAGGATGCTCAGCCACCCCTCCTGTGATTCCTGAGATTTCTTCTTGCATGGGCTCTTGGGGAGATTCTACATCATCTTTGTATGGGGTCTTTGGGTCAAGCTGGTAGGCAGTTGCTTTTGACTCTCCAGGCCAGACAGAAAGTGAGGAGAAAACCAAGTGCTTACTATGTGTTGGTCACTGGGCTGTGGACTTTGCCTGAGTTATCTATTCTCTTTCAGCCACTTTGTGTGGCACGGATTATTTTGCCCATTTTACAGATGAAAAGACTGAGGCTTAGCAAAATTGTCACTTGCATTAGGTCACATAGTGGCAAATAGCAGAGCAAGGATTTGATCCGAGATACATGTGTCCCCTAGCTCCCTTTCCTGTCAAATTGTGGAGCATTTTCAGGAAAGTTGGCTTTCCAGGTAGAAAATAACTTGAATGGCATCCCAGAGCCCTGGCTCTCTGCACTGATGCAGCTCAGTCAGAGTCAGCTGTTGGTCCTTGGCCAGTCATCCTTGTCTTGGTTCCTTGTCTCTATGGTTGGACATGGGCCAGGTCATTGGTCTTGGAGTCAGAACTCTAAGAGGAGGGAAGAGCGCCCCTGGTGGTGGTAGTGTGTGGGCACCATGCAGCCTCTCACCATCATGGATACCTCTACTGTACCCCTGCCTCTCCTTCCACCAGGCCAGTGGACTCCTGGCCACATGAGGCCGCTGGTCCAAAGAATTTCTCAAGCTGGGGTCATGGCACCGCTCATTAACCGATTATTAATTCAGTCACTGAGGCATACGTTTGACCAGCATGTAGCTCTAGGCTCAGCTCTGGGCAGTGTGTGTGTGTGTGTGTGTGTGTGTGTGTGTGTGTGTGTGTGTGTGTGTGTGTGTGTGTGTGTGTGTGTGTGTGTGTGTGTGTGTGTGTGTGTGTGTGTGTGTGTGTGTGTGTGTGTGTGTGTGTGTGTGTGTGTGTGTGTGTACATGCATACACTAAGACGTGCCAGAGACTCAGTCTCCCAGGGAGGCAGCCTTGCTCTAGGGGCTGGGGTAGCAGCCTGAACTGGACAGAGCAAGGAAGGCATGATTAGTTCTTCAGTAGGAGTGGTGCAGAAGGGTTATCAGAGAAGCCAGCCCTCCCCTCACGGCAAAGCCTGCCTGGGGGGGATTTATTTAAAATGCAGCAAAATTTACTGAGTACCTACTGTAGACCACGCCCTGCCTTAGGCACTGAGTGAGGATTCAAAGATAATTCAGACCCTGTGGTCTCTACGTTTGGGTGGTCAGGCCCCCTCCCTCTGAGACATCAGCAAGGTATCCTTCCTGGTGGAGGGGATACTTTCCAACCCATCCTTCGCTATGTGGACTAAGGTGGAATGTGCGTACTGTCTGGGGCTGGGGAATATGTCAGATGGGGCAAGACCAAGACAGGGAGAGCACTTAGGTGACTACTGAGTTTGTCCAGGCAAGCAGTGACAGGGGTCCAGAGAGGCAGGTGCTGCCGGTGCTCTGCCCGTGCCCCTCACACTCAGCGTTTCAATGTGCGGGGATCCAATGGCTGTCACCTCCAGCTTGCAACCTGGGACTCTGCCCCAGGGCTTTCTCTGGCTCCTGGAACTGCTCAGCCATCTCAGCAGGGCCAGTGAACACTCTCTACTAATCACTCAGAGTGAACTCCTCACTCACTGGGCGGGATTACCCTGAGGCGTGCTCTACGTTGTCTCCAGACACCCCTCCCCCCCCCCCCCAGTTGTCCTCTGTGGTAACCTGCTCATAACACGTTCTGTATTGGCTTCCTTCCTCCCCTGTTTCCCAGCCCCACCCTCCTACTGATGCTCCTAGATAAACATCTTGCCCTCAAATCCTTGTCCCAAGATCTGCTTCAGCGGAGCCTGACCTGAGCCACACGGCCATGGGGACAGTGGGACTGGTAGTCAGACAGGTCACAGTGTGACCCTGGGCAAGAGGCTCAGTCCTCTGAGCATCGGTGCCCTCCCCTGAGAGCTGGCGGTGGTGGTAACGCCGTGAGGGGTTTTGAGAATTCAATGATCGAGTGCTCCTGACCCACGGAAGATGCAGAATAAATGGGAGCTATTATGATTATTATCTAATTGTGAAAAATTGGAAAACAATCTAGATGTCCAGTTATTAGCGCAGTGTCAGTTGGGCTGGAAAGGGGGTGGTGGGAGGGGAGGGCGGGTGGGAAGCTCTTGAGACAAGTCAGGTCCAGATGTGAGAGTGGAGGAGGAGGAGAGCTGCCTGGGCTGTTGGTTTCACATTGGTTTCAGGCCCCACAGGTCTTTGGGGGGAGTTTGGCTCCAGGAGGGATGTTCCTGATTTTTCAGAAGTGGTGATGAGGCTGGTGGGGGACCTGTGGTGCCGCACTGGCTGATAGTCCCTGAGGAATTTCCCTTTACATCGTGAGCATCCCTAGTTTCAGGGTTCTGGTTCCCTGAGTCCACCTGCCACGGACCTGAACCCCAACACCCAGTCATGGAGCCTCATCGGATTGTCGTTCACTCCACCCGCTTTTGTGCACAACCTTCACTGGGAAGTATTTATTACACGTCAGTGTGATAAATGAATAGTCATATTTTACTGTGAATTATCCCCAGCCCATGCGAAGCACAGATCTATAGCCTGGAGAGTTATTAAGTGCTTACCACGGAATGCTATAAAATCCTCATCATTTTCCCCACCGGCCTCTCCCACGAGGGAATGGGGAGGAAAGGGGACTGAGGAGAGAAGGGGCAGCTGCTTCAGTGGTGGGAGGGGGATAGGGAAGCATGCCTGGGCGGACCAGTCGGATTGCTCTGCTCAGAGAAGCCACCCTGGGGTGGGATCCTGGGGTTCCTGGCTTCCTGTGTTTGGCTGTGACCTTGGGTAAGGTTCTGGGAGGCCTCAGTTTCTCTATCTATAGACAGCAACCATGGGCAGCAATGGTTTTGGAAGCTGTAAGCCACAAGCGATATCTGATAATGGCTGATAACATAAAGTTTAGTACTGTAATGAAATAAAGCCTACGACAAAGTGAATCTGACTCACATTTCATGGAGCTGCTAAATTAATTGTACGGTGTCGAGAGCCCATACAGTTTAGTTTTTTCTCTGATTGGGAGCCCCCATGTATCAACCAGGATCGCAGCAGGAAACAAATGACACCCTCACATTAGGATAATTCCAGGAAGGTTTTAATAAAGGCACAATTTACAAAGGTGTGGGCACGGTGTAGGGAAGCCACAAGGGATAGAGCAGTGCCTCAGGGCTAGGAACAGCTATTCCCTGGCTCTACCCCTCCCTTGGGCTGCGAGAGCGGGGAGAACGGAGCAGAAATCAGAAGCCAGAGGTCACCGGGTGCGTGGTGCAGGCTGCTCCACGGGGAGCTGTGACCTTCTGTCTTGAGGTCCTGAGGCCCAAGGTGGCCTTGCAGGGAGGGAGCGTGGGAAACAAGTACTTGTCCCCTCTCCTGTGTCCTGCCAGGGCTCCCATTGGCCAGACCCAACCAGGAGGCAGAGGGAGTCAGGCTGTGATGGGGTCCACGCTGGGCCGAGGGCAGGGTGAGGATGGAGAGTGGATCTGAGTGGGGAGCGGAAGGGACCCAGCCAGCCCTCCATCGCAGCCGGCCTCTGCTTGAATATTTCTTTCAGGACAGGGAGCTCACGGCCTCCCTGAGGTCCCGCTGTTGGCCGCTGTTGGGCTGCCCTAATTACTGGGGAGTTCTTCCTTCCAGCAAACTCAAGTTGGCCCCCCTATCAACCCTCCCCATTTAACAATGAATGCCAGTAGTTACTTGGCTGTGTGTGAGAGGTAAATGGTAAACAATGTGACTACACTAGTATCAGTTTGCTTTGCATGACCTACCACATTTTTACAGCATTTTATCTTTGCTGATTCTCCCGTATCTGTAACCAACAATGATGCGGATGCTTCCACTAATTCCATGCACTGCCAAAGGCTCTTGGAGGTCTGTGCTGTCACCTCAGTGCACTCGCTGAAAGACTAATAATTAGAATGAGGCTGATGTTTCAATTTGCAAAGTTCCCTGTGACCTTGTGTGAACTCCTGCTTCCCTTTATACCGGGCATGTTTTCTCCTTCCGGCCCTGAACCTGAACAGCACTTGCACAAGGTAGACCAGACATCCATCTCGACTGAAGCAGGGAAGGGGGACCATGCGTGCAGACAGATCGTCCCTCAGACCCTGTGAGGTCCTTGAGATTTGTGAGGACAAGGGAGGGGCAGGGTGTGTGCCTTCACAGTTTCTTTTTCCTGGCACCTTCTTCCGGGCCACTGCTGCCTAAAACCCCACTTTCGCTGACTCAGAGGATCTCAGGAATGAGAGGGACCTCAGAGGTCTGACTGTTTTTCTGATGGAAAACCCTTGAGAGCAGGCCAGGAAGGTGGCCCGGTTTCTATTTGAATACCTCTAGGCACAGGAAGCTCACTACCTTCAAAGATAGCCTATGGATGTTTTAGAAGCTCTGATTATTATGCAATCAAGGAGAGTCCTGGCTGTTTTTAGGGTTTTACTGCTAATGACAGGGGAAACAGAAGGGAGCAAAGAGAGTAACAAAGAGAGTAACAAACACGTGACACAGGCCGGTACTACTGTGGCTTCTGCTCAGTCTTTCCTATCTTTTTCTCGGAGAAGGGCCAGGAAGGCCAGTTCACCTTCCACTCCCTCCTCAGCCTGGAGCTCAGTAAACTTCCCATCAGATCAAGAGCTCCACGGGGCTCCCCTCCCCAGAGAGCTCTGCACTTGGTGGTAACCTGGATTAACCCTCCAGGCTGCTTCTCCCATCACCCTGGCCCCTGCTCCATGCCAGGCCCAATTCTCTCTCTGAGGCCCGGCTTCCTCTCAAAGCTCCCTAGCTTAGCGCTCCAAATTCGCATCTCTTCTGGGACCCCCAGTGGCTCCACCCCCTCCACTCTGTGCTCTATCAGAAAGCCATGGGCTTCCAGACTGGACCCTTCACTTCTGGGGGCTGGAAAGACCTCTGGGCTCTGAGGAGACTGGGGGGCAGAAGATGGAGGAGGCTGGGCCCCATGAGCTAGTCTTTTTAATAAGTCCTTTGTCCTGTCAAGGAAGCATGACCTTCCTCCCCATCCCACCCCACCCCCATCCTGGTGGAGCGCTGCCACCCTCCATCCTCTGCCACCACTGCACCCAGGTGGCTGGCCCATCTCTTCTCCTGCCCACACCACACTGCCAAAATCCTTGATGTGTTTACTGCATTTAAAAAAAAAAAAAAGAAGCTTTAAAAATTGCACAGATAATGCCTGTTATTGTAGAAGAATTAGAAAATATAGGTAAGTGTAAAGAAGATAAAAGTCATCCACAGTCTACTGCCCAGAGATAACCACTGTTGAAATTTTGGGTGTATATCCTTCCAGACTTATGTAAAGATATTTTTCTCCTTCCAAGAATGGCATCATACCATACATGTTATTTTGCAACCTGCCTTTTCACTTGAAATATACATGAACATTTTCCCACGTCAATAAATATCCTCCCCAGCACTGTGGTTTATGTCTGCACAGTGTTCGGAGTGTGCATGGCTCACCACTGGGGTTTTAATCCTTAGGGTGCTGGGGAGACTGCCCTCCCCTCCTCCATGTGTGGAGTGCGCCCTCCTCCCTGGTCTGCTGAAAACCGCCCTGCTGCCCTCTGGCTTTCCCTCTTGCCCCATTTCTAGGAGCTCAGCCAGGACTTGGTTCGGGAAGTGTTCTTATTCTCCCCACCTCCTCCCTCCCCCTTTGCCACTCATCCTTCTTGCATCCATCCTCTATCAGTGCTGCTGTGCAGCGGCTGGCCTGGGTTCTGCTGCTCTCCTGGGGCCATGGTTGGTGTTTTGGCAGAGACTGGGGGCCAAGTGCTATTGGAATTTTCAGTTAATAGAATTTCTTACTCCCCCTTCCCTAAATGTTTGCCTGTCCAAATTGCCCCTGTCTTTCAAAGGCTCAGGTCAGAAGCCACCCCCTCCAGGAAACCTTCCCTCTCCTGAATACCCACAGTATTTTGTCTTTACTCTTATCCTGGCTCTGCTGCTTACTAGCTGTGTGACCTTGGGCAAATTACTGAACCTCTCTGACTCTCAGTTTCTTCATCTGTGAAACGGGGTTAATACTAGCATCTATCTCATGGGGTTTTGCCTGGTAAGCAGTAGGTGCTCCATCACTGTTAGCTGTTAGTATTATTATAAATCTTAGCTTCTCTCCTAGACTGCAGGCTCCCTGAGAGCAGAGCCTGTGTCTTTCTCAGTCATCCTTTGGTCTCACCTGTGCTTTCCATCCCCAGGACCTAATTCAGGGCCTGGAACCTACTTAGCATGAATCATTTGTTGCATACATGAGTTCAAACCCAAATCCTGATTTTCAGACAAGGAAACTGAGGCTCATAGAGGGGCCATGGCTTACCAGGGTCACACAGCAAGTTGGTGGGGAAGCCAGGGGTCCTTTCTTTTGGGCCACTGCCCTTCCCACTGAATCTTCTCTGCCTGGCTGGCCTCCACACTGACAGATCCTATCTTCTTTTAACAGCAGTTAGCTGTGAAAGGAGCTATTTAAGAATATTCTTTCTGAAGGTTCTGGTGGCTGGAGAGCTCCTTCTAAGAGCCTGACTCTGTGGTCCCAGGAGCCTAGGCACCCCTCCCACCCCAGCATCCCCCCATTTCCATGATCCCCTCCCCTGAGTCCTCTGTAGGTATGGGAATGGGATGGAGCCCTTGCCCCTTCCCCGGGCTCCAGCTCCAGGCCCTCCCCTCCGCCTCTGCATCTGTCTCCTGGCGGCTGAGGGCAATCATTAGGGGACACAATTAGACTGCACACTCCACTACACACAGTGGTCATGAGCCAGGCAGCTGGGGGCCAGGAGCCCAGCCGGGCTGTGGGCACATCATGGCATGGCAGAGCTGGGGTGGCAGGGAGAAACTGTGCTGCCTAGCCCAGGGGTGACTGAACTTCCTGGAGGAGGCTTGAGGTGTCCCATTGCTGGCCTTCCAGGTGTCCGGCTCAGAGCTGAGGGGACCAAGGGGTGGCTGGGCTCTGAGAGACTCCTGGCAGCAGGGCAGGTGGTGTGTAGTGGGAGAGGGGCAGTGACCTGTCGCAGCACCTTGGGCAGTGACTGCCCATCTAGTTCCTTGAAGGAGAGCCCTAGCCAGCCTGTATCCTGGGGTCTCTGAGCCTGATGCCGGAGGTCCCCGTCAGTGGACTAATCCCATGGAAAGAACATGTGCTTTGGAGTTTGTGTCTTGGTCCTGTCATTTCCTTGCTATGTGATCTTGGGTAGGTTATTTGACCTCTCTGTACCCCAGTTTTCTCATCTGTACAATGGGGATAACAATACTATGACTTCATAGGTCTGTGGGGATTAAATGCAGTTATTCGTGTACCTAGCAAAACCTCAGCAAACCTTGCTTTTCTCCCATATCCTTTTTGCTTTTTGGTACTTCCCTTCCTTCTCAACAGAGTAAGAGCCCTTAGGGCTCAAAGGAAATCATAACTGCCAGGTTCTCAGGGCCCTGTCTGCACCCTGCCTTGCCACCCTCTCCCCTGAGCCAGACCATGGTCTGAGAGTTCAAGCCCCTTTGCTTCTACTCTCTGCTGGCACTTCCCCCAGGGGCCGGGCTGCTGTCTTCCTGTTCATTCTCCCACGAAATTAAAGATTCCTCCCTAAGGCAAATGACCAGTTTGGGGAGTGTTGGCTGGCGTTCGGGGGGGCCATGGGAAGACCAGACTAGCATCCTGAGGTGGAGAAAAGGCTCCGAGATGAGTCTTCCTAGCCAGCCCCTCTCTGTGGTGTAGACCCCCAACCAAGACACACAGATGTGGCCAAACCCCTCCCTTTATAGATGGAGGAAGTGGAGGCTGGAGGGCGCAGTGACTTGCCCAGGGTTGCATAGCGCGGTGGTGTCTGAGCTGTGACCTGGAACTAGTTTTCCAGACTCCCAGTCTGGAGCCCCTGCTGCTTCTTCATCCAGCATCCTCTGTGTGTGTCCTGTTGGTCTCAAAACCCTGGGAGGATTGGGAAGTGGGGTCTCAGCCTTAACCTTGACCCCTTGCTTTGGGGGATTTGACTTCCAGGGCTGTGCTTAGGGTATGGCTGGTGAGGCTGTGTATTGAAGTGGACTTGGGTTGCACGAGGCCCGCCAGATTCAGGGCTGATGGCTTTTCAAAGGTGCTGGGGGATTTCTTGGGAGTTCTTAAATCCTTCATCTCCCGGACCCTGTCAGGGGCACAGGGAGGGGCGGGTGTTTAGGGAGGAGGGTGCTCAGGGTGCTAAGTCCTGTGAAGCCCGGCTGATGCTGCAGAGTTTCATCTAACGTGTCTCATGCCAGTTCAGAAAACGTGGAGATGGCCCCCACCTCCTTTGCCCCTGCGCAGGCTGGGGAAGCAGAGGTTCCCAGGGGAGAGACTTAGCCAGATTCGACACCTGCCTGACTGCGTCAGGGGCTGGGAGAGGCATGTTCTATTTCACCACCTCCATCCTGGGAGCCACCGGCCTTAACCTTTCCTGTGTAGCAGGCCTGGTGCAGGGATCACCCTCTCAGGAGACTTAGCAAGAAATAGAACGTTTAGCTCTGATGAACTTGTGCATCGCGGAAGCTTTGTGTTTCAGAATTCAGTGCTGTTTTAATTTTGAATCACATATGGTGGGTGAGGGTAGGGCACCGGTATCACACTCCATTCAGTGCTTGGTGCTTCCAAAGCTCTCACTCTGCCTCTGAACAGATCCATTTGAGGATCACTTGACAGCTATGGATCCTCTTTCCAGAAAATTACAAGTATGTACAAACATTTGGCAGGTACTTTCAGACTTCACAATGTCCCCTTGTTTAGAACCCTTGAGTTAGAAGGTGTAGTCACGTTGCTTCCCCTGCTTTCTAAAACAGGGTGATTGACCTGCCAAAGGGATGGAGTTGGGGAAGCATGCTTTTCTGTCCTTAGGAGTGCCTGGATTGATGGGGGAGACATGTCCTGTCCTGGGGGAGCTCCTTGTCTGATGGGGGAGGCAATTAGCACTCTCTACGAGTTCCTGGGCTGTTCATGGGATGAAGAGAAGTAAATGATTATGAAATGACCTAAACACATTGGGGGCTGAGAAAGGGCCCAAGTTGTAGGGCTGGGCAAGAGATGAGCATAATCTGGGCAGACTTCCTGGAGAAGGGGTCGAGGCTGATTCAAAGAGAGATAAGAGGTAGGCAAGTCAAAGGGAGGTGGTGGGATGGGTGTGTGTCAATGTGCATGGCCAGGTGTTGGTGCAAAACTGAATCCAGTCGAGTTGCCAAAAAGGGCAAGATGCACCAACACATCTGCACTGATTTACAGGGTTCACCTTTAGGAACATCTGCTCGTTTTCTCCCCTGACAAAGGAAAAGAGTTTCAAACATAAATCCTGGAATGGCTTGGATGGATTTTTTCCACCCCCCTCTTCCTGATTGCCGGGCCTGAGGGTGTAGAAAATGTGTTGTTTTGTGTTTATCACAGCCAAGCAGAGCTTGGGGTGGCAGGCCTGACAGCTTGGTCATGTGGAGGTGATATACGGAGGTTTGGGAGAGGGCCCCGGAGAGGAAACTTGGCATTCGTCCTTCAAACACAAAGTCACACTCTTTACTTCTTTATTTCTTTATTTGCTGCACGGTGATAGCTTGCTTGCAGCTTGCTCCTCTGTGGAGACATGAAGCATGGGCACGGGGAGAGAGGGAGGCTGGGGGCTGGCTCACCTGGGCATCCCCAAGAAGAAGCAGCCAATGGCCCCCCTGGTGGGTTAGGCCTGGATGGCGGAGCAGGCCGGTGACCCCTGCTGTCCTGTTTTTTCCAGGACTGTTCTGTTGCTTTAAGATTCTTCTGACTGTGGAATTCTGTGCTGCTGTAGAATCATGATCAATGCTAGGGTCTTTGATTTAGGATTGGGACAATCCAGAATTATTTCCTAACTCAAGAACTTTGAGATTAAATAAAAATGAATCACAAGTTCTGTAGGATTCCTTTACCCTGTAGAGATGAGAAAGGATCCATTTCTTTCCCACATTCTGGAGTCTCCTCCAGGAGAAGGGAAAGGGAAACCTCTTGGGGTGCAAATCTGTGGCTGGGAAGGGGGATAACCCAGTTGTGCTTAATTCTTCTTCAATATCCTCTTGAGAGAGGGAAGCCCAGAGTAAAACCCACACCCAAATACTTTCTTCTCAATTTTGAAATTCATCGCATGATTCTTCCGTCACGGGACCCATTATTTTCTTTGTAACTCACCAAGTGAATGTCTAGTCTCTCACTCTCTATCCTGGTCCCCACGGTTGGGACTGCTTATAGATTTCTGGTGCATTAAACTTGGTTTCAAGTTCCCCACTTGAGGGGTTATGGGGAGCATGGTGAGGGGGCCTTGGGAGGATCACTCATCTCATCGTTGAGCCAGTCTCATTGTTAGAAAGTCCACTCCCTCTTGCTATAGTACACCTCTTTTCTTAATAGTACTATGAAGCAGTTACCTCCTAAATCCTTTATTTAAAAAGCCCATCATTTGAATACTTTTTGGAAAGTAACTATATGAGGTGAGAGACCAGGTTATGCTATAGTAACAATAGCCTGCAAATCTTAATGGCGTAACACAACTAAGATTTACTTCTAACCTCTGCAGAGTCCACTGGGTGTGTCCTCCAAGGGGCAGTTTGGCAATCTGTGCTGCTCCCATCTCAGCTCAATTCCTCTGTCTCCCCACAAAGCCTTTTGGCCACAAGTGAGAAGAGACTGTGGGGCAACCACGTACCAGCTCTTCTTTGCTTTGCCCCTTCTGGGTTACTTCTGCCCACAGTCCTTTGGCCAGAACTTGGCCTTGTAACTGCATGAAAGTTGGGAAGTATGGGGCTCCAGATGGAATGTTCCGTGAGCACCACTGTCTCTGCCAATCTCCTTTCATACCTCCTCACCCTCAGGCAGCCTGTGGTGCCCCCGGGGGACTGGGCAGAACTGCCAGCCACTCTAAAGAGAAACTACTATGGAACAATCAAAGTACAGTAGGGTGGGCTCTAGAGAGCATCTAGATCTACCTGCTCCTCTTCCTCATTTTATACATGATTAAAGTACAGCCCAGAGACATTCAGGGGCCAAGTCACGGTTGCACAGCAAGTTATCAATAGCTGCAGGGCTGGCCCCAGTCAGGGTCCCCAGGGCCACCTCGTTCAGCACTCCTATCCCTACACCCTCTCATAGCCTGGTCCCAAGGGGCAGCTTGGGAGGGCAGGTGGAGGCCTGAGAGCTCACTGGGGCTGTGCAGCTCGGGGTCCTAGGGCCCAGTCCTGGCCAGCCTCCGTCATCTGACTCCATTCATCCTCAGCATGATGGCCAATTAGTTAGCGTGCGCCATTATGCGGCCTTAACAACTACTTTAGATGCAGCCAACACGGGCGTCATGTGGCAGCTGCGATGGACGAAGGCAGCAGTTGTAATTAGCAGAGAAATCGGGGAAGGACAAATGTGAGGCTTTTATAGTCAAGCAGACCTCAGAATTGAAATAACTCTGTTAATTGTGCTTCGTGTGCTTATTAACATGACTTCAGTTAGTAAATAATGAGCCCCTCTCGGCGAGTTTCTCTCCCCATCGTCTTTGGTGGCTGAGAATAAGAATGAAAAGAGCGAACCCTCATTTATTGACCAACGACTGTGTGTCAGGCACGATTCTGACTGCTGTATGTGTGTCAACTCATTTGATTCTCGAGAAACTGAGGCACCGAATGGCAGGGTTTCTTGCCCAAGGTCCTGCAGCAGTAATGGAACAAGTGGTCAGTTCTCTTAACCCCTGTGTTCTGAGAACCAAGCCGGGTCTTCCTGTAAGGCGGGGGTTTTGCTCCTGGCATCCTGGAGATCCCAGGGGAATGCAGAGAGAATTCTGGGGCTCTGTGAACTTGGATGCGAAAAAGTAACATCTTTATTTTCCCTAAACTTTAACTGCAATTGAGTATTTCCCTTTATTAAGAATGTAGGCAACGAACCACAATAGAATTAGCAGTACTGGGGATTTGTCATCAATAGAAATCATAGGCATTTTCGTATCATATCTCAGTTGTTCTAATATCTTGAAAAACAATTTTTGCTCAGCACTACTTCCTGCCACTAGGTCTTATCACTTAATGCGTTGATAAAGAGCCTCATATATTACTAGGAGCACACATTTATTTTTAAAAATCTTTTGAAAATAACAACTATTTTGCTATAATTGATTTCCTTTACAAGTCTATATACTTTGTTTTATGCTTTTAAAGGTGGGATCCCATGCGCTTCACCAGACTGCCAGAGGCAGGCAACCACAGTGCAAAGAAGGCCACGGACCCCTCTGAGAGGGTCTCTCTGAGCCTCACTCACTTGCTCCAGAAACCATTTCACTGAAGTGAGTGAGTGAGACCCTGGTGGACGCTCTTCCCACTGTATATGGAGCCACTGGCAATTCCTTGAATGTGCCAATGCTTTCTCTTCCATACCTTTGTTGCCCCTGCCTGATCTGTGGCAACCCTACCCCACCCCATCACCTGGCTCCTTGGGTTTATTCAAGATACTGGAGAGCAGTACCTCCACGCCCATCCGGGGAGGCCTCCCTAGTCTTCCAGGCCAGCTTAGGTGGCCTCCCTTACTTCCCCACAGTAAGTAAGGGTAGTATTTATCGCATTAGATTGGCTTAAAAAAATTAACTATGATGGAGCACTTTGGAGAGGCAGGCTTTTGGCACACAGGGTGCTGGCTAGAGGCTTGGCTCTGGGAGCTATGGGCACCTGCTCAGCTTTCTCCTCTGGATGAAGATGTGGCTCTATTAGTGCTGGGTTAGCTTTAAAAAGAATCTATAGAGTGTTTGTGAATGCCCTGAAGTAAGAGTCCAAAGATGGTCATGGCCAAGGGTCTGGATGGTGCCCTAGCCCCCTGGGCATGAATGGGCAGTGATGTTGCTGGAATCCGAGGGCCCTACCTCTGTAAAGAAGGTCTCTAGTAGCTGTGCAATCCCAGGGACCTCAAGGGCCAAGGTCATACAGGGTGCTGAGGCAACTGCTTCTGCTCTGGGCAGCAGTTCATGTTCCTCATAATGTGGGTGTTGACCTCTTCCTGCCAACCCACAGCCTGGGGAGACGCTGCAAACACCCCCTGCTCCAGTGGCTGCAGGCTCTCCCCTGAGCACGTTGCGTGGAAGAACGCATTTAATCCTCCTAAGCCCCCTAGAGGCAGCACTGTTATCTTGATTGTGCATATGAGGAAACTGAGGCACAGAGAAGCTCAATGCCTCGTCCAAGATCACACAGTGGTGGAGATGGGAGTAAAATCCTGGCGCTCTGATTCCACCGCCAGAGCTCTGAACACCAGACCTGTTGCCTCATATGTGAGACACACGGTCCCGAAGGCCTTGTGTAATTCAGAAAGCTGCATAATTTAAGGCAAATCCTGACAGAGGTTGGTAGGTGTTGCTGTTTATCCGCTAAAGTGGCGTTGCCGTGTGGTGAGCATGCAAGCGTAGTTTACAATTCACTGCCAGCTTCAACATTCTTCATGCTTAAGAAAAATGTTTGAGATACACATTATTTCAGATTTTGCATATAAAGTGAGACTTTCTTAATCTCTTTATATCACGGTGTCAAATTCATATAATGCAAAATCTCATAAAACACGGGGACACCGTGCTGCCAAGGGACTTCGGTTCTAATCTGTCGAGGGAGGCTGGACTGTGAGCTGCTCCAGGGAAGGCGTGTCCATGTTCGTGCATGTCCCCATGCCTAGCACAGTGCCTGGCACCCAGCAGGCACTCAGCAGAGGGCTGCTGGATGAACACAGTCTAAGTTAAAGCAGTGCAGTTCTGTTCGTTATGATTTCTGTTTTTGGAGAGGAGCTACCTTTAAGGTTATACTTCTTTTTTTTTAAAATTAATTTATTTATTTTTGGCTGTGTTGGGTCTTCGTTTCTGTGCGCGGGCTTTCTCTAGTTGTGGTGAGCGGGGGCCACTCTTCATTGCCGTGCGCGGGCCCCTCACTATCGCGGCCTCTCTTGTTGCGGAGCACAGGCTCCAGACGCGCAGGCTCAGTAGTTGTGGCTCACGGGCCTAATTGCTCCACGGCATGTGGGATCCTCCCAGACCAGGGCTCGAACCCGCGTCCCCTGCATTGGCAGGCAGATTCTCAACCACTGCGCCACCAGGGAAGCCCCTATACTTCTTAATAGTTCTGTTCATCCTGGATTTACCACCTTCTTCTTTTTCTCCCTTAAAAAAGGGGAATAGGGAATTCCCTGGTGGTCCAGTGGGTAGGACTCCTCACTTTCATTGCTGAGGGTGTGGGTTCGATCCCTCATTGGGGAACTAAGATCCCACAGCCGTGTGGCGAGGCCAAAAATTTAAAAAACAAACAAATAGATAAATAAATAAGGGGAAGAGACATCAGTAACTGATAATGAAAAGGGGCAGGGATGGGGAAACACTCAAGGATGTGCAATAGGGCAGGTGTGCCATCCTAAAGAACGGGCTTGTATGTTCAGGGCTTGGGCGTGGCTTATGTATCAACCAGGGTATCTGCAGCAATGGAAACCAATTCTGGGCAGCTAACAAAAAGGGGGTTTTACTTAAGTTTCATGGGGCCTCCCTGGATCCTAGGGAGGTGGACAGGCTAATCTTGGGGACAGCAGGAACCCAGGAGCTCCTGGAGTGGGAAGAGGACAGAGAGCTGCCCACTGCAGGCCAGCCGGGTCAGGATGCTCCACCAGAGGGGACCCTCCACCCTTGCCCCCAGTACACACAGCTGGGGGCTTCCTAACAGGGAGGTTGGGCTAAAGGGAAGGGGATATGGGTGCTGGTGTACAAAGGAGACATGTGTCCACCACTTGCATCACCAAATAATCAGTCTGGCGGGGACCATGAAGGTCATCTAATCCCTCCTGTGTCATAGATGAGGGAATTGAGGTCTTGGCCTCACTTCCAGGTAGTGACAGAATCAGGACCAGACCTTCCTCTCCTGGGTGCTCTCCCCAGAGAGGGGGCAGAAATGTTTTAACACTATAAAGGGCCTTCAAAGCACCATCAGTCTTTATCATGATGGGTCAAAGGCCCTCCTACCAGTGTGCCTTGATGGGTCCTCCCTCCATCTCACCCCAGTTCTCTCTTCATCTAGAGAATGTAGTATCTGGGATAGCCCTGGAAGTACCGGGACAGACTCCTGGTCAACACTTGGGGGGTGGAGGATGGCACTGTCACACCTGAGTAGGGGTCAGGGGGTGGGACTGGGGATGCAGCCACAGTGGCCCCTAGCCAAGGCCACCCATGCCACGTTTCCCGGTGAGCAAGAATCAAGTTGGGAGGAAAGCCCCGAAGGAAAAATATACGAAGAGGAGGCATCTCAGAAATGTATAAACCCTGCCTTGGTGTGGGAGTGGCTCTCGGAGACATTTTTATGTCCCTTTGTAGGGCTACCTGCTGTGGATATATGAATCCAAGATAACTTTTACCTCCAGAAGGATACAGCCACTGCCTGCTCTTGCCAATTCATTGGGCTTTATCCTGGGTGGGGATGGGGGAAGGGAAGGGAACTATCTACCACGTGTCAGACCTCTCACTTACGTAATCTCATTTAATCTAGTATTTGTGCCAATCCTCTGAGTCAGCTATGGTGACCCCATATTATAGGTGAGGAAGCCAAGGCTTGGGCAAGTTAGGTGACATGTGCAAGCCCCCAACTGAGAAAAAGTGGAGCTCAGGGCTGGCCCAGTGACCCCAATTTGCCTGGTCCTCAAGCAGGTATGTGTATTAGTCAGGGTTCTCCAGAGAAAGAGAACCGGTTGGGTGGAGATATATTTATTATGTATAGTAAGTGAATAAATAAATAAATAAATAATATGTTTGTTTATTTTTTTTGAGGAATTGGCTTATATAATTATGGAGGCTGAGGTCTGCAGATGGCAAGATGGGGACAGGAGAGCCACTGGTGCAGCTGAAGTCGGAGTCCAAAAGCCTGAGAGCCAGGAGAACTGATGATGTAAGTTCCAGTGTGGGAGCTGCCAGGCTTGAGACCTAAAAAGAGCCGATGTTTTTGAGTCTGAAGGCTGGGAAAAACCAATGTCCCAGCTCCAGTAGTCAGGCAGGAGGAGTTCCCTCTTACTTAGTCTTTTTGTTCTATTCAAGCCTTCAACTGATTGGATGAGACCCACCCACATTAGGGAGGCCAATCTGCTTTACTCAGTCTACCAATTCAAATGTTAATCTCACCCAGAAACACCCTCACAGACACACCCAGAGTAATGTTGGATCAAAGGTCTGGGAGCGCCATGGCCCAGTCAAGTTGACCCATAAAGTTAACCATCACGGTGTGGCCATGGCCCAGTCAAGTTGTCCCATAAAGTTAACCATCACGGTGTGGCTCCAGGGAAAGTTAGGGGAGGAGGTCTTGGACCCCATTTCACTCCCTCTCTGCAGAGAACTTATTTTGGGGGAGTGAGTCAGTGAGAGAGAAGGGGGCTCAACCCTCCTCTCTGCCCTTTCGGAGGAGGACACTTACCCATTCCCAGAAGACAGATAGACCAACCCCACAGGTGGAAGCCAAATAAACCCCAATGGACATTAGTTCCCATTAGGCTCCTGCCTGGGGCTGAGTCCTTACAGCCAGAAATATGAGCCAAGGCTCCTGGAGAGGAAGGAGTCAGCTGGGGACCCATCATTTCTTCCCCTGGGACTGCACCAAGCCTGCAGTCCTTGTCTCCATCACCCTGGCAGTGTTGTCACAGGCCCAGTGCTTGGACTGGGACCTGAGCCTGACTGGTTTCTGGGAAAGAGACTGCGGGCCTCCTACAGGCATTCTCTCCTCTTTCTCAATAAGAACCCAACACATGGCCACCCAGAACAAAGACTGCATTTCCCAGATTCCCTTGCAATGAGGTGTAGCCATGTTAGCAAGTTCTGGACAAGGGAATGGAAGCAGAAATGGTATGTGCAATTTCCAGGATGTGTCCTTAAAGGGACGGGTGACCTCTCTTCCCCTGTTTCTCCTTTCTTGCGGGCTGCAGTGCAGATGTAGCACTGGGGCAGCCATGCTAGGCCCTGAGGTGGACTTAGGAGAGAGGCTGTGGAGCAACAAGGTAGATGGAACTTGAGTTCCTGACACTGAAAGCACCACAGCAGCCCTGGACTCCCACCTGGAAAGTTTTCGCTAAACCCAGTCCTGTTTTTGTAGGCCCTCCTTTGCTGTGTGACTGGGGCAGTGGCTCAGCCTCTCTGGGCCTCTGCTGGTTGTTGATAGAGATAGCTGCCCATGGTGTGACCTCCCATGCAGGGGGTCAAGGGTGAGCAGGCAAAGGAGATTTCAGCTCCAAGGAGACAGAGTGTGGGAAGGCCTGGGGCCTCGGTCCTTGTACCAAGGAGAGTTCAGCATTAGCTGTTTGGGAAGAAGACGGTGTAGTAATAGGAGAGGCAGCTTGGGAAGGGTCAACTCTTGGCTTTGCTACTTGCCAGTCAGGTGACCTTGGGCAAGCTGTTTCCTCTGAACCTCAATGTTCTTGTCTGTAAAATGAGGACAATGGTACCTCCTTCACAGCTTGTTCGAGGATCAGAGGCAATGTTTGTAAAGGGCCTGTGTGAGGAGGTGAGCGGTAGCTGGAATTTTTTATCATTGGTTTGAGAGTCCAGAGACCTAGATTTTTGTGTGTGCCTTTGTGATTGTGGGCAAGTCATGTTAACTTTCCAGACTTCAGTGGACTCAGATGTAAAATGGGGGGACGTTCTTCCCGGTCCTGATATTCAATCCAGTCCTCCTTGCCCTCATTTTACAGATCATAAAACCAAGGCTTAAGTGGCAGAGACAGCTTGCTGTATTCCCCCTCCACGGTGTGGGGAAGCAGCTGTCCCCACGGGATTGCACTTCCCAGTGTGTTTCTCACAGATAGAATGTGACCCGAAGGGATGTGCGCCACTTCTGGGCCCAGGCGGTTAAGGCGTCCATCCTTTCTCTCCCACCTGCCGGCCACCCACCCAGGCCCAGGGTGACCTTGGAAGCTGCCTGTTGAGGATGGCACAGCCTCTCTCAGCCCGGCCCAGTCAATGACCGTGGGGAGCTCGGTCGATGCACTCTCCCTCTCCCCCCTCCCAGGGCTGCTTTGGACTTTACGTGAGCAAGAGGAACACTTCTCTGAGATTTCAGGGTCTACCTGTTGTGGTAGCTAGTGTTATCTTTTTTTTTTTGGCTGTGCCACTCATCACGTGGGATCCTAGTTTCCCGACCAAGGATCGAATCCGTGCCCCCTGTAGTGGGAGCGTAAGTGGGAGTGTAAGCGTGGAGTCTTAACCACTGGGCCTCCAGGGAAGTCCCCAGTTAGTGTTATCTTAACGAACACACCCAAGAGGTAGAGTGACTTGCCCAGCATCTCCGCCTCCTCCCTGATTCTTGGTGGCATCCTGTGTGACAGTCTAGTCTTTTCTATTAGTTTGCCAATTCCTTGAGAGCCAGGACGGCGGCTCACACTCCTGCAGGCTCGTGACACCCAGCACCAGCTGCCTCTCATCCACTCCACATGGATGACCTGCAGGGACCAGGCACCTGCTAATAAAGACGTGTTGATTTGCACTGAGCGTTGATTTGAACTGGGCGCCTTGCCTGTATCCTACCATGCCGAGAACTGACCTCACAGATCAGCTCTCCCACATCCCTAGAGCCCCCGGGGTGTGAGCACCCCAAAGCGATAGGCAAGGGAGCAGGAGGTCTAAGCTCTTGAAAGAGGGAAGGCTGACTAGGGCAGGAGCCAAGGCCAGGCAAGTCTGGGAAAGGCATATGTGGCACAGGGGCGATGATACTTTGTGGAATTGAGGATGGAGATATGCACTGGGGCTAGAGCACTGATCAGAGTACAGCTCTGCCCCCAACTTGTGTGTGACCTCACCAAAGTCCAGGGTCGCTGGAGTGTTGGTGACAGGAGCAGAGACTGCAACCCAGGCTCCGCGCTCCAGCCATGGATGGGCTCTTTCCGGAAACACTGCTCCTTCTCTCTCTCTTCCCTTGAAGCCTGGACATCTCTTGATTAGGATGCTAATGGAGGAGGGGGCTGAGGAAGTGAGGGAGCTGCAGAGCAGGAGAAATACCGGGGACTGGGGAGCCAGTGGCTAATTAAAGGCTCCATGTCAAAGAGGAATGCCAAGTAGGTAATTTCCATGCCATTTGAATAATGGGAAACCGGTTACCATTTCTCAAGTTTGCTTGTTGAAAAGAGAGAGGGGGGGAAAAGAAAGGAGGGGGAGAAGATCATGGCTGGAGGGGCCTCTACATGCTGCTGGGGGAAGATGGGGGTGGCACGGAGAGCAGAATTGCTCCAGGGAGAGGGAGGGAGGCAGGGAACGGAGGAGGACAATTTTCTGCCTTTCTCTCAGAAGGTCCTGTGAAGGTCCTTGAACTAGGAAGCTAGGGGAGAGGGCAGCCAGGCAGAGTGGTGGTGATGTCTTAGCCAGAGTTAAGGGAAGCCCTCCTTATGGGCGCATTGCACTTCACAGTTTATGTCCTTTGTCCCACTGGATCACCACGACAGGCTGTGAAGTAAGCAGGGAAGGGAAGATGATGATTATTCCTATTTTAGAGGTGAATAACTGAGCCCCAGAGAGTGGGAGTGAAGTGCTCAAGGACACGTTTGTTTACTTATTCATTCATTAATTCAACAAAACAGTTTATTGGAGAAAGACAACATGCCAAGCCCAGTGCCATGTGATAAAGGCCTGTGGGTAAGGAAGGCACAGCCCTGCTCTCAGAGAGAGAGAGAGAGAGATGGAGAGGTGAACCATATATCACGAGGTGCTGTGGGTAGCAGGGGAAGTTGCCTGAGACAGTTGGGTGCTTCCCAGTGGGGCAGCCATTACAGTGAGGTTTCAGGCAGGAGTTTGTCAGGTGACTGAAGGGAGGAGCATATGCCTGCCTGAGGGAACAGCGTAGGCAAAGGTGTGGAGTCCCAGGAGGGCTCTTCTTGTCCAAGGAATAGAGAGAGGCCCAATGTGAGAGGATGGTAGGGATCGTGGGGTGGGGCAGGGGTGGGAGTTGTGGCTGGAGGGCTTGGTGGGAGGGGGATGAGACCACGGGCCAGGCCCCAGATTGTGGAGGGCCTGCACGCCTCATTAGGACATGTGGACTTGATCTTCAGGCCATGGGACTCTAGGGACCCTAGGGATCTTCAGG
Source organism: Eschrichtius robustus (assembly GCF_028021215.1). Lineage (NCBI taxonomy): Eukaryota > Metazoa > Chordata > Mammalia > Artiodactyla > Eschrichtiidae > Eschrichtius > Eschrichtius robustus. The sequence continues at coordinate 46,592,134 of NC_090843.1, forward strand.
CCATGGCTGAGGAGGTACTGGTAGGACATAGATCGTTCGATGGTCACAACTACTGCTGTCTCTTTGCTGGAAACCAGCCCTAATAACCCAGCCTCCCAGCCCAGGCCCCTGAGCTTCTTCAAGTCCTGGGACCTCATGAACAGAAAGCCAAGCCGTGGGGTGGAGGGTCCCTGCTGGTCTGGCCTGTTCCTTATTGTATCAGTTGCATATCAATGCATAACAATTATCCCAAAACTCAGTGGCTTAAAAAGCAAACAAACATTGGGACTTCCCTGGCGGTCCAGTGGTTAAGATTCCATGCTTCCACTGCAGGGGCATGGGTTCCATCCCTGGTCGGGGAACTAAGATACCGCATGGGCGCGGACAAAAAAAAAAAAAATTTTTTTTTTATTATGTCTCACAGTTTCTCTGGGTTAGATGTTTGGGAACAGCTTAGCTGAGAGCTTCTGGCCCCAAGTTTGTTAGAGTTGAGATGCTGGCCCAGGGCTGCAGCCATCTGAGGGCTTGACTGGAGCTGGAGAGTCTGCCCCCAGATGCCCCATTCCAAGACGGCTCATTCACATGCCTGGCCAGTTCATACTGGCGTGGTTGGGAGGCCTCCATTGCTCACCACGTGGACTTCTTAGAGAAGCAGGGCTGCTTGAGCATCCTCACAACTTGGTGGCTAGCTGGAAGTGGCAATGTCTTCAGTGACCTAGCCTCGAAGTCACACCAGGTCATTTTGTCATATCTGCTTCGTCACACAGCGTGGGAGGGGACTACATGAGGTGAGGATCTCAGGAGGCGAGGATCGCTGGGGTCCATCTTGGAGGCCACACACCATACCATCCTCCAGGGAAGAGCCAGCAGCAGTCCTGTAGCAGGGCTAAGAAAGCAGGGCTTCCCTAGAGAAGGAGGGGAGGGCCTTCCTAGGTTGTTAGGACAGGGCAGGTCTCAACCGGCTCTGCCTCCAACTTGCTCTGTGACCCTGAGCAGTCTCCCAGTTTCCCCGGGCCTCTGATTGCCATCTCTGTGATGTGGGAAGAGCTTGCTCTACTTTGCAGGGCTGGGAAAGCACAGAGGATCCAATTTCTGAAGGATGGATGAGAATTGCAGATTGTGGCCTCTTCCCTCTTCTCATCCTAATCCCGTTTCTTCACACAGTCAGATAATCAGTTTTCCCAGTAGTCTTTGCAGCAATCAGTTTGTATACCTACCCAAATAAGCACCATTTTTTCTTTAAGCTAAGTCTCGGCTCTAAATCTCCGACTGGCTTCCGTGCAGTTAAAGCAGTGTGGGGCTTCCCTTTCCTTCCCACACGACCACATGGCTCCCTGGATTGTTTGGAGCAGAGGCAGGGCCCTGTGCCAGCTCTGCTCACCTCTCTCACATTACCCTGAGCTCTGGGTGGCCAACACTCAGGGCTCAGGGCAGGCCAGCTCTCCTCTCCTCTCCTTCTCAGCCTCCCTTTGGCGATGGGTGAGGGCTTGGTGGGGAGCAGGTGAGGATGTCAGGGCCAGAAGGGACGTTGGGGACGTTTTACAGATAAAACTCAGAGAGGGCCAGTGAGAGGCCAAGATCACACAGCAAGTGGGCAGCAACACTGCGCCAAGAACCAGGTCTCTCAGCTCTCATGCAGGGCTCTTTCTGGTCTCACTGCTGGACATGCCCAGGAGGTACTCTGACTGGTTATTCCAGATGGGCCCTGGGCACTACGGCTTTGGCACCCCCATCTCTGGGAGAGGCAGGGCAGGTGCCAGGGTGGCATAGAGTGAGAGTGCTATCAGAGTGGACCAGCCGGACCCATGCTTCATTGGCACTGTGGAAGTGGTATTTACAAAAGAAGAATACGCAGTGGACCAAACCTTCAAAGACTCATGTTCCATGGAGGAACAGGGCAGGAAGTGATCAGAAAGCAAGTGGAGAACAACCCTAGATTCCATGTACCTGAGGGCCTGAGAGGACCTCAAAGGTTGGCTGAAATCTGAGGGTCTCCTATGAAGGGGAGAGGTGAGCTCCCACCCTGCAGAACTCAGAAATGCGCCAAGCCAGCAAGGGACCAGGAGGCATGGAGCTTCTCAGGGGTCCGCTAGCCGCTTCTCCCACCCTGCTGCTGTCGTCCCCTGTGCTCACAGCAAAGTGGGAGGCCCCAGTTCTCTCTGGCCCGGGCCACCAACCTGCCCTGTGGCCTCCAGCCAATGCTTCCTGAGGTCCTGCAGGGTGGCCTCACTGAGTCTTCCTCTTGTCCTTTTATTTCCCACACTGCCCAGTACAAATCCACTTCTGGTCAGTTGACTCAGTAATTTCTAAGTCTTCATTTTTGGTCATTATTCTCTCCTAAATTTGTCTTCCACTGTGAGCTCAAAAATGCAAACTCATTTTGATATTGGCTTGAGTAAACCTTAATCCCAATGAAAAAACAAATCTGCTAGTGCTAGGAAAATATTCCAGGTGCCCAAGAGTAAATCGCTTCTGAATTATTCAAAGACTAAATTTCTCTCTCCACAGACTAGAAACTCCCCAAGGGCAGGGCTGCGTCTGTGTCACCAGATGGCAGGATGAGGGCAGGAAGTCACATGTGTCAAGGGCCTGTTTGTGCCAGGCATTGCACCTTTGTGTGTAGTTGAATGTTCCTGGTGTGGTGGAATTTCTGTCTCCATTTCATAGCCAAGGAGCCTGAAGACCAGAGAGGGGAAGCACTTGTCTAAGGTCACACAGCCAGTGTGAGAGATGGGTTTGGAAGCTGGCCTTGGGTGATGCCAGAGTCTAGGTGCGTTTCCTATACCACATAGAAGGCGGGGTCCTGCTCCCTACCCCCAAGCTCTGCAGTTGTTGGTCTTGCCAAGATCCTCAAGGAGCTGGTGAGAAGTAGGGCCCCCAAGGCAGCCGGATTTGCCACCTACAGGTGGCTGGGTTAAAGAGAAACACTGATGCTAACTGGGGAGCAGGAGCCCTGACATCTTTATTTCCTGTCTTGGCTGCTTGGCCCGACAAAAGGGCTTTGTTTTGGTTGGCTCAATGACAGCATCTTGTCACGCCCTTCCGGCCTCCTTCAGCCTGCCTCCTTTTCAGGGCCTGTATGAAATAGGGGTCCCCCTATTCCCTGTCACTATTTCATGCAGAGCCACAGACAAGAGACCAGCCACCAACTAGATGATCTTGAGCAAGTTGCTTAACCTCTCTGGGTCTCAATTTCTCCACCTGCAAAATGGGGATGAAAGTTGGATCAGATGGTTGCTAAGTTTTTGTGATGACTTCTTTCCATCTTGACAATTGGTATTTGGGAAGTTAAGGTCAGGGTCACTTCTGGACTCAGGCTGCAGAGATGGGGGATATCTCCAAGCAGAGGCATCTTTATCCAATCATAGTATTCTTAGACAGAGATGCCATTTGCGTATAATTTACACTTTCCTTTAATGTCAAAATTCTCTGACATACCAACCCTGACTTCTCCCTCCCTCTCCCACTTCCTCTCACCACCTGCTTTCTGTCCCCCCACCCTGCTCCCCATGTCAGCCCTAGCCCTGTCTTGCCGGGTTGCCTTGCTCCAGAAGGATGACTGAGTTGGCTGAGAGCACCGTGCTGGGCCTCAGCTGCAGCCCCTGCCTGCTTTACAGTATTACTCAGTATTACTCAGCCTGGTAGCATCCATGTTAAGCTTGGAGGCTGAGCAAGATGCCGCAAATTCCAGAGTGAAGTGGCAGAGTCGGCATTCAACCCCAATCTGCCTGACTCTGGGACCGTGCTCTCCTCACTGCCCTAGGCTCTTTGCCTGATTGGGGATGTGTGACAGGGCAAGAGCAATGGCCTGGCTAGAGATGATGATAATGGTGATGAAGATGATATTAAGACTGCTACTCAAAGTGTGGTCCATGGGCCAGGAGCTTGAACATCACTGGGAGCTTGTTAGAAATGAGGCCACATGTAGCCCTACAGAATCAGGATCTGCATTTGATCAGGATCCCCAGGAGACTGTGAGCGCACTAGAGGCAGAGAAGCATTGCTCGAGAACTCTGCCTGCCACATTGGCTTCCAGGTTCCAGAGCTACTGACTGCTTTCTGGAAGTGGAACCACGTGATACCAGAGCCAGAAGAGCCCTCAGACGTCCTTAAGGCTGGGCGTTTTGTGAACCGTGCACTTTGGTGCACTGGGGTTCCCAGTGGTGTCTTTGTGGCTTTTCTGGTGCAGGCAGGACTCCAGCTTCCTTGCTTGCTTAAACACCTCCCCTTGGATTAGGTGTATAAGCTTTTCATGGAACACAATTTCAGTGGAGTAGGATGGGATTTTTAGGGTCTACCGACTAAAAAAAAAATTTTAAAGCATGCTTTATTCCATTCTTTTGTTTTTCAAGTGAGGAAACTGATACTCAGAGAGATACAGGAACCTGCCCCAAATCACACAGAATCTGGGACCAGAATCCAGCTCTATCAGTTAGGATTGTTTTCGGCTGCAAGTAGCAGCAAGGTTGACTAACAGAGGCTTATGCAAGGGAAGAGTTTGTTTCTTGCAACAAGAAGCTCAAGCATAGACTGCTGAGGACTGTACCATGGCCCGGGCTCTCCCTGTTTTCCACTTTCCCCCCCTTGGACAGCCCTTTACAGCACCGCCCCCAGTCTGGGGCTTTTATTTTCAGGGCAGAAGATGGTTGTACTGCTCCACACCTTACATCCATGTTCCCAGTGGGGAGAAGAGGGAAGGATGAATGGGCAGAGGGCATTCTTCTAGTTAGTTTTGTCTTTTTATTCAGGGAAGGATGCCCTCCCCTGAGCCTCTGCCTATTTGTTTTAGGCCAGAACCAGGTTACATGGCCACCCCTAGCTGGAAGATGGCCAGGAGAAGGGAGTGGGGAATGGGCTTGGGTTAAAACATCGGATGGTGAAAGTCTGCCTATCTAGGGATCCTATCCTGGTATCCTGAGATTCTTCAGGGTCCCAGAGTTGCAGCTTTTGGGGCGGGGTGGGATATGTTTGAATCAGAGAGGCACCTGATCAAACCTTGGGGCTTGAATCTCCTACCATCCTAATGGTCTTTATGGGGACCATTTGGTGTAGGGGCAGGAGCTTTGCTAAACAAAGACCTACATACTTGGGGGCTTGGGGACAGAGGGACTGGATTAGAGCAAAAACCACAAGGGCTAATTCTAATTCTCTATCTTCACTGCTCGCAGCCCCTAATGAAAACATGTGTAAAAAACCCGCAGGGTTAATTTTGCTGAAAAAAAATTCCAATAAAGCTCCATTAGATTTTTGCGTTAAATTAAGGTAATGGATGCTTAAAAGCCATGCTAATTAGGCTTTGTTATTAGCAGGAATGTCAGGTGGATGGGATCTGGCCTGGAGCTGACATTGTTTTGGGGCCACCTATGGGAGATGGATTTGTCAGTGGTCTGGATGTATCACACCATCTGGCCTTAGCAACCCAGCTCCCACTCACGCCTTGGAATGTCTTTAGCCATTTAAGTTCATTTGCCTGGGACTGGAATATTCTCTTCACCAAGATGACAGACAACAAACTCCATTTTCTGTTGGTTTTTATTTTTTACTTTTTTTACATTTCCAAATTTTTATCCTAATGTTTCTGCTAGGAACATGGCTCTGATGGGTCACTCCTTTGCTCATAAACTGTTGATAGCTCCCTATGTCCTATCAGATAAGTCCAGAAACCCTGCCTTGGCATTCAAAGCCTTTTGGGATTTGGCCCTTATTCACCTCTCCACGTACCCCATTCCTCGCTGTGTATACTGAGGGCTGGCTCCTCCCTGAACTGGGCCTTCCCAATTCCCCTTGACCTGGGGAACCCCCAGACCCCATCATCTCATCCTTCCAACACTTGCGTTATTCTTTCCATCTTATAGATGAGGAAACTGATCCTCAGGCTATCAGACCCCTGACCACTCAGACTCCCTTATGTAAAGCACCTGGCATGCTTTGGATGCTCAGAAAATTCCTGTCTCCCACTTTTCTCCCTTTTTATCAACCTAGGCCAGGTAGGACATCTTCAGGGTGGCTACTTGTCCTGTACCAGGGCTTGGGACTTAGGAATTCCAAATGCCACATGGCATTTGGGAAGCATCTCTGTTTGAGAAAGGGGAAATGTACAAAGCCAGGATGAACAAGAGAAGGGAAGACCCGGTGCCCTGCTTTTTCCATCATCCTAGGCTGTCTGGGCCCGGCCACGTGCTGGACACTGGAGGGGCTTTGCATGCCTCAGGGAGACATTGACTCCTGACCCCAGGCTCATCTACCTGTTTACAGGGGAGAAAACCTAGACTACTTGGCTCCAGGCAGTCGCCTGCTGTTGAAAGGAGTTGGCTGTGAAACGGCTGCTTAGCATATGGGGCCTTGGGGCCCGTGGAAAGTTGCAGGTCAGAGGTGGGCTGGGGGAAGCCACAGCCCCACGGGAAGCTGACCTGAGTGCAGCCACCCGTGTTCCCAGGGGCGCAGGGTCACTTTCCAGCTGTCCTATTCTTGCATCATCGTTCATGTCTGCTCCAGACAATCAAGGATGTACACCTCTTCTCCAGGGGCACCGGCCTTTCCAGATCTGGACTAGGACAGGACAGAAGTCATTGAAACCTCTTCTTTTTCTGTTCTTTGGGCTCTGTCACATATATTTCTAACCCATGGGGTTGGCCATTCCCCCTTGGGGCTGAGTTAGATTTTCCCTTTGGGGTCACCACCTACCAGGCCCCCAGGTTTGGGGTGAATTCCTTGGCATCTACATTGCCTGACTGACCTAAGACAGGAGGGAACATGCCTCCCCTCTTTTACACAATGAAGATTTCCCCAAGGCTGGGCCTGCCAGCAACATTGCCTGAAATGCAAACCTGCACTGACCATCAGGAGGTGGCCCTGCTCCAGTGCACTGTCATCGATGATGGGAGGAAATAGACCCAGGCCTTCCCTCGCTGGCTTCATGTACAGTCCCCCCACCCCCGCTCCCCGTAACTCTTCTTTCTTAACGAAGGCCACGTGGCCTTGTGGAATTTGCCTCTGAGCCTTTGTGTGTGACAGGTGGCACCCAGATGGGACCCACCTTGCCTGACATCCTTCTCCCCAAACTTTCTTTAAATGGCTGGGTAACCTCTCTGCCTCACCAATCCTGCCCAGATGACAGGAAGGAAGTTCTGGCAAAGGTGCATGAACCCAGTTGCCCAGGGTCTAAAAGAAGAGATTGTGTCTGGGTTGGAGGGGACAGGAGAGAGAGAGAGAGAGAGAGACTGAGACAGAGAGAGAGACAGAGAATGTGTGCTGGGAATCTGGAAGCAGGAAAATGAAGTGCCAGCCTGGGCAGGGATGGAGGGGAGGGAGAGACTTGGAGAAGCAGGACATGCCCTACCCAGCCTGGCCCTGGCCATCTGCACTGCACTGCAGTGCTGGCATTTAGCCCAGGTGGGCAGAGTTCTGAGCACCTCTCAGAAAGTGTGACCTGTTGGTTCAGCCCACTGCCTGGGACCACTCAGGCCTCCACTCCTTGGTGCATAGCTCATGGCTTGTGAGGTCATCGAATAGGAAGACTAGACAATAAGAATGAAGGAGGCAGCACCGCAGGGGGTTGCCAGGAAACCTTGGCCTTTCTGGGCTGGGATGTGGAAGAGAGGACCAAAGGCCAAAGAGTCTCCGGAGGGCTGTGCCTACACTATGAGTTAATTAGAGGCCAGGAAGCTGGGGAGATGAACCCTTCCCCGGGCTCTTCCTGCCCGCCTGCACCAGAAGAGGCAACAGGGCTTTGGAAAAAGAGATGAGGAAGAGGGACTGTGTCTACTGCCCAGACCTCAGGGGTTAAGGACTTTTCGCGTGACCAGCGGAATAAGAATTCTAAAGTTTCTGTCCATTGCCTTCCCAACAGCCACCCCTCTCCCCCACTTCTTTTTTGCTATCAGACCTAAGATACTAGCACCCATGTTTTTCAGGGGAGGCTGGGACCCTCCCTGCCCTAGGAGTGAATCCTAAGCGATTAATCTAGGCCAAATGATAGTTCCATTTCCTTTGCTGGTTATTGTTCACGCACAGGCATGTTGTGCAATTCTGGACAGTGGCAACTAAGGAGAAGGTTGTTGGTGGAGCAGGGGTGCCTTCTGGGAAAGGCCTTCTGAGATCTGAAAAACTGACTTGCCAGAAGAAGCAGCTACCCACCGTCTTTGGTTTTTGTTGGGTGAGGATGTGATGCCTGGAGCTTTGGCAGCCATATTGAGATCACAAGGGAAGTAGTTAAGATGCTGAGGAAAGGAGAACAGAAAGTGAGAAAGAACCTGGGTCCTGGATGGTATCCCAAGGACCCAGCTGAATTAACCAAACTTGGAATTGCCTTACCTCTGGCTTTCCTGTTATAAGAAATGATGAATTCCTTATTTTTTTTTTCAAAACCACTCATAATTGACTTTTCTATTGATTGTTGCTGAAAGCAGCCAACCTTATCAAATTTCTGAAGTCAGGATGAAATAATTCTAATTGTTTGCTATGAGTCTTTCCTTGGGGGCAATTAAAGGTTCTCTGAGCTCACTGGAAGCCTATTTTATCTAGAACTGCCCCTTTTCCCTCTGGGTAAAAGTTGTTGAAGAGTCCGGGTTTGGAGGCCAGAAGACCTGGGTTCAAATCCCACACTTTTATGCAGGCCCTTTATGACTTTATGTTAATTATTTAAACCAGGGATTGGCAAATTTTTTTTGCAAAGGGCCAGAGAGTAATTATTTCAGGCTTGGTGGGCCACATGGTCACTGTCGCAACTATTCAGCTCTGTTGTTTTAGTTCGAAAGCAAGCCATGGATAACATACAAGTAAATGAGCATGGCTGTGTTCCAGTAAAAACTTTATTTACCAAAACAAGTGGCAGGCCGGATTTGGCCCACAGGCCATAGTAAATCAACCCTGGACTAGACTCTCAGAGTCTCAGCTTCCTCATGAGAAAATGAGGCTAATAACTCTTCTTTCAACGTGGGGCAAATCTAAGTATCAAATGAGTTGACTTAAAACTGTCACTACATAAAGTATAATTTACACGTGGGCCCCCTTTCCTAGGAGAACCAAAGGTCCTGGCCCTCAGCAGTGGAGAAGTGCTTGACTCTACCACCTGCTAGAGTTGTGTGACTTAGGGAAAGTTACCTAACCTCTCTGAGCATCACTTTTCTCCTCTCAAAGTGGGGTTGCTAAGACCTACTTCACACAGGGTAGCAAGGATGAAGTGGATACTGTGTGTGAGGTGCTGTACAGACTGAGTACACAGTGAGTGGAAGTGAGTGTCATGAAGGAGCAAAGCCTCCTTTTTCTGGCCTGTCTCACCCCACCTGTGTCTTGACATTGGGTAGATCTCGGTTTCCTCCTTCACCTCCCATGGGCCCTGGAGCCCCAGGGAGACTGCAAACCTCCCCCCTGCCGTGCACTCTCTCTCCCTCCACTCCCCCACCCCCATCCCACCACACCCTCTTCTCCATTTAACAGAACGAGTAATTAACAATGTTAATTCTAATCTCATTTGCTAATGAAGGCAGTCTAATTGCACCATAATTGGCAGCCGGCAGCAGCAGAAAAACACAAAATAAACCCTGCGTGTGTAATTCGGTTTAACTTCCTTATAATTACCTTGCAGGCTGGGCCCCGCTGGTTGGGGGTGGAGTGGGAGGTTGAGGAATTAAGAGGGAGGGAGCCAAGACCTGAGGGTGGGAGAAAGGGTGAACGTGCACTTACCTGTCCCACTCCTGATTATCCCCAGACCTCTGAGAGGAACTTCCTCCCCCTCACTTCCCATTTCCCACTTTGGGCTGTCCTGGTAGACCTAGTCTACAGGCTGACTTGCTGATCCTTAGTAGTCCATCCTCCAAAAGCACGGCTGTGAGTCTGAAGTCCAGCCTATCTTTCCATCCTCAACTCACAGCCTTGACCTTATTTTCCAGCAAGTCGGAGCAGTCCTGCTTTTGCACAGGCTGGTCCTCCATTTGGAATGCTACCCCTACCCTGCTACACCTCTCTGGAGAAAACCCACCCCTTTAAGGCCCTGGGAGGGAAGCCTTCCCTGACCCCCAGAGGCTGACTTGCACTCCTTTTCCATGTCACCTGGTACAAACCTGCATTATACCACACATCCCATTATTTTACCTGTGCCTGTTTACTGTTTACATGCTTTCTTTGTCACTAGATTGTGTCTTTGTTTAAATACACTCAGTGCCTGGCCCAGAATAAAATGCTTGATTCTATTTTTGTAGATTGCTTAAATGAGAGATAGGTGACCTTGAAGAAGGTTCTGGAAGCATGTGGCTAGGCGTGTTAGGGGACCTGGGTTCTGGTCCTGGTCTCTAGCTGACTTGCTGTGTACAACCTGAGGCACTTCTCTGTACAGTGAGAGGCTCACACTCCATAATCTCTCGTTTTCTATCTGTTTTCAAAGTCTAGGACTTTTTGAATTTTCATGGTTGAAATTCTTTCTCCCTTCCAAAATGAATGAATGAATGAATAAATAAATAAAAGGCAGCCAACATTATAATATCAATTCTGGACCATCTTTTTCACTGGAGGTGAAGTTCCCACCTAAGCTTCTTGTGCAGTCTTCTCCCTCTCCACCAGGTAACCTCACACTGATGTTAATGATTCTGAATAAATAAGTAAAATCTTCTCTGAACCCTAATATAATGTCTCCCACATCTATCCAAGTAAGCAATGCCTTAATAGCTTCCCCTGCCCAGTTTTGGAGAGAAATGAGTATTTGTTCTGCTTATGCATACAACCATCTCCATAGCAACCAGCTGTGCTTTAGGGTGAGCCACAACCGCTTTGGGTTAAGGGGTGGTAGGTGAAGGAAATTAGCATCTTAGGGTCTAAAGAAAGCACTTTAGAAGGAGCATCCTTCTTCCAAGCCTGGAGTCCCCACACGCTGCTCTCAGGGCATCCATCATGTGGTCCCTTGGTTTCACTTTTTCTCTGGAGACATCCCTTGTGGAGCCCTCCATCCTTCTCCTTTCACACGCACTGGCATAGCTGCAATCCTGGCGTTTCTTTATCACCACTTCAAAACCTCCTTTGCTTCTCTCCTGTCTGCATATCATGTTTCCTGGATCCTGCATCTTCATTTTTTCTTGGTTTATGGTTTCATTTTGGTGGTGCATGGGAGATAAAATTTCTGAGACTGCTTAGGAGAAATTTAATGCCATGCAGCTTCCCGATCTTTTGTATGTGACCAGATTTTTTCTTTCCTCTCTGGTGGCTTTAATATCTTTTCTTCATCCTCAGTGTTCTGAAATTTCCCCATGAAGCACCTTGGTATCGGGGACCCATTAATCTGGAAACTCATATCTTTCAGTGCTAAAACTTTTGCTTATATTAATTCTGTGATAATTGTCTTACTTCCAATTTCTTTCTCTTTCTGGATCACCTATTAATTAGATGTTGGATTTCCTGGACTGATTGTCTGACATTTTTTATCATTTTCACCTGTTTTTAAAAAATTTTATTTATTTGGCTGTGCCTGGTCTTAGTTGTGGCACGTGGGATCTTTGTTGCCTTGTGTGGGATCTTTAGCTGCGGCATGCGGGATCTAGTTCCCTGACCAGGGATGGAACCCAGGCCCCCTGCATTGGGAGCACGGAGTCTTTTAACTGCTGGACCACCAGGGAAGTTCCTCACCTGTTTTTTATTCTTATTCTTTTTGTTCTACTTTCTAGGAGATTTCCTCAATGTTATTCACCATCCCCCCAGTGGAATTTTCTCTCTCTCTTTTTAATTCCAAGAATTCTTTTTATTTATTTCCTGAATGTTCTTTTTAAAGAAAATTTAATAGGTGCCTGTTTCTTTTTCACAGATGCAGTATTTTCTCTTATTTCTCCAAGGATAATTGTAGGGTTTTGAGATATCCTGCTCCTTCCTAAATTGCTTCTGTTTCACCTGAGCCCCTTTCCCCCAGATTTTTTTTTGTTTGTTTTGGGGTCCTCATCTTTTGTATTGGATGCCCTGGCTGCCTGGAAGTTTCATGTGCATGGGCCTGGTGTGTGGCAAAACCGTGGAGGGCGTCTGGGGGACACCTAGCTCTCAGTCTGTTCTTGGGCTGTACTCTTCCATCAGAGAGGAATCCTCCGAGCTTCAGCCTGGGTGGTAGAAGCTGGGCTGCCAAAGTTCAGGAAATTGAGTGGGAGTAGGAGGTGTGTAGACCTTTACTTAGTACCTCTGTTTTCCATCAGCATCTTGCCCGTGGTGAGGCCTTGTGTTCTGGAATTTGTAGCTCTTCTCTCTTGTGCTGGGGAGTGGGGGTTATATCTGGAGGTTCTGACTATTTCATATGCAGACATTCAGTCAATGCTTCCGTTTTTAGCCTGACTTTGAGCCCCACTTTCAGAAACAGCTGGTATCCCCAGTACTGGAGGCTTTCTGGGCCTCTGCACTAGGGAGCAGCCAGGTCCTGCCCCCTCAGGTTTCAGCCTTCTCTGGCCTGGGGAGTCAGTCAGTGGTGCTCCCATCCGCTCCTCAGCATTGCAAATTTTGTTGCCTTCTCTCCTTTTCTCTTGTCTTGTTTAAGTCTTAACAAAAGCCCTTAGTCATTTCAGTGCTGTGTTGGGAGGAAGTGAGGTGAAGGGTGACTTCATCGTGTATGCACAGCATTTCAGAGTTTACACAGCCCATCTACATCCGTCCTCTCATTTTATCTCCACAAGAGCCCAGGGGACTAGGCAGCGAAGGAGGTTTTTTCCGTCACGTTTAACCAGAACCCCAAACATAATTCCTTAAGCAGCGTTTAAACAGAAGTGAGCAAGTGTTGGAAACAGAGGTGAGAGGCGCTTTCACGGCCATCGCCCCTGCTTCCTCATGCTCCCCATGTGGAATTTAATGAAGTGAAATGCCATTGGCAACATGGGCCCAGCGGGAAGAGGAATTTGGAATCAGGGCTGCTAGAAACAGCTTGGGTCCAGTGCACCTGCAGTAAAATTGCTTTGATGTAGTAACTGATGATGTGAAAATTAAAAGTTGAAAATCAAAGGCAAAGCCTGATGGTGGTGGGAGGCACTGAAAGAGGCCTTTGGGACTTCTCCCCTCTCTCCTCAACTCCTGTTTTTCTTTTCAGGCCTACTGTTTCTGCTCATTGCCATGAATGTCTATGTGTGTGTGTATGTGTGTGTGCATGCGCCTACATGTGTGTATTTGGATGCATCTGTGTATGTGCATGCATGCATCCAGGCGTGTGAGCACACCTCTGTGTGCATACGTGTAGTGTGTATCCATCTGTGTCTGTGTGTGTGCATGCATTTGTGGGTGTGTTGGGCAAGAGTGACAGTTTGTGAATTGCAACTTGGTACAGTGGAAAAGCAAAGGATGTAGAACTGGATTCAAGGATACCCATACTCATTGCATCTTAGGCAACTCTCTTGCTTTCTCTGAGTCTCTGTTTTCTTATCTGTAAAATGAAGTTCATGATATCAAAGCTGGATACCACATTTGAGGAAGGGGTTGTGAGAGTTCTTGGAGCGCTATATGGGGAAATACTTTGTAAAGTGTCAAGGATCATGCAAATGTCAGTCATTCATTTATTCACTCATTCATTCATTCTCTCATTCACCTGAGACACACTTACTGAGCATTTCCTAACAGGTCCCCTGTTCTGAGGAATACACTTCCTCTTGAGGGAAACAAAGACACAGGCACCTAGATACCCTGTGCAGAGAGCCTAGAAGGGCACTGAGCAAGGCACAGGCCCCAGCAAGAGGAGGAGGAGGCCCCTTAGAGTTCAAGGCGGGAAGTGGAGGGCGTGAGCAATTGATATTGAGCAGACAAATTGAGGCAGGAAGCCTGCATTAAACCCCCTTACAGCAGAAGGACAGAGTGTGAGGTGGATGTGAGAGAGTGTGACCTATCTGGTGATTTGCTGGGAAGTCAGTCTCAAGGTGCTGGGCGCCATGATGCTCCGGTCCACTGCTGGCCCTCCCACTGGGGACGGCTGGGCAAGCTCTGGGGAAGTGTTCACTCCAGTACTCATTCATGTATTCACTGTTGAATTTAACAAGCATTTGTTAAGCTCGCACTCCGCTAATCCAGTTGTAGGCTCTGGGGATGCAGCAGCAGGCCCACCTGGTGGAGCCCAAAGCCATGTGCGGGGTCCCCGTTAGCAGCCTAACCCCTAGGCACACCCTCCAGACTCAGGCTGGCTGCGAGGGTTCTCCCAGAATAATGTCACTGCAGAATTTTATGCTGTTTTTTCCCCTTCCAGAGGAAGCTCTGCCAGTGACTTTTACGATGCTGGATAAAAAGGCTTTTTTTTCCCCTTTAGATATTTTTATTTCACCTTTAAAGGATGTACATTAAGGGTGAGAACATCGCAATGCAAACTCTGCAGTAAATAACTCTTGGATCCCTTTCTCATGCCAGCGGAAGGACAAAAGGACAAGGCACGCTGGAGATGGCCTCCTCGCCTTCCGCATCTTCATGGCTAAACTACAAGCAGGTGGGGACAGTCTGCCCCCACTGCTCTGGATGGGGGTGACAGTCCCTCCCTGTGGCCTCTGGGGCCCGTGTGTGCCCCTCTCCTTGGCCTAAGGGTCCTTCGTCACCTACTGTGTGTGCCACGCTATGCTAAGCACTTCACATTGGCTTAGCACAGTGAGAGGGATAAGTGGTCAGGACTCTGGATCTGGTCTGCTTGAATTTGGCTCCTCTCTCCTCTACCTGCTAGCTGCGTTTGAGACCTTGGCCAAGTTATCTGACCCCTCTGTGCCTCAGTCTCCTCATTTGCATAACGGGATCACAACAGTGCCTACCCACTAGAGTTGTTGGGATGAATGAATAAATTCATGCTGGGAAAGCACATAGAAGAGTGTCTTGAGATATAGAAAAATCTTAATAAAATTTAGCTATTATTATTATTATTATTTCATCTTTTCATCACCTGAGCTGGCCCTGGCCTGTGCCTGTTTTCTCACTCAGATGAAGGGTATCCAGCCTCTTGTTTGAGCCTTTGAGGAAGGTGAAGTTGAGTGGCCTGCCCGAGGTCACCCAGTGGGAGAGCAGGGGTCAGTGGCGCTGAGGGCAAAGACCCCTTCTATAAAAAGCAGCCCCCAGGAGGCTTGTGCAGTCCCTGAAAGTTCTACTACTCCTGAGGAGTCACGCTGAGGTTTTCCTCTTGCAGCTGGAAGACAGGTCAGAAGGAGGGTGGCTTCCCCACAGCCAGTGTTGCCCCAGCACGGAGCCAGGGTCTGCACTCAGCTATCTCCACTGACTCTGGTCCCGGTCTTCGTCTTCTTTGTGGGGAAGCTGTCGACCATGGACCCATCTCTTTGGGGGCCTCAGACTTAGGAGGTTGCCCCTTGTCCCCCGACCCAGATGGGAGGGGTCCCTGGGCATAACTAGTGGAGATTCAAACCCTTGACTCTAAGCTGGGCTGTCCCACGTGTCGTTGGTGGCAGAAGCGGGGAGGTGGCCGGGGCGGTGAGGTCCATGATGACGCGTGCCCGTGGGCTCTGCTGGACTGAGAGACGCCAACCACAACCATTTTTAATGAAGCTGTCAGCTGGGCCACGGGGGCACAGGGAGCAGACTGGGCAGAAAATCATCAATTTAAATAGATAATGAGCCAAAGCCTTAGGTGGGGTGAAGGCCTGGGGGTCAGCAGGGCAGCATTGGAGGAAGCCAGAGGGGAGACCACGGCACAGACAGGCTCAGCTCCAGTGACCCAAACCCCACCCCACCCCACTGCAGGGGCTTCCCTGTGGCATGCAGGTCAGTGCAGCAAACTGTCCTCAGCATCGGCTCTATGCCAGGAACTGAGCTAGTGCTGGGAATAGAGACAGGAGTAAGATGCATCCCTGCCCTCAAGAAGCTCAGTCTGAAGGTAGAGGCAGACATCTAAGTGGTCAATTACACCATCATGTGAAATTGGCCGAGAGAAAAGCGGATAAGTTCCAATTCTGGAAATTGATGGCCTGAGTTTCCATCTTGACTCAACTCCCTCCTAGCTTTAGGACCTTGTGTAATTTACTTACCCTCTCATTGCCTCAGTTTTCCCATCTGTGAAATGGGGTGGACCATAACAGGGTTGTGACTATTATTGCTGTGTAACAAACTCCCCAAACTCAAGTGGCATGAAACAACCACCATTGTATTATGTGTCGACAGGTTCCGTGGTCAGGAATTTGGACAGGGCACAGTGGGGACGGCCTGTCTCTGCTCCACAATCTGGTGCCTCGGCTGGAAGACTTGAATGTCTAGGGGTGACGAAAGTGGCTGGGGCTGGAATCATCTGTCACTCACATGTGACTCCAAGGCTCAGCTTGGATGATAAGAGCAGAGCCACTAGTGGCCTGTGCTTGAGGCTTGGACTTCTCAGGGCCTGGTGGGTTTGGAGAGGGAGCATCTTGAGAGAGGAAATGTCTGGAAAGCAAGAGACCAAGGTGGAAGCTGCATGGTCTTTTATAACCTAGCCTGGGAAGGCACATCACATCACTGCTGCTGCATTCTATTGGTTGAGGCAGTCACAACCGACCTAGGTTTAAGGGGAGGGGACAGTTTTAAAACTGTCACTCTACTCATAGCATTGGATAATTAAATGAGACATGTAGTGGGTCTAGGACAATGCCTGTAAGCACCAAATCAATGTTAAGTATTATTATAATTAGTGCTGCTGGGGGGAGGAGGTGGTAAGGAAAGGCTTCAGGGTGAAGGGTGATATCTGAGCAGGATTTTGAAGGATGAATAGGAGTTTGCTATGTACCACCTAGGGAACACAATTCAGGTAGAGGAAACAGCTTAGGCAAAGTCAGAGAAGGCTTGAAACCATGACGTGTTCAGGGAAACCATGTGTAATTTGGTGTTTTTGTAGCATTGAGGGCAAGGAAGAGCATGACTGAGGTTACGTTGGAAGAGTGGCAGGGTGACAGGATCCAAAGCAGCGTCTTGTGGGCCCAACTGAGAAGTCCAGATTTTGTCCTGAGGGTATCAGGGAGCCATGGAGGGTTTCAAGCAGGGGAGTGACATGGCCAGTTTTGTCAGAAAGATCATCCTGGCAGCATTGTGGAGGACGGGTTGGAGGGATGAAAGTGGAGGCTGGGGACCAATGAGAAGGCCACTACAGAAAGAGATGAAGGGGGCCTGACCTAAGGGGTGTCGCAGTGAGGATGAAGTGGGGGAGTTGGATGCAGAGCCATTTAAGCTGTTACATCAACTCAGTTAGGGATAACTAGATGTGGAAGGAGAGGGAGTGGTCCAGGAGGGGCTCAGACCTGAGGCAGGAATGTCAGGCTGATTGTGGGTGATAGTTGTAAACATCGATCTTGATCCTGAGAATGGCCAGGGGTGCATGGCCAGCACTCAGTACTAGGGCCAGGCCTGGTCCTGCTGCCTCACTGGAGGATGACTTCAAC
This sequence comes from Eschrichtius robustus, assembly GCF_028021215.1. NCBI lineage: Eukaryota > Metazoa > Chordata > Mammalia > Artiodactyla > Eschrichtiidae > Eschrichtius > Eschrichtius robustus. Next base: position 46,609,440 of record NC_090843.1, read on the forward strand.
TCACCTCTGAATCCTTCCAAACTGGCTTGGGCCGTACTGCTTGGGCTCTGATTGGCTGTGGGGATGAGGGAGAGAGAGGATTTGAGGGTACCCCCACTTGAGAGCAAGGGCCGTACCTTTTCCCTCATGTGCCCAAAGTTTGTCTCTCTCCCCAGAACCTTTCCCTGGGCTGAGGGCCAAGTGTTGGTGATCTTGGCCGGGAGTGGCTTAGGGCCACAGAATGGCAGAATTCTAGAATATTGGAATGGGAGAGCCCTGAGAAGCCCTGAGTCTGGCCCTAGACATGACTGTGTTTGAGCCCTGGCTCTGCTTCTTCCTGGATGTGTGGATGGGGCCCTGTGCAAGGTAGAGGCTGTACCCTCACCTTTCCCACAGGATTGCTGACCCCTCACAGCACCGGGACCACAGATGGGAACAAGTGAGGAATGAATAGTGCTGAGAAATCTATCTGTCTGTCTGTCTGTCTGTCTGTCTGTCTGTCTGTCTGTCTGTCTGTCTATCTATCTATCTATCTATCTATCTATCTATCTATCTATCTATCTATCTCCTATTATAAGGAATTGGCTCCCACAATTACAGAGGCTGAGAAGTCCAAGATCTGCCGGTGGCAAACTGGAGACCCAGAAGAGTTGATGGTGTGAGTTCCAGACCAGTGTTCCAGCTCAACAGTCAGACAGAGAGAGAGAGAGAGAGAGAGAGCAAATCCTTCCTTACCTTTTTGTTCTATTCAGGCCTCCAACAGATTGCATGAGGCCCTACAACATTGGGGAGGGCAGTCTATCAATTTAATTCTTAATCTCTTCCAGAAACACCCTCACAGACACACCCAGAATGATGTTTAACTAAATATCTGGGCACCACGTGGCTTAGTCAAGCTGACACAGAAAATTAACCATCACAGAAGAGATTGCTAAGGGCCACCCAGCAAATTAGTGGCAGACCCAGAGCAGGGTCTGTCCTGGGCAGAGGTTTCTGCCAGTATCTCTAAACCATGGCACGAGGATAGAAGTGGCCTCCTCCCGAGAGAGGGTGCTGCCTCTGCAGCCAGGGGCCCTGGGTTCTAGTTCTGGCTCTGCCACTTTCTAGCTGAGTGGCCCTGGGCATTCACTTCCTGGGGCCCTTGTTTCCTTCCTTGTGCAGAGAAAGTGTTTTGTGAATCTATGATTTGTTGAGTGACCGTACTGCATGTAACAGCAGGATGAGGGGACCTGGGGCAGGAGACTGATACTTAGTAGGGTACAGCATATGGGTCAAGAGGTGGGTGCTGGAGCCAGCATCTCAGAGCCACCAGCTCTGTGACCTTGCAGGAGTTACTTGCCCTCCCTGCACCTGTTTCCTCATCAGCAAATGGGGATCCAACGAGCTAATGCATTCTAAGTGCAGAGCATGGCATGGAGCTCATGCAAACCCTCCAAGAATATTAGTCATTAGTATTTGTTGAGAGCCTACCATATGCCATGCATTTTATTTACATAAAATTCTCAGCTCATCAAATCATCCCAACAACCCCAAGAGCTGGTGTGGCAGAGGCAAGACTACAGGCTCCCAAGACCCTGTTTCCTTTCCCTCCTGGACACACAGCCTGCCCTGCAGTGGGGCCAGGTAACCTCAATCTGCCCCGTGGAGTGTGAGCGATGTAGCGCACGCTGCCTCTTCCAGGCTGGCCTCTCAAACCCCCTTTGTGAGGCTCCATGTATTCTCTTTTTCCTCTTCTGCTGGTTAGCTGGGGGGGCGTGTAAAGCAGTGGTTCTCAAGCGGAGTAATTTTGTTCCCCCTCTCCCTGGGGACATTTGGCAATATTCAGAGACGTTTTTGGTTGTCACAACTTGGAGGAATGCTAGTGGATAGAGGCCAGGGATGCTGCTAAAGAAGCACAGCACAACCCCTGCAACAAAGAATTAGCCATCCCAAAGGTCAATGGTGCTAAGATTGAGAAGCCCTGGTCTGGAGAGTCCTGAGGCCCTGGGATAATCTGAAAAGAAGAGCCTGGGTTCCTGAATGTCTGTATGGAGCACAGCTCTCCTCGCCCCCAAGGTGTTAGACTGGAAGTAAATATATCTTTAAACCACCTGAGATTTGGGGGATTACTTTTTAGAACAGTTGGCGCCTTGCTATTGTTACGCCCAGTTCATTGATGAGGCAACTGAGACACAAGGTCACAGAACCTGTAAGTGACAAAGTGTGGGTTTGAGCCCAGGTTTGCCTGGCTGTGATACCTGTGTTTGCTTCAGAACCAGTGAGGCCTCTTTTCAGCTCCTGGCTCTAAGGAGAAGCCTCGTCATCATTTCTCTCCCCTCTCTCTGCATCCCCGAGGGGATTTTAGGTGGAGGCAGCTGCAGAATAAATCACCAAGTTGCTGCCAGGGCTCTCCAGCTCTGAGGCCTCCTGCTGTTGGGTGAAGCGTGCTCCCCAGAACAAGCTGGCTGTGTCCCTCCTGGTCTCATCCCCAGGGAGCCCAGGTTGGTGATCTGTGACAGCAGCCGCCCTTTAAAAAGGGCTGGTGCACACCCGCTGCATGTACCCACTGTCCTCTGCAAAGGGCCCCTCCCATTACACTCTGCTCTCCTAAGCCAGCCCCCGCCTGCTCCAGGTTTGAATTTCCGGGCAGGTATCTGGAGGCGTCTCGGCTCCCTGTTAATTTCCTGGCTTGGCTTCCTGAAAGGGAGAGGGCTCAGAGGTGGCTGCCTGGAGCGATGAGGAGATAGCAATGTCGGCTCTGGCTTCCTGCCTGTCTGCAGGGGCACCGGTGCCCATCAGCCTGCTGGAGGAACCCTGTCCTTGCGGTGCCACCATGCAGAGGAAGTTGAGGGTGAGGGCTGCAGGTGGGCTGCAGAGCCTCATCTGGGAAAAGCCTGTGTTCAAGCCTCCAAGAACTGTGTGTGTGTGTGTCTGAATGTGCCTGGGGGTGTCTTTACCTATGCCTCTGACCCCAAGAGTTGTAGGAGCCGCTAACAGGTCATCTGGCACAGAGGTTTTTTCTGTGTCTGCGCACGTTAGCATCCTTCCGACACATTTCAGGGAGGGAGCCCCTCCTTTATTGATGTAACTTACAGTGATGAACTCAAGCCTGTACCAGTGCTCTGATGGGTAGGAAGTCCTTCCTTCAGTCTGTTCCAAGTCCCTCTTGTTGCAGGTTGGGTCCATGGTCTCTATTTTGTGGAAATAGATCACATCTTTTTGCCTTCCTGATGTAAGCCCTTCAAGTACCTGAAAATAGAAATTGAGTGCCTCTCTGAAAATACTTCCCAGATTCTCTTTTGCAGACCAAGCAAACACACCTACCCTAACCTTTTTTTCCACCAATAAGGATGACCGCTGGGGAAATGTACGGTAGGAAAAAACGTGTCTTCAAGGTTCCTCTCCTTATCTGAGTTTCTTCTCTCCTCCTCTAAAAGCCCCCATTGGTATAGGAAAAGCACAGGCTTTGGGATGTGCTTTCCTACTCATGTGTGGTCATTTATGAGCTGGGCAGCGCCAGCCAGGTGACTTAACCGCTCTGAGCAAGGCGCAGATCCTGCATTTTGCACGAAGCAAGTTACAGAGCAGACGCACAGTAAGTGTTTATTTCTTCCCCCTGCCTTTTTACTTTCCTTCTCTCCCACCAACTCTGGGAGTCAGGTGCTCCTCCTCTCACCCGCCTCTCTCTTACTTTCTCTCCGGCCCTTGGCTGCTGCAGCCAAACCTGATCTGCTGGGTGCCGGGTGGGCATTGGCCAAGAGTGTGGGGGAAATTAACTATATCCCGGGGAGGGATGCCAGGCACCAGCTGCAGGGCAGGTGAACATGGGAGAAGGCTTTCCCTGTTGCCTCTGCTCCGGAGCCCACTCTCCACCTCCAGGTCATTGAGTCACTCTCTTGACACCTCTGCTATGGGTTTCTGTCAGTCCCAACACCTCCTCTGTTAAAGCCCTGACCACAGCCCTGCTGTCATCAGAATGTGGTATGGTGTGGGGTCACTTGATTCCCCTACAGCAGAATGCTCCAGGAATCTTAGAGTATTGTGGCCATTTTCCAGATGGGAAAACAGACTCAGAGAGGGGCCATGATCTGCTCAAGGCCTCCACCAAAGTAGGGTGAGACCCAGGTGTCCTGATTCTGGTCCAGTGCCGTCTCCACTGTGTTAGTTAAAAGCGGAGGCTGATTGTGACACTTACTCCTTTGGAGGCAGGAGATGCAAAGGTCCCTGAATACAGTGAGGGCACAGGGGCGCTGTCTAAAGAGTTGCCTCTCTCTTTTCAGGAGAAGGGAGATGGCCCAGGCTTCCCTGAGCAAAGGAGGCCTCAGGAGGATGGCAGCTCGTTTTCCTGAGGCTGGGCCCCCATTAAGTTCTTATACCTGCAAGCAGCCTTTCAGATTGGCCGTTGCCACTGCTGTCAGTGTGTCACATAAATCCTCACAGAGACAAGAAGCAATTAGGGAGAAGAGAGAGAGAGGGAACGAGCAGAGATTCAGAGGGAGATGGAAAGAGAAAGTGAGAGAAAGAGAGGGAGAGATGGTAGGACACAGGGAGAAACACATTCAGATACAGAGACAGACAGCAAGACAGACGGAGAAACAACAGAGTCTGAAGAGAAGACAGAGAAGGAAACATGGAAAGCGAGTGTGAGACAGAGGGACACGGAGAGATGAACAGGGTGAGGCAGAGAAGGAGGGAAACAGAGGTACTCAAAGTGACAGATGGAGAAGCGGGAGAGCATGGATGGACAGAGACACACACACACCACACACACACGCACACACCACACACACTCACAGAGACACAAAGGGAGGCTGGGTTAGAAAAAGAAATTGAGTTGAGTAAAAAAAAGAAAAAGAGACACAAAGATAGACATAAGGCAAAAAAGGGGGTCCAGACAGATGAGTTTTCTTTCTGCAAAATGTAGAAGTTTTCTCTTTGGCCGCACTGCACCGCTTGTGGGATCTTAGTTCCCCAACCAGGGATTGAACCCAGGCCCTCAGCAGTGAAAGCACTGAGTCCTAACCACTGGACCACCGGGGAATTCCCAAAATGTAGAGTTTTAAACTGGTTTGGGAGTGAAAGGGAAGATGCGGTATTTATTCTGTGAATCATGAAATAATCGGCTTGGGTGGAGCAGAGTTTAAGGACCAGAAAAAATTGTGTGGAAGTTTACATTTTCACACACACTTGCGCTGTGCAAAACCCCTGTGAGGCAGGACACGCAGGGACCGTTGTCACTCACATATTTTCAAGGTAGAAAAGCAGAGGGTCAGTGATTCCCCAGGCCTCCAGTCACCGAGATGGGCCTCACTGAAGAGCTTGCTCGTTGCCCTGGTGATCTCAGCAGTGTTTGGGGAAGGCTCACCCTAGGAGCCAGAAAGGCGTTCAGAAGCTGTTCTGGATCCTGGCCCGGGGTGGAGGTGGAGGGCACTGGAATCATGGTGAATTCACAGCTCATGCCAGCCTTTCACAGCAGGGGTGTCCATGGCTGGAAACTTGCCTCTTCCCTTTTGTGAGTCTGAACTCTCACTGTGGGTAGTTTTGAGTGTGGAGTGCTCAGAATGAACCGTGTGCTTCACGTCTGCCTACAATCCCAGCCACGATTTGACACCCGATTTTGTCTGAGATGAGATGTCCAGTGCCTCGGGGACTTTGAGGAGAGGAAACTTCCGTCCCCCACTCCATCCCCACCTCTTTCTTACTCATTTTTCAAATATTCAGTATGCACCAGGCAACTATTGTAGGTATTAAGGAATATGGCAATGAACAAAACCAATAATAGTAATAATAGTAAAACAACCCCTGTCCTCAAGGAATTTATATTTTAGAGGGGTTGACAAAAACAAACAAAATAAATTTAAAAGATAGCATTATTAATGATGGTACATGCTATGGAGGAAGACGTAAAGCATGAGGGGAGATTGGGGGTGCTGGTGGTATAATTCATGGATGTTGGCTGGAGGGCCTTACCCAGCAGGGGACATCTGAGTAAAGATCTGAAAGAGGGAGGGGAGTGTGAATATCTGTGCATGTGCAAATGCCCTGAGGCAGGAGCAGGCCTGGCAGGGGTGAGGAATAGCAAGCAGGCCAGTGTGGCTGGAGCAGAAAGGATGCAGGGGAGAGTGGTAGGCGATGAGGGCAGAGAGACGGGGAGGAGCAGAGCACGTAGGGCCGTGCAGACCATTGTGGTGACTTTGGCTTTTGTCCCAACTGAGATGGAGCCATTGGAGGGTTTAGAGCAGAGCAGTGCCCGGACCTGACTTCGGTTTTCACAGGATGCTCTGATGGCTGGGTTGAGCCTTGTATGCAGAGGACAGGAGCCAAAGCAGGGAGATAGTTTTCGGCATTAGTGAGGTTCTTCGAGGTGCCAGATGAAAAGGCACAGTTACTGCTCTCAGAGCGCGTTGTACTTAGCAGAAGGTGTGGGGATCACGGGGACAGGTGACCTTCACCTCCACGCTGCGCGCCCCAGGGGAAAGAAAAGCTGAACTTGCAACCACAGCTTCTGAGTTGGACATAGGAGGGAGGGCAAGAAAAGCAATTTTGTTAAGGATATGTGAGATGCTGACGCTGTTCATACCAATGCCATTTAATTTAAATCATCACACCAGCTTATGAGGTATTCTCCCCTTTTTCTAGACAAGGGCCCTGCGGCTCACAGTACTTAAGGAGCTTGACTGAGCTTACACAGAAAGGTGGGAGCCTCGGTACCCAGACAGAGTGGACCTGCCTGGAAGCCCTGACGAGGGCCTCCCCCTCCTCCCCACGTCTGAGGAGCCCCAGGGCCCTTGATTCCTCTGAAGTATCTTGGCTCCTTCCATTCGTCTCTTTAGAGGAGGCTCTCTTTAGTCCCTGAATGAGTGAGTCGAGCTTTTTTCTACTTTGGAGCCTTGTACAGGCTGTCCCTCTACCCAGAACACTCCTCTCTAATCCTCTTTCGTAGGCAAACCCCACTCAGCTTTCAGGTCTCAGATACCAAGTTACTTTCTCGGGGGGCCTCCCCTGATCCCTGATCACATGTCTTATTTATACAGCATTCATGATTTTTCCTTCAGTGCTCATCCTGGGGCAGAGACGGGAAAGGGAGAAGGAGGGAGAGATGCCCACGGAGGGAGAAGTGAGATGGGAGGCATCTGGGGTTGGGAAGGGTCAGGGATGGGCTGCTTCTGCAGGATGGGGAAGACTGGGGCCAAGGACAGATGGACCTGCCAGGGGCACGCGTGCAGTGAGCTGTGGGCAGGGCCTGGACTCTGTCCCCCTGACTTAAGACGGTAAGATGTCCTTGATGATACCTTTTGTTCCCTTCTCATCTTTCTCCTCTGCATTCACAAGCAGGGCAGGGGAGAAAGCCAGGGAGATGGGGTCCTGAGAAAGTGAGATGTTTGTTCTCAAGCACACAGTGGGGCCTGGACTTGGGCAGAAACACCAGCACCCATCTCCCAGCTGGACCCTCTCCCATCGAGCCCTTTCTCACACACAGGGGCCTGGCACCAAGGACCCCACTTTTCCCTCCTTGCTCACACCCTTCCCAGCAGCTGGAGAAAAGGAGGGACTTGCCCAGCCTGGGGTCTGTCCCCTGTTGCCTCTCCGCTGCCGTGGCAAGGGGACTGGGCCGTTCCCTTCCCTTGTTTCCCTCTGCTCTCACTCTTCCGTCGGGGGCGCACAGCTCCCAGCTCTCCTGGGGGCGTGGCAGACCTGTCACATCCAGAGAGATGAGGCTGAGTGTTGCTGGGGCCTGGTGGGGCCGTCGCTGGTGGAGACAGCAGGTGATGGTGGCCATGAGTGACGTCGAAGCAGTCGGGGATGAACCCCCCCTCCTACTCTGGGGAATCTCACCTTCAGAACCGTCTTGGAAATGGAATGTGACCCTGGTGCCATGGCTTAAGACAAATAAGACCTCAGGCCAAATGAAATCAGGGAGCGGGCTTGAAAGAAGTCAAATTCCCTTTTCTTCTTTTGTAGTCTCCTGCTTTCAAGTGTCCAGGGCACTCTGAGTTTTGAAGGCATCTGCTTGCTCTCACTTAATCCTAGAAAGTGAGGGTGTCTCGAAGACCAGGGCAGGGAGACAATGGTTGTAGGTAATGAGGAAGGTCAATGTCGGTGAAAGACAATTTTTCCTGGCTTGGTCTCAGGCACTTTGGTTTTGCTTTCACTTTGTTGGGAGAAGATCTGGTCTAACGTTCTCCTTATTATTTATGTTTCTTCATTATCTAGCCACTTGAGATAGTTCCAGTTGGTGCTGGCTTCTTGCAGCAAGCATGAGAGTGGCACAGCAGAAAGGACACAGGCTAGGAGCTGGGAGACTGGACTTTGCCGTGAAAAGCTATGCGATCTTATGTCCTCACTTGTCCTCTCTGGTCCTTATGTTTGTAGGGCTAGGTTTGACCAGAGGACCTCAGGCCCCTGGGTGGACGTGGCAGGTCAGTGTGGCAGAAGGATGTAGCCAGACCCTCTGGAAGGTAACTCTGGATTCTGTGGGAGGTGAGGCCTCTGGCTGCTACCAGGCCCTGTGTGTCTGCTGTCTTCTCACGCTGGGGAATTCCAGGCTGGCCTCCCCTCGCCTGGCTCATCTCCCCCCACCCCCCCGGGCATCCTCAGTGAGGCCTTGGCCCCCATCTGTTTCTCACTCCCTGATGGGAATTTCCCTCCAATGCAGCGGTGGCCTCCACGGACCTCAGCTCCTCCAGGGCTGGAAACACTTCATTTACCAGACATGAGGCTGCTGATCCACGCCTCTCTCTTACTGACTCCCCGGCCGCGGATAAGTGTGGGAACAGATGGAAATGTCAGATTTGAAGACGGATGCTTCTCTCCTAGACCTGGATATCCCTTAGTGGTGGTGGTGGGGGGGGGATGGGCTCCCTTGGGGGAAACAGGCTGAGAGGGATGCAGTCTGTGTTTATTCATCTTGGCTTGGAGGTAGGAATGAGCACCAGGGGTTGGAAAATAGGGGCCAGTATTGGCTTAGTTTCCTCCTCACTCTGAGCATCTCTCTCGCTCTGGGCCTCAGTCTATCTGTAAAATGAGGGGGTTGGATGACGTCGATATTCTCAAATAACGGTTCATGGGCAGCTGCATCAGAGTCACCCAGCTGCTTGTTAAAAGTGAGGAGGACCAGTGCCCTCTGTAGGCTTTCAGCATCAGAACTTCTGGGCAAGGGCCTGGGAATCGGTGTTTTAATGCATTCCACCAGGTGATTCTGATGCATGTGAAGTCTGACCGTGGCTGGAGCAGATGAGCCCAGGGCCCTCTGGCTGGAGTGTATCCCAGCTCGTCTCCCTCGTGCCCTGGCACGTGACTGAGTGCTCGGTGCCATGTGCAAATGTTATGTCGTGTGAAGTCCTGTAGGAGGATCTAGGGAGGTTTCTCTCTGTCTCTCTCTCTCTTTTTGTCTGCGCCATGAGGCATGCGGGATCTTAGTTCCCTGGCCAGGGATGGAACGAACCTGTGCCCCCTGCAGTGGAAGTGCGGAGTCCTAACTACTGGACGGCCAGGGAAGTCCCTCTCTCTCTCTTTTAAAAAAAAATAATGGCACGGCTCTTTTTTAATCAGAAAAATAAGACCCACATTTTGGGGAAGGAGACCCTAGGGGAGAACCACATGCCTCACCTAGAGATTCCTTAGAAGGCAACAGTCACACCTTCGGGTGATGCTGAGGGAGGGGGATAGGCCTTGTTCTGTGTGACGCTGGAGGCAGACCCAGGACTACAGGTGAGTGTTGGAGGAAGGAAGTATTTTCGTACAGGAAGAGCTCCGCAGGCGCCTTCGGTGGTGGTGCGCGCCCCATCAGTCAGGGAGTGTGGGCCGATGATGTGTACTCTCCTGGGGAAAATGTGCTAGAAGAGCCTCAAGCTGCTCGTGGATTTGAAGACATTTATGAAGGCCCCTTTCAAGTCAGAGCTGCTAGGGTTCCATAAAAGTCAGGCAGCTTTGCCTGCCTAAGATTTAAAGCAATGTGTGCACATGTGTGCTCACACACGTCCAAAGAGCCATTCGTGTGTGCAAACCTCCAGATACCTGTGTACGCGTGTACACGAGTACACGTTTGCCTGTGTGACACACAGGCCTCTTCCCACGGGCAGTGAGTGCACACTGGCACACAACACGGACACGTGCATAAACACTACAGACAGGCTGTGGTTCGCACACCGCATACGTCTGGCTCAGCCTCTTCCCTCTGGCTGTTGGTTCCCCTCCCCACCAGAGCCCGGGGCCTCCCTGTGCAGCTTCCATGCTGGTCTCCAGAGTCAGAGCCTTGTTTAATCTCCATTAGCTCTCTTATTTCTGGCACCAAATTAAAAGTGTGACCAAAAGTTAATTATTCTAATTCAATTTGGCCCTAATGCAGAGCACGTGGTGATGGGAGGCCCTGGCAGAGGTGGGCCAGGTGTGGGCAGGAGGAGGAGACCTCAGGATTTAATACATCTTAATGACTCTTCAGGAAAATACCCCGAAGCCTTTTCTCTCTGCCTGTTTCCCAGCCACTCCCCCAGGCCCAGCCTCCGGATTTCCCAGAAATCTCAGGGTGCTTTTGGGAGCTTGGCTTTGGGAAATATTTGAGGAGATAGCAGGCCAGAGCAGAGGTGGAAAGGGGTGTGTGTGTGTGTGCGTGTGCGCGTGTGCACGTGCGCACACACGTGTGGATGCTGAAGGAGAACACAGTCCAGACTCTCATGTCAAGAAGCCTCTGGAGGGCTTCCCTGGTGGTGCAGTGGTTGAGAATCTGCCTGCCAATGCAGGGGACACCGGTTCGAGCCCTGGTCTGGGAAGATCCCACATGCTGCGGAGCAACTAGGCCCGTGAGCCACAACTACTGAGCCTGCGCGTCTGGAGCCTGTGCTCCGCAGCAAGAGAGGCCGTGATAGTGAGAGGCCCGTGCACCGCGATGAAGAGTGGCCCCCGCTCACCGCAACGAGAGAAAGCCCTCACACAGAGACGAAGACCCAACGCAGCCAAAAATAAATAAATAAATTAAAAAAAAAAAAAAAAAGAAGCCTCTGGAGGGCCAAGCCAGAGCTTCTCTCTCGAGGTTACACTACTGAGGTCCCCTCTGAGCCTTCCTCCTTGGACGAAGCAGACAGAGATGAAGATTACTGCCTTTGCTGGATGCTTGGGAACAGCCAACCCTCCTTTCCTCCGGCACAAATTGCTTTCCACATCAGTCTCCTGCTTCTGCCTGCACTCCCCGCTCAGTCTTGTCTGTTCATTCTCCACCCTCTCCCGCTCAGGAATGTAGCTTTCCCTAGTAACCAGATCTTCCCCAGACACGGAATCTCGTCCCCACATTTGGTCATGGGGCCCTTGTTGGTTGCTGGGGCTTGGATGAGCAGGGGGCGGTCTGAAGGAGAATTAGAACTTTTGCCCCGAGGGCTTTCTGTCTTGCTCAGGAATCAATCCTGGGCCTTTGGGAGATCCTGGACTGATGCAGGAAGCAGCATCTTAGTGGGGAATGATAGATCAACAGTCACAGACTTCTGGCTCATGAGTTCATGTCCTGGATGTAGGGCCAGGGAGGGTTGTGGGCACAGAGGGTAGGGATGCCAGGCAAGAGGGGTTCTAGGCCTCCAGATGCTGCCCACTGGCATCCCTGTGCTCTTGCATAGCAGGTGCTGGAGTGTAATCGCTAGGAGCACTGATCTCTAACATGCATTAAGAGGAAAAGCAAGGAAATTGAGTTTTGTTCTTGATCCAATTAGGGAAAATACCAGAGATGGCAGGTTAGTGTGTCTGGTACTCACTGGCTCCTCCAGCCATTTAACTACGCATTCTGGTTCAGCTGTATCACTCGAGTGAAGCAATAGGCACGAGGGGGTGAGCCAGCAGCCTGTGGGGCTAATGGATGAATCAGGAAGGAGGGTGAGTGGTACCTGTCAGGGGGGCATCTCTGGGATGAATGAGAGGTGGCCTGACTTTGTCCTTCACTAGGTGACTCTACCCTGGCCTGCTCACTGGGCAGCAGGTTTCTAGATCCCAACCAACAGGATGGAATTTGGCAGAGTTTTTCTTAGCCCTAGAGGGTTGGGCTGGATTTATATTTTCTGGTAATCCTTTCTCCTCTTATGCTTCCTCTTCTCTCTCTTCCTTCTTTTTTTTCTCTTCTCCATTCTCTAGGAGTTATAAAGATGGTGAGGAGTGGAGAGGGAGCAAATACCAGCAAAGGATTTAGCATAAGTAAAGTCAAAGAGAGGGAGAAGGCAAGGGAATGGACCGTCCTTGCTGGAGGAGGGTGGTGGATGAGACTGGACCAATTGTGAAGGACCTGGGATGTCAGGGGCTGTGTCTTGTCCACTGTTGCATCTCCACTACCTAGCACAGTGCCCAGCACAGAGTAGGTGTTCAATAAATACATGCTGAGTAAATGAATGACATTGGCCTGCAGTCAATGTGGAGCCTGAACTTCAGCCAACTGAAGGTGGTTGAGGGGTAGAGTAGCATGATCCTGACATTTATCAAGTACCCTTGGGGGAAGAATTGGAGTTTGGGGTCCTTGCCCTGGAGGAGCTCGCCCTCCAGCTGGAGAGCTAATCCACTCATGCATGAAGGATTGTAAGGCAACTTATTTGAGAAATAGCACAGACTTGCTAAGGGGCTCCATAGTAAGGAGCATAGAGTTGTGGAATTAATTAGAAGAAGATTCTTGGAGAAAGTTGGGCTCTGATTTGAATTGATGGAGGGGATCTTGGAGGGCATTCTTGGTAAGAGGAATAGCCAGAGCAAAGGCAGGGGGCAATAGGGGTTTGTTGGGAGGAGGAAGAAAAGAGACTGACCCATTGTATTTAATAAGATCCTAGAACTTGAAAGAGCCTTCAGTTTTTTTCAGGTCAGCAAACTGAGGCTCAGAAAGGGTAAATAGGAAGCCCAAGTTCACACAGCAGATGCTAAGAGGACCAGAACCTTCTGTCTCCCAGTCCAGTGCTCTTTCCTCTACGCCATACCACCAGCTCCCCTTTGGGACAGAGCATAGAGTACAAATTTAACGAACCTAGTCACAGTGTGTCAAGGAAGGAGAAAGAACCCCCAAACTTTGGTGCCCTTTCTGGCATTTGCACCATTCGAAATGTCTTGCATCTTAGTTTCCTTTTGGAGACACTAGAAAGATCCTAGGCACCCTGGGGGATGATGAGGATGGGGTTTGTGTGTGTGTGCATGTGTGTGTGTGTGTGTGTGTGTGTGTGTGTGTGTGTGTGTGTGGTGGACCGATGACTGGGTTGGGCTCAGAGTTCTGACTCAGTTTGCCATAACCCTTGCTCCCACTCTGGGATTTGCGGACTTTGCTGGAGCTCTTCCTTTTTTTTTTTTTAAATTACATTTCATGTTTTCTGTTTTAATAGATCTTTATTGGAGTATAATTGCTTCACAATACTGTGTTAGTTTCTGTTATACAACAAAGTGAATCAGCCATATGCATACGTATACCCCCATATCCCCTCCCTCTTGAGCCCCGCTCCCACCCTCCCTATCCCCCCCTCTAGGTCGTTGCAAAGCACTGAGCTGATCTCCCTGTCCTATGCTGCTGCTTCCCACTAGCCTACTATTTTACATTTGGTAGTGTATATATGTCCATGCAACTCTCACTTCGCCCCAGCTTCCCCCTCCCCCGACCCCGTGTCCTCAAGTCCATTCTCTGTATCTACGTCTTTATTCCTGTCCTGCCACTAGGTTCATCAGTACCATTTTTTTTTTTTTTTTTAGATTCCATGTATATGCGTTAGCATACGGTATTTGTTTTTCTCTTTCTGACGTACTTCACTCTGTATGACAGACTCTAGGTCCATCCACCTCACTACAAATAACTTAATTTCGTTTCTTTTTATGGCTGAGTAATATTCCATTGTACATATGTGCCACATCTTCTTTATCTGTTCATCTGTCGGTGGACACTTAGGTTGCTTCCATGTCCTGGCTATTGTAAATAGTGCTGCAGTGAACATTGGGGTGCATGTGTCTTTTTGAATTATTGTTTTCTCAGGGTATATGCCCAGTAGTGTGCTTGCTGGGTCATATTTGGAGCTCTTTATTTGACCTGTTAATCTTTTCTTCTTTCATAGTCAAAGTCCTCCCTATAATGATGGCTTTGGGGAAAGTTTTGCTTTTCCTTCAACTGACTCCCTGCTGGCCCAGACTTTGCAGTGTGCACATCGAGTTTCTCAGGGCTGATTCTGGCTTTGTTTCTGGGACCTCTGCTGTTTAAAAAGAAAAAGAACAAAGCTGTTCTTTTACTTCCAGGGAGTGAGTACAATTTGCTAGTACCTCCAGAAAGATAGTGTTATGCAGAATGGTAAGGAATAGACTACGGGGGCACTGCTAATTTCCCCTGATAGTGTAAGAAAAATATCAGTGTCAGATCCTGCCACCAACTGTCTGTGTGGCCCCCTTCTCTGAGCCTCAGTTTCATCCCTGGGAATGTGAGAGAATTAGACTGGATTTTCTCTGAAGTGCATTAAGTTTTAGCCATCTAGAATTCCATGTGTATGTCTCAATTTCTCCCTTGGTCAGAGATATTTATTGAAAACTCCTTTTGTACAAACACCTGCCTCTCCCTCCTCCCCACCACTATACATGGAATGACTTAAAGCACAGTTGCAATGAAATGTACCTCATTATGCATCTCATTACATGAGCAATGAGAGGGGATGTTAGCATTAGCATCTTGGTTAAGGCCATGGGCTCTGGAGGCAGACCTCTCTGGTTGGAATCCTGGCTCTACCACTTATTAGCTGTGTAACCTTGGGTTAGTTGCATAATCTGCAGACCTCAGTTTCCTCATCTGTATAAATGGGGATGCTAATGATACTCATTGTACTGGGTGGCGAGTACATGAGGTTATCTAAGTAAGATGCTTAGCACCAGTCTTGACACATAGGAGGCACTCATTACATGTTAGCAATTTTTGTAATTATGATGACTGCTTTGCTGTATATCTCAGCGCTCTCCTGCCTAAATTTCTTTATTTCCACCCCTTCTGTTGCCCATAGCTACAGTCCAGACCACATAGCATGGCTCACAGAGTTCCCTCTGACATGGGTCCTGACTGCATTTTGAGTTCCCAATCCCTCCTTCTTCCAAAAACCATGAAAACTTTACACTCCAGGAATACTCAACTGCTAACAATTCTCTGAAATTATGACACCGATTCATTCTCAGATGTCTTTGTATAGCAAGTATCTTTGCTAGGAATGTCTGTCCTCATCTTGTTGTCACAATCTGGTCCAGATGCCCCCTCATCTGTGACAATTTCTCTAACCCTTCACGCAGGGACAACCACTTTCTTTGGGGGAAGTCATGCACCCAGAACATACTGACATTGGATGGATTCCCTGGAATTGAGAGCATTTGCTTTACTAATCTACCGTCTTTACTGTGAGCCACTTGAGAGTGGAGACTTCAGTTTTATTTCTATCCCCAGTGTCTAACACAGTGCCTGAGTTAACTCTGGTTCCAACCAAGCCATCTCTCCATTGTACATAGACCATAGACTCAATGAGATTCTCTGAGCTGCATATGAAATACTGAGAATGGATGTTGGATATGTCAAGAACAAGGAACAAGTTGAATGGTGTTGCGAGTGGGGATGCAGGAATAATCTGAGAAGATTTACCAAAAGGGTGAGTCTTGAGCTGGTTTTGGAAGCTGGTTCAAGGTCTCCTTCATGGGAGCAGGTGCTCTTGAGGGCTTGGTACCAGGTACCTCAGTCCCCACTTAGGAACAAAGGAACAGAGTATCTGCTCACCTCATCGTCATTCCCAATCTAGGTCCCACCACCACCCCTTTGCTCAAGCCTGTAACCTGGGCTTCACCTAGATTGCTCCTTCCCTCTTACCCCATATATGCCCCCATAAACACCAAGCCATAGATTTAACCTCCAAAATATCTCCAATTCATCCACTTCTTTCCATTTCTACTGCCACCACCCCAGTCCAAGTATCATTACCCTTTGCATGGATTCTTGCAATAACTTTCTAACTGATGCGTTTGCGTTCACTCCATAGCCCTGTATCAGTTAGAATTAAGTTGGAGTGTGAGTAACAGAGACTCAAAATTACATGGAAAAGTCTGTAGGTGAGCAGTTCAGGTGGCTTGCATGGTGGCTCTGCTCCATGGCATTGTCAGGCACTGAAGCTCCTTTTTATTTCAGTGCTCTGCCATTTTTACCTTGTCACCTGGTGGACCAAGATGGCTGCTCCAGCTCCAGCTATTACATCTGCAGTCCAGCCAGCAGGGAGGAGGACACTCCATTTAAGGACACTTCCTAGACAGTGCACCCACCATTTCCACTCATATCGCATTGTCCAAAACTGAGTCACGTGGCCATACCTAGATGCAAGAGAGACTTGGGCTGGAGTCATGTGCCTGTTGACAAATCAGAGGCACTGAGGAAGAAGGTGAGTGGTGGTATTGGGGAACAATTCGTGGCTTTTACTACAAAGCTCTACAACAAGTTCATCATCATTTCACTCCCCTGCTTAAAACCCTACAGTGGTGTTCAGGTTGTCTCAGGGTAAAATTCAAAATCTTAACACAACCTATGAGAGACTTCCTGAACCAGAGATTACCTCTTTTGTCTCAAGTCCTTTTCCCTCAAATCCTTGGTACTCTAACCATCTTCTCTCTCACCTTTGGGCTTTTGCACATACTATTCCTGCTGTCAGAAACACTCTTTGTTGCAGATGCTTAACATTTTTTTTTAGTCTCATGTCATACCCCTTCAGCCCAGCTGATTTCAGTGTAGCTGTCATGGACTCTTCCATGCATTCCTTTAAAAAAAAAATGTATTTATTTATTTATATTTTTTATTTTTGGCTGCACTGGGTCTTCGTTGCTGCGCGTGGGCTTTCTCTAGTTGCGGCGAGTGGGGCTACTCTTCGTTGCAGTGTGCGGGCTTCTCACTGCGGTGGCTTCTCGTGTTGCGGAGCACAGGCTCTGGGCGTGTGGGCTTCAGTAGTTGTGACGCGCGGGCTCAGTAGTTGTGGCACGCGGGCTCAGTAGTTGTGGCACGCGGGCTCTAGAGCACAGGCTCAGTGGTGCACAGGCTTAGTTGCTCCGCCGCATGTGGGATTTTCCCGGACCAGGGATCGAACCCGTGTCCCCTGCATTGGCAGGTGGGTTCTTAACCAGTGCTCTACCAGGGGAGTCCCCCATGCATTCCTTTATTGCCCCACCTCAAACACGGGCTGCATTGCCTTCCTGTTTTCTGACACTGGCCTCTCTCTAAAGCCATGGAAATCACTGAGCCTGTGCACAAACACAGTCTGGAAGGGTGGGGTAGGGTAGTTTTTATCCTTGGGGACACCAGTGTGGGCTAGGAGTCAGTGAACTGATGTCCCCATCCTTCGTGCCTAGAGAAACAACTCTAAAGTGTATTGCACATAGTTCTTTGGGGGTCCCAGCAGGACTGAGCCCCAGTTGCCTACATTGAAACTAGCTCAACCAAGTACCTTTGTTGTTTTTTCACTTTTCTTCTTGTCTCATTGTCCCTGCCTCCTTACTCTGGTTTGTTGGGATCACCTCTCAAATAAACTACCCGTACCTAAGACCTTGTCTCAGGTTCTGCCTTTAGGGGAACCCTAAACATGACAGTTGATATTACAATTGACCCTAGAGAATACATCCTATGCGTGGGACTCTGGAACATCCCTTACCATTGCAGGTGGCTAGTGGGGGTTGTAATAACCTCTGATGTACTGAAGTATCTCAGTTACTGAGACTCTCACTCAGTGGATTGGGTGAGGTACAGTTAGAGGGCAGATGATGCCAGAACCCAGGCCCGGGAGTTAATGGTAAGGGAGCAGAAGTGCAAGGGAGACTGAATGTGCAATCTCCACAGGTCTCCTAGGCTCGAGTCAGGTCTGATAGAGAAGGAATGGGAGCCTGAGAATGAGATGGGGCTATTCGGTGATGCACCTGAGGACACTGAACTCCCAGGTTCCCCTGAACTCTCTTGGCTGACAGCAGCAGTTCCCTCCCCCTTGTTAGAGTAGATCAGTGTCTTCTTGCCTGAAGATGATGCAGAAACCTCTCCCGAGATGATAGCTTTGTAAGATGATGCTTGTCCCACCTCAAGATCTACACCCCCTCCCACCCAAATCGTTGACTGGAGTCAGATCTTAGCCTAGCTCAAGGGAAGACACATATTTCCCGTTACAGGAGGAAATACTTATTCACTGAAAGAGTTGCAGGAGGACCTGGCTGATATATGATAGTAGAAACTGGGAAATCTGTATGGAAGTGGAATCTGGGGGCTCAGACTTGGAGTGGGGTGGAATATAGGCTGGAAACTGATTTATTGACATGGGGACGCCCTCCCATGACTCAGGATTTAATGTTCTGGCAGGGACTTCTGGAGCCAGTTCTAATATGCTGCTGGAATGGCCCCTTGAGGATGTCAGAATGGCCTCGGTAGAGCACTGAGGAGGGGGTCAGAAGGCTCAGAGAAGTGGGTGTATTTCAATGGATTTACTACATGAAACCAGGAAACCCACCACCTAAATCTATGTGCCCTGGGAGGGCCAATAGGACACTCA
Source organism: Eschrichtius robustus (assembly GCF_028021215.1). Taxonomy (NCBI): domain Eukaryota; kingdom Metazoa; phylum Chordata; class Mammalia; order Artiodactyla; family Eschrichtiidae; genus Eschrichtius; species Eschrichtius robustus. The sequence continues at coordinate 46,627,919 of NC_090843.1, forward strand.
GCATTAAGTCGATCAGGAATGCACGCGAGAGGGGGGCTCTCTAGCATCACTGAGCAGGTGGCCGTCCTCTGTAGGCCAGAGCTGACAGTAGGGGGTGCAGCCATGCAACTGAGTTCCCTTGCATTGATGGGGGATGAGAAGGTTCTGGACTAGCTGAGGTCTGCAGGTGGACATAATTATCCTAGTGAGAAGCAAGACCAGAGTGGCCACTAGGGTGCCTTGGCACCCAGGGAACTGTGGTGACGGACAACACACTGCGTTGTTCCTAGGGACTAGATAGATGGGTGGCCAACTAGAGGATTCCATGAATTGTATGATCAAGAGAAATAAAAAAACTGATGACTGATATCAGTCACTGCAGTAGAAAATCATGATTCCTCACCCACTTTCCAGATCTGAGCTAGTTCTCAGACCCAGAGTCCATAACTGATGGAAAGACTGGGTCCTCTTGAGGAAGAACCTGTAATGCTACCCCGAGTACATACAGTACAGTAAGTATTTCCTTAATACTTTCCCAAAGGGACCCATAACCATTCACCAAAGAAAGAGATCCCTTTTGGGGGCTACTGGATACAGGGTCTGAACTATCATTGATGCTAGAAGACCTGTAATGCCTTCAAAGTTCCCCAGTTAGACTGGGGGTATGTGAAGGCCAGGTGATAAATGGAGTCCTGCCTCTGTTCACTTTACAGTATCTCGAATAGGTTCATAGACTCTTCTTGCAGTCATTTCTCCTACCCTTGTGTGCATTACTGGGATGGATATACTTAGACATTAGCAGAACACTCACATTGGTGCCCTCGCTATGGATAAGAGTTTTTATGGTAAGAGAGCCAGATGGAACCTCCTTAACTTTCCCCCTTTGTAACCAAGATAGAAAGTCAAAAACTATCCAGATGGAATTGCAGAGATTAGTGTCACCCTCAAAGAGCTAAAAGATGCCGGGTGGTGGTCTCTGTCATATCCCTGTTCAGTTCACCCACTTGGCCTCCTCATTGGATTGGATTTGTTGTTCCTGTTTGCAGTACCTCTGTTAGTATTGCTATTTGAGGGATTAAAGTGTGCCTGATTTATCAGCTTGGGATCCCACAAAGACATCATCTCAGTCCAAGAGACTCATTTCATGGTGAAGGGTCAACATGGTCATGAGACATGTAATTAAGTTCACTGGCCTACTCTGTAACACACTGCCTGGAAGCAGCTAGTCTGACTGAATACTGAAATAGCCTAAAAGAGGTTTAAGGAAGGTGCCAGTTTGTGAAAGACACTTTGTGGGGTTGTGGTAGTGCCCTCCAGGATATGGTATATGTACTGAATCAATGGCTAATGTATGGTGCTGTGTTCCCCAAAGCTAGGATACACGTCTCTGGGAAACAAGGGGTGGAAATAGGATTGGGTCCACTCATCACCATTTCTAGTAGTGTTTGTGGAGAGTGTGTGCTTTCTGTTGTTACAACTCTAGGCTTTGGTGCAGTAGAAGTTCTGGTTCCTATGGGGAACATATCTTATCAGGAGACACTGCAGGGTTCCACTGTGAGTGACACTGTGAGTGTGCCTGGTCACTTTGGGATCTTCATGTCAGTGGAATAGCAAGCAAAGAAAGGGTGGGGGTATCTGACCATGATTTTCAGAAAGAGCTGGGGTTACTGCTCTCTAATGAGGGCAAGGAGGACTCAGTTTGGAGCTCAGGGATTCACTGGGACAGACATGATATTTCCATGCCTGATGATAAGTGAATGAGCAATTGCAGCAACCATAGCCTGATGAAGACAAGGCAACCAAGGGCTTACCCACCTCAAGGAGAAAGCAACCCAGGCCAGCTGAAGTAGTGACTGAAGGTGAAGGAAATGTAGTACAAGTGGTAAAGGATATAATTTATGACTATCAAGTGTAGCCTCAGGACCTGTTGTAGCAGCTGGTATTGTACCTTGACCCACTAACTTTGTTGCCTGAAGGATTTTATTTATTTTTATTTTTTATTTTAGAGATTAAGGCCAGCTACATCTTGAAAATTCAGTGACCAAGTGCACATATTTTGGGTCAGGAGCAGATCTGAGCAGTATATGGGGCGGACTGTAACAGACACTTTCTGTGCCCTATGCCCCATTCCCTCAGGTGACCTGATTTCAGTGCAACTCTGGTGGAAAAAGCTGAGCCTGTTGCCACCGTCTTATCTCAAGCATTAAACGTAGTATCTCTCTGCTTTTGAGACTCAGGGCTTTCTCTGAATCCAGAGAAGCCTGCTCAGCCCACACACTTGCAGCATGGGAAGTGCAGGAAAATGAATACCTCTGGGGGCCACCCTCAAACAACAGGGACAGGAGTCAGGTGAATGCCCCACCCTCCTTCCTTCAAGAGGATAATTCTGAGGTTCATTCTGCATGGTTATTCAGAGAGCCCTGAGTTTTCTGTAGAAGTAACTAGGTCAATAATCTGCTCTTTATTGGTTTTCTCTCCTTCCCTGTCTCACTCCCCCTACTTCCTTGCTCTGGTTTCCTGAGATTATCTCCCAAGTGAAATACCTGCCCTCAGGACCTTGTTTCAGGCTCTGTTTTGAGAGGAACCCAAATTAAGACATTGATTTTCTCTTTTGAGCTTGTATAATTCTTATTCAGATTTTCACCTGTATCACTTCCTCCCAAATTCTTCCTCAACCACAAGGTCTGGGTAAGGGACCCCTCTTACAACGGCTACACGTCCAACACCGAATAGAGTGCCTAGTCTATAAAAAGCCTCTTAGTAAATATTTGTTGAACAAATGGCTCCCCCAGTGGACTCTTCCCAGCGGGAGAGGAGTCACAGAAGACAATCATGAGTCTTGCCACCCTCCGACGCGATGCTGCAATCTCCAAATATGCCAGTGCCGGCTCCCTCTGTGAGACAGAAGTCCATTATCTGCTCGTATCAGACTCTAATACACCTCAGCGAGCGGCCTCGGTAACTAGGCTGGATAAGTGCTGCACAGAACGCCATCTCCCCCTCGTCCTCCTCCTTTGCTCCCCCTCCCCCCAGCCAGCCACATTAAGTGAGTAAGTAATGAGGATGGCTAGAAATTGAATTTTATGAAAAAGTAATCTGCGGCTTAGAGAATAAGCGGGGAGGAAAGGGGAGGGATTTGATGAGATTGGGGGGGGGGCAATTTTAAGGCCTGTCAGGGGGAATGAAGGGACATGGGAGCTGACAAGGAGAGTCAGGTAGGAGAGTCATTCAATTAGGGAGGCTGAGATGGTGGCGTTCTTTTGTCCTCCTTCTTCTGTTCTCTCTCTTTTCTCCACCCTTTTCATTTCATCTGTGGGTGTTTTGTCTTTATGTGTATGGGGTGAAGGGGAAGAGGACTAAGACAGAGACAGCAGCAGGGGGGTGAGCAGAAGACACTCAGACCACAGAATAAATTATTCTGCCTGCGATTCAGAGAATATTGGCATCTGGAAGGAACAACGACGGGAGACGTGAGCCTGGAGGAGGTACAGGGGTGGATGAGGACATGAAGTGCTAACTTGGCCACGACCTACCTCGTCCCATTCTGACCTCCTTGATGGCCTCCCTGGTAGTCATGGGCCAGTCATGATGGGTGAGCCACACTGTTGCATGAGTCAAAGTGGGGAGCAAGCAAGGCTGGATACTTGTTACAGGGAGGAGAGCATGCTGGTCATGGGTCTGATGATGTGTGAACCCCTCACTAGGTGTGTCTATGAGTGATCACATTGCTTCTCAACAGCAACTTTACAAGGTTCCCATTTTCAAGATGAGTAAAGCGAGGCCCATAGAGATTAGAGATTAGGTGAATTCCGTGAGACTCACAGCTGGTTAGATAATCAATCTACTCACAGAAGACTGAGGGCTGCCTGCATGGATATAAGACAGGAATCGTGCCAAAGCCTGTGCTGACCAGTGTCTATGCTTGTGATTAGAGGATGGTAAATTTAGGGATGTGATTGTAGGCAGGGCATGCATTGCTCACAGTCAGCCAATCTTCCTCACATGCCTATACACACCTCAGCTGCCTCCCCACAGTCCCCATACTTTTGTGTCTTCTCACAAGCCCCCCAGGCCCCCTCCCTGGGCTTCAAGCCTCTCACTCACACACCCACATGCCCCTACTCCTCACCACCATTTGCAAACAGCTAAGTGGAGCTCAGCTTGAGCTTGATGCTTGGTGATGATGAGTTTCCCAGCAGGGGAAGTGTTTGCTTTGCAGAGACAAATACCAAAGCAGCAACATTAAATCTTCCTGCTCATCCACACTCAGAGTTGCAAGGAGGCCCAGACAGCAGTCTTTGGGAAAGCCGCAACGGGGTAGAGTCAGAGCAAACAGAAACCCTAGGGGGTTAAATGGAGCAACAGAGATGCCCAAGCAGGGCTGATAGGATAATGGAGGTGGGTATGTGCATGGCCATTAACCCGCAGATGAAATGACAGACCACAGAGGGAAGAGGAGGCTGGACTGGGAAGCAGAGGGGCTGGGTTCTAGGCCCGGGTCTGCCCCAATCACGGGGTGATTTTACGCCTTAGAATCTTCATTCAACTTTTTTTTTATTGGGGGTGGGGAGGATTGGATTACTTTTAACTCCAGCTAAACTGGAGTTTCACTAGCCAACAAAGTCCTGAGCTGCTGTAGGAAAGGGACTATATTCTAGCACAGTTCCTGCAGACAAAAGGGGCTCAGTGATTTATTCATTCAACAACTGCATAACCAGGCCTTATGCTAGGGGTGGTTATGCAGTGGTGAGCAAAACTCATCTGAACCCTGCCTCCTAGGGCCCCTATTCTAGTGGGGAAGGAGACATTAGTTAGTAATCACACAAATGTCTGAGTCATTACAACCACAATTGGTGCTATGAAGGAAAGGGGTGAGGTGTTATAAGATGGCATTCTATGGAGCTTTCATTTGGACTATAAGTTTGGGGTAGTCCTTCCTGAGAAAGTGATGTTGAAGCTGAGATCTGAAGAGTGAGGATGAGTTAACCCTTCAAAAAGCAGGAGGATAAAACTTCCAGGGGATGGCACAAGAAGCACCCTGAGATGGGAAAAAGCTTGTCTAGTTTGAGGAATAGACACAAGGCCCATGTGTCTGGAGCACAAGGAATGAGGGGTCACTACTGAGGAGGAGGAGGCTGGGGAGGTAGGTGGCGCTGGGAGCCGCTGGGCCTGGTTGGCAGCAGCGAGGATCGTGAGCGATGGCGGAACTGTCCATGGTGCTGATTGGGGAAGGGTGCAAGGGAACCAGCGAGACCTGGGGTATGGTGAGAGGGAAGCTTTTGGATGGTGGTGGCTTCAGAGTAGGTGGGCAGTGGGCCTCTCTCCCTACAACCTCCAAAATTACTCTTCCCCTAACCTTTCTGCAATGTGACCCTTCAGTGTCCCAACACATCATTATTCTGATTTTATAAACTTAACCTCCCTTCACCATCATCTGGGGGAACTAGGGGCAAGAAGGATATTCCCTGCTGTATGAAGGCAGAAAAATGAAGAACTTGGTGATTTTTCTCATAAATAAAGAGAGGGGCTTGGAACCCATTAACCAATCATCTTCTTCCATCTATTTACTTATTCATGTGCAGAATCCAGGATCACAGGACATAGGGGGGCTCTGATTAGATTATGAGCGAGAACTCTAAAGGCCCACAGGAAGGTAGCAGAAATGAGTGAAGTGAGTCAGGTAGAAGAAAACTGAGGGATAGACTAGGGAGAGGTGAGGTCTGGGGCAAACTGGAGAGTGCACATCCTGTCCAAAGGAACAGTGGTAATGCAGCACCACGTGGTTGTTGCCATGGAGGGAAGTGGGGCCAGTGTTGTCTCATCTCCTAATTTTTAAAGAGACACTGGAAATGTAGATTTTTAGATGAAATTCTCTGTTGTATAAGTATAGCCAAATAATTGAATTTACCCCCCCGCCCACAGTCTTGTGAGCCATAAAAAACACATCTGTGGGGCCAGTGGGCCTCCAGTTTGCAACCTCTCCCCTCATCTGATAGATGGGTAACTAGGTCTAGAGAAAGGATGCAAGTTGCCCAAGATGTCAGGAGATGCATGTTACCGGGGATTAGAATGTACATCCCCTAACTTGGGAGTGTCCACAATGTGCTAGGCCCGGTGATACACAGACAGATGTGTTCAGGAGGCATGGCCCCAGCCCTGGGCAAGCTCATGGTCTCGGGAGGAAGAGGCCCATCCCCTCCAGGACACAGTGTGATAGCTGTTAGTGGCTGGCACGAAAAAAAGCACAGAAGAGGCACCCCAGAGCTTTCTGGCACAAAAATACCAATGGGGTGGAGCTATTCAAAGAGCTTTACAGTTTCCTGTGGCCCTAACAGGCAAAAGGCTTTCTGGTGTTCAGGGCCCCAGCCTCTGAGGGGAGTCTCTGTGCGGGCAGGGGGTCCTGAGACTGAGGACGACCACCACTCATTACTGGAGACTGGGATGCAGGAGTACAGACAGGGGCTTCTCAGTTGTGCCTGGCAGAGGCATGGCTGCACCCACAATTTACAGCCCACTCTCTGCCGCTAACCATCAGCGTTTGGTGTTGCAGGGCTAGGGTAGGGATGGATGGGCTGCAGTTATGGACCTAATGGCTGCAGTAAAGTGTGGTGTTTACAGTGTTAAATAGCCAGGCCCACCCAGGCTTGGGGGCCACCCTCCAGGCTAGGAGCTCAGTGCATCTAGGCTGGGTTTTGAGGGTGGCTTTAGAAGGGACTCCCCATGAACTCTCTCTTGCCTGCATCTCCTCTCCAATCTGGGAAGCAGACCTTTGTGTTGGAAGCATGGGTCAGGAGCTGGTCCTTTCTTCCTCCTCTCCCTGTGTCTCTGAGCCAACTGGAAGCTCCCAAAGGACAGGGGCTGTGCCCGTACAAACAGACTAGGGCTCCCAAGGCAAGGGCTCGTCTCCCCACAAGACTGGGAGACTCCCACTGGGTAAGGCTTTATACCTGTCACTCTACTGGGGGCACCCCCAGGATAAAGCTCTATCTCCCTCATCAGACTTGGGGCTCCTCCTCCTCCATCAGACTGTGATTTCTCTGAGTATATGTTCTGTCTTCCCACCAGAGTCCCTGGGCATGAGGACTCCATTCTTCGGTTCTTTACCTCTTTAAGCCTCAGCTTCCTCATCTATAAAATGGACTCTCAACACTCTTCTGTAGGTCTTTTTTTTGGGGGGAGGGGATTCAACCTTGCTCTTCAAAGCATGGTCTGCACACCAGCAGCACTGGCATCACCTGGGAGCTTGTTAGAAATGCAGAATCTCAGGCCCCAACTCAGACCTAAGAAACCAGGATGTGATTTTAACAAAATCCCAGGTGACAGGTTATGCACACTAAAGTTTGAGAGGTGCTGATTTACAAAGCACCTAAGATAATCAGAGGGCCTCAGTACATTTTGTTTCTTCCCCACCCTCATTTTGGTTTTTAGTGTCAGTGTAAAAGTGCTGTAGCCCGTGTGAGGGAGTGGAGATGGGGACAAATCCCAGGGGCTAGTACTCAGTAGGCACTCAATAAATGCTTGTTGAATCCAAGAAGGGGTCATTGCATCTGAGCTCTTTTGCATCCACCCTGCTCACTGGACTTCGGCCTTTGCCACGTCTCTCTTTCTCTCCAGACTTTTCCCCTCATGCTAGCCACAGAGAGGAAGGGTTAAAATCTAGAAGCCAGCAAAGCTTCCATGTCACACTGGATGGTGCCTGCTCAGGCCACATCACTTGGGGATCTGGCAGAGGAAGGGTAGCAGACAGGCATCCTGTTGCCTCCAGAAAAGGGACCCCAAGCCCCTGAGCACAGCCTCAATCCACTTTCGGGGGAATCTTAGGCCATGTACCCATCTCCACCCTGTGCGGAATTGCTGTGCAGCCCAGGGTAAGTGATTCTCCTTCTCTGGGGAAAGGGGGACTGGCCCCTCTAAAATATGTGGGCTCAGAGGGTGTGCCTTCCAACCTCACACTCCGTTTAAGAGCCCCGTCTGCCAGGCCCCCAACGAGGGCAGGCCAGCCTCTGCCTGAGCACTGTCAGTGCTGAGTTCTGTCCCTCACAGGCCGAATTACAGCCTCCCTGTATTTCAGTTCAGTTTGACTCAGCAGCCACTATCAGGGCACAGGGTGAGGCTCTGAGAAGACAAGATATTGCCCCTCCTTTCAGGCAGGATTCGGGGGAGATGGGGCAAATTAGACCCCTCTCACACAGGGCAGAATGTGATTACCAGTTTGATAGAGAGCTCAATGGTCTGGGGACACAACAAGGAGACCATTATTGTGGGTGTGAAAGAAATCAGGGAAGCTGCACGGAGAGGGGGTATTTGAACTGGGCTTTGAAGCCTGGGTAAGATTTCAGTGGATATACTGACTGTCCTCTATTGACGCAAGATGTTTCTTCAGTCTGCCAGTCCTCCCCATGCTCACTGCCCCGCCTTGGTTCCGGCCTCAGCCCGTCTCACGTGGACTAGTCCAGTGGCCCCGTAACACTTGCCATCACTCTGTCTCTTGTCTCACCCCCTCTAGCCATCCTTTGCTCAGCTGCCAGGGCAAGTGTTTGCTCCCAGTCAGCAGTGGCCCTGCTGCACACCCCTCGGCATGGTGAGACACTGAGGTTCCGTGTCTCACCACCACTCCACTCCTCACAATCCAGCAATCACAGACTGCTCCCAGTTCCCCACATGTGCGTGTTTGTTATGGCTGAGCCACTGCACATACTATTTGCTTGGCTTAAAACAACCTTCCCCCAGCCTACTTACACACCTGCTAAACTTCTCTTTACCTTCCGGGACCCAACCCTATGCTGCAGGTGCCCTTTGTAGGTCTCTCTCTACCATCACACCCACCACACTATATTTTAATTACTTTTTGGTGAGACAGTCTTCCTCTGTTACACCAGGCAGGGGCTTGTTAATCTCATCCTAGTCAGTGTTTTATTAGTAGTGCCAACAGTAGACACTTAATGCATGTTGAATGACCAGCTGATGAAGTTACTAAGTGGCATTCCAGGCAGTGAACACAGCCTAGGCATAGGCGTGGAGGAGGGACAACGTGTGATCCCTGTGCTGGAATGGGAAGTGACCTAGGAGGCGGGGTGCAGCGGAGGCTGCCGCCCTCTGGGTCCTTATCCTACATGCTGGGAAGGGAACTCCAAGCTCTGGGTCCTGGAATGGGAGGGGTGGGAGAGACTAGGAGTCTGCCCAGGATCTGCCAGCCGGCTCAGATTTTGCCTTCCTCATTGAGACTCCTCCTCAGAGACAAGGGGGTGGAGGGATGACTTAGGGGCGGCAGCCCTCAGATGCATCCTTATCCAGCACAGGGCGCTCGCTGGCCGCCCGTATATCAGGGGCTGTGTCGTCTTGTTGCTCACTGGAAAAGGAAGTGGGGGAGATAATTGTGTCTCCTCAGGAAGAAATACGGGCGCAGGCAGCAGCATCTTGCTCTCAGCTTTGGGAGAAGAGATGTCTACTCAGCATCCTTCCCCAGAGCGGGGTGGGGTAGGGAAGAGTGTTAACCCTTTTCCCTTAAATGCTTTCTGCAAAATCAATTCCCAGAGGTGAATAATGCCTGAGGAATTTGCAATCCTTCAAAGAGGTTGGCTGGGGCTAAGAGGACAGGAGGGGGAACCATAGAGGTTCAAGGGGGCAGTTGGCAACTTGGGAACAAGTATCAATTGAGAGAGTGGCCATGGTGTCCATGTTAGTCTTTCATGTCCATCCCAGTGACTTTCTAGACTCTCCTATTTCACAGCCCAGGGTACCTCCAGGCACCTCCTTCCTGTTTCGCCCGTGAGGAAGCTGCGCCCTGGTCCAGGGTCCACCTGCTGAGGCTGGCTTCGCAGGTACAGCAGGGCCTCTTGCTCTGGACCAGACAGCCATCCCTCTCCATCACTCGATTAACTCGATTTCCAAATGAGCTTAATCATACTATCCTCCTTCATGGCCCCAATCTGCAATTTCCACTAATTAATGATTGCAAATTGCTAAGTAACGAACCGCTCGATGGTGCTGCTATTATTAATGGCTGGGAGTGGACCTAGATCGGAGTTTGAGGGAGAAGAGGCATTAGTCTTGTGTTGAGGGAATGTATGCTGGGGACAGGACCGGCCGCCTATGGGGAGGGCAGAGTGAGGGCATGATGACCCCTGGGTTCTAGCTGCCCATCACCAGCTTGGGTAGTAGGAAGGCTTGAGGCTAAATGACACACCCCCGGTGGTGGCCCCGGGATCCTGCGTGCCAGGGTTGGGGACTGAGGGAGGCGGTGGTCAAAGCTATCTCTAGAAATGGCAAATTGGAAGATTGCATAGGGCCTGGCCAGCTGGAGCGGTGGAGTGATCCAGCGAGACAACTGGTGAGGTCTGCGAGAAGAAGTCTGGGCCACCAGCACATGCTGTGAACAGGCTCCAGTTGCTCAGAGCTGGCCCAGCCATCCACTAAACACCCACGAAGCAGCTGGGCTCCAAGGCAGCCTGCATTAACCGGGACATGACTCTAGGGCCGCTGGAGGATGAAGGAATGGAATAGTTTATTCTGCCTGGGAGAAGCTTGCAAGCCGCATGGAGAAAGCACTATCTGAGTAGGAACTCTGAGGCTGGGAAAGACCTAACTGGTGGTGAGTGAGGGAAGCACATTTCAGGAGGAGCTTCAGCAGAGCAAACACGAGCATGTTGTGACAGCCGTGAGTGGTCCACCATAGCTGGGGTGGGCGTATGTGTTTGCATGCGCTCTGGAGCATGAGCCTGTTGCAAGCTTGGAGCCTGGAGTGGTGGTTAAGAGTGTAGGCTCAAGTCAGGCTCATATAGGTTTGAGTCCCGGCTCTGCCACTTACGGACTGTGCTCTGGTCATATTGCTTAACTTCTCTGAGCCTCATCTTCCTCATCTGTAAAATCAGTACCCACCTTACAATAAAAATTGCTCTGAGCAGCAAATGAATTAATACATATAAAGTGCTTAGAATAGTGCCTGTCATAGAGAAGGTAGTCTACAGATGTTAGCCATTAGTATTACAAGTGTTCTGTGGCACCCTTGAAAGATTTTCTGAGGGGGAAAGACATGGTCAGAGGAACTGGGGACAGTCCCAGAAGGGCAACCAGAAATGGGGTATTTTGGATTTCCCCAGTGATTGGGAGCTACTCCTGGTGTTTACTAGGAAGGGGCTGGGGTGATAAATATCTTTTAATATGCAGGATATCCCAATCCATGAAGAACCACTTTCCCCCACTATGCCAGTGGTGCCTCTATGGGAAATGCAGCTTGGATGGCTAGCTCTGGCTCTGGGTGCAGTTGGCTTGGAGAGGATGGAGGTCAACTTCAGCCCTTTGTGCATGTGCGATGTGCTGGGCTGGCTGTCTAGCAACACAAACTTGCCCATGTCACTTCTCCTTCCTACCAACCTCCCCTCCCTTCCCCTCCCCTCCCCTCCCTCCCTCCCTCCCTCCCTCTCTCTCTCTCTCTCTCTCTCTCTCTCTCTCTTTCTTTTCCCAATACTGTCAAATTCTGGGGATAAAGTGGTGCACAAGTCACCATCTCATGGAGCTTAGAGTCTAGAGGGAGAGCTAGACAAAAGGGCTATGATGGGGAAGTGCTGGGTGGGAAAATTTAAAAGAGCATCTATTGATGAGCTCTAGTTGTTTTCTGGTAACATCTTTAGGATTTTCTATGTATAGTATCATGTCATCTGCAAATGGTGGTAGTTTAACTTCTTTTCCAATTTGGATTCCTTTTATTTCTTTTTCTTCTTTGATTGCCATAGCTAGGACTTCCAAAACTATGTTGAATAAAAGTGGCGAGAGTGGACATCCTTGTCTTGATCCTGATCTTAGAGGAAATGCTTTTTAGCTTTTCACCATTGAGTATGATGTTAGCTGTAGGTTTGTCGTATATGGCCTTTATTATGTTGAGGTATGTTCCCTCTTTGCCCACTTTCTGGAGAGTTTTTATCATAAATGGGTGTTGAATTTTGTAACAAATGGAACCTAATTAAACTCAAAAGCTTTTGCACAGCAAAGGAAACCATAAACAAAATGAAAATACAACCCACAGAATGGGAGAAAATATTTGCAAATGATGTGACCAATAAGGGATTAGTCTCTAAAATTTACAAACAGCTCATGTGGCTTAATATCATCAAAACAACCCAATCAAAAAATGGGCAGAAGACCTAAATAGACATTTCTCCAAAGAAGACATACAGATGGCCAAGAGGCACATGAAAAGATGCTCAACATCACTAATTATTAGAGAAATGCAAATCAAAACTACAATGAGGTATCACCTCACACCAGTTAGAATGGGCATCATCAGAAAATCTACAAACAATAAATGCTGGAGAGGGTGGAGAAAAGGGAACCCTCTTGCACTGTTGGTGGGAATGTAAACTGATACAGCCACTATGGAGAACAGTAGGGAGGTTCCTTAAAAAAGTAAAAATAGAATTACCATATGACCCAGCAATCTGAGCATATACCCAGAGAAACCATAATTCAAAAAGACACATGCACCCCAATGTTCATTGCAGCACTATTTACAACAGCCAGGTCATGGAAGCAACCTAAATGTCCATCAACAGACAAATGGATAAAGATGTGGTACGTATATACAATGGAATATTACTCAGCCATAAAAAGGAACGAAATTGGGCCATTTGTAGAGACGTGGGTGGACCTAGAGACTGTCATACAGAGTGAAGTAACTCAGAAAGAGAAAAACAGATACTGTATATTAACGCATAGTTGTGGAATCTAGAAAAATGGTACAGATGTACCGGTTTGCAAGGCAGAAACAGAGACACAGATGTAGAGAACAAACGTATGGACACCAAGGGGGGAAGTGGGGGTGGGATGAATTGGGAGATTGGGATTAACATATATACACTAATATGTATAAAGTAGATAACTAATGAGAACCTGCTGAATAGCACAGGGAACTCTACTCCACTTCGCTGTACAGTAGAAACTAACACAACAGTGTAAAACAACTATACCCCAATTAAAAAAAAAAATGGGGCATCTAACCCAGGTCTGTGCTCTGCGTTCAGACATTTGGATTGCAAGGAACAGAGACATTCACTCGAGTTTCTTCAACAAATGGAACTTATTGTAAGGCTACAATAGCAGTATTGACAGGAATCCTGTGCGATATACAGGATTCAGGCGTCAACAGTAATTGGATCCGGGAAAAAATTCAGGGTCCAAGGGTCTGATTTTCTTGTTTCCCTAGCAGCATCAAGTGTTGCTTGGCTTCTCTACTAAGCATATGAACGTGGCTCAGCTGTGCCCCATGTGGAGGCTTCTCTCTGGGTCTGTCTGCTTCTGCTATCAGTAGCTTCCTTCTCCTTTTCTCAACATCTGAATGCCTCACAGTTTCTACTTGCTTGTAACTTTAAGTTACTCCTGCTCTCCGGCAGCCTCATGGCCTGACAAACTTTGTGTATTTCCCAACTCGCATTCTGCAGAGAGTACCTGACTAGCCCAGTTCAGCCCTTTTAGGGGAAGGTGTTCCCAGGCTGAGGAGCCCACACTTGGTTTTCCAATGTGCTGTGACCTGGTCACGTGGCATACGCCTGACTTAGCACGGTGGGCTTCATTGCCTTGTCCAAGATATGGGGCCTTTGTTTTAGACCCATACCCTTCTTCCTGAACAGTCAGCCCCAAAGTAGCCTAGCAGGACCCTACAACCACACACTTGGTGCTGAGTGCCTTCCTCGCTTTCCAAGAATGATGCCGAGCCAGGTTGTGACCATGAAGAGGCAAGTCCAGACAGCCGTGTAAAGAGCCCCCCTCAGAAAGCTTTTATTCCCCTACAACGTGTCCAATTCCTGCTGTTCCTGATGCTGAAACTGTGGATTGTTCTTCTGGCCATATTTAGCTGTGATTCAACTGGGATGAAGGCCTGAAGAAGTGGGACATGTCACACTTTTCCAAGGACTCTGCTTATCCCTGGTGGGGCTCTTTCCTTCCCTGGAATGTGGTATGGTGGAAAATACAGCCTTTGGGATCAAGAAGCAGCTCCATCCTTTACCGGTGTGACCTTGCGCAAGTCAGATAGCCTTCTCAAGTCTCAGTTTCTCCATCTGTAAAAGGGAGTATTGACCTCATAGGTTACTCCCGAGGGACTGGCTCACAGAGTTGTCCTCTAACTACTGTTCCCTCCTCTGCTTAAGGCCATGGGTCCCCATCAGTTTGACACGGAGGCAGTGGTGGTAGAGGTGGTAGTGGAACCAAAAGCCCTTGGATGCTAGGATCCTCCCAGGCTCACAGCCATGAATTTTGAAATGATTAAGGAGGGGGAAGGAGTTGAGGGGCTAGGAAGAGGGTGCATTTATCTCCCCCTCACTGCCCTCCTTGTATTCTCCTCCTGTTCTTTTGTGTTCCTCACTCAACACAACCAAGTGACCGTCACCCACTCCCCAATTCCGCTGCAAATGTGGTGCCTCTGCTCGGCTTTGCAGGCTGCATATCTCTGCTTACGCCAGCTCCCTCTATACGGAAGGATTTTCATAATTCCTCCTGGGCCTGGAACCAACTACATTTCTTATTTCCCCCAAATGCACTCCTATGGGCCTTAATATTCACTGTCTCCTTCCCAGTGTCTCTGTCTCACTGTCTTCATTTCTCAGGTGTTTTTCTCTGCTTCTCTCACCTTTGGGTCTGTTTCTATTAGGACTCATGGCCAAGATGCCTCCATGGAGCCAATTGTCACTTCTGCTGAAGTCTCCAGGAGATGGGTAGACAGTGAAGAACTTCCTGACACCTCATGTCTCCTAAGCAGTTTGTTAACCTTCTGAAAGGGAGGCAGGTGCTGATCAGGTCTCCAGGGTTGCTGGGTGTGTTCAGGGGTGGCACGGAAGCAGAGCTAAGTGGGATTTAGGACTCTGCTTGGTGGATTTGAATGCAGTATTGTTCTCCCATAGTTAATTCTCCTCCATTGCAGTCGGGTAACTTAAAAATCTTTACGAAAAATTATGACACCAAACAACACTCGGGGAAAAAAAACCCACCCCAATTAAACAATAAGCCACTTTCATCTCTCCTCATCTCCTCGAGCCTCTGTTAATTAATGCACACACTTGTTTTGCCTGGTTGTAACCAACGTGCGAAGACGTTTTCTGCTTTTTCCACTTAATGGTATTTAATATGAATGTTTCTTTTGTATCCACTTAGTCTACAGAGCTGTCATTTTTAATAACCATAGCACATTACTATGACCACTGTTTGCTTACTGCTATTGTTGGGCCTTTGGGTGGTGGCCAAATTTCCAATCTTGCAAACAGTGTTGCCATGAACATCTTTGTTAAACTCCCCTTTTTTTCTTCCCCTTTAGATTATTTCCCAAGGGTTGATTCCCACAAGGAGAATTACCAGGTCAGAGGACAGGAACACACTGCAGATTGCTTTTCCCAAGAACAGACTCGAGTTACAGCACTGCCACCAGCGTGCACAGGGATGGGACAATGCAATGGGGACAAGGACTTCTGTTTCTTGGGACTAGGGTCAGCCCCCAACTTGCTGTGTGACCTTGGGCAAGTCAGTTCCTCTCTCTGGACCTAGGTGTTCTTGTCTGTAAAATGAAGGAGTTGGGCAGGATGATCTGTGTTGGTGGACACACCAGGCCCCTTGACTGTGGGCTGGTTTGATTGGCGGACACCGGGGTCTCAGACTCATTGGGATTGAGATCCTTTCCTCAGCAGTGAAGACAATGAGGGGATGACTTCCTGTTTGTATTTTAGATGGATTGTGTTGTGAGTATGTGTGGGGGTAGGATCCCATGCAGTGGTTGCCTGGTGCAACCAGCTGTTTAGCTGTACTAGCTGTTTACACTCGGCATGCAGGGTTGACATCCATCCCATGCTGCTCATTACCTGTTTTGAATTTCATCCCTGGGCACAGAGGAAATGTTTGAGAGTCATCCAAACTTGATACTTGTTGGCTTTGTGGAATTTGAGCAGATGACATGATACCTTGGAACCTCAGTTTCTTTGTCTGTAAAATGGGAATTAAAAATACCCACTGTATAAGGTTGTTCCAGAGAATTAAATGAGATGATGCATGTAACATAGTATGACAGTGACTGGCCTGCTGGAGCACTCAATATGAGTAATATTTTCCAAGGACCCTGTGCCCTCCCTAGTCTGGTGTGATGCTTCTCAAGCTGGATGTCCACAAGGCAAGTTACTGCTGCTTCCTCTTCTCTAGTGAGGGTAAATTGGGCAGGGTCCTGCAAAGTGCCTGGGAAGGGCCTTATCTTCCTCGGGGGACAGCCCAACCCTGGCCTTTTCTGGATCTGTTTACCGTGGGCCCCGAGCAGGGCTGACCATGCTCGCCCTCCTGCCAACCTCCCTCCTCTCTGTACTCACTGACCCCTCGCAGATCCTCTGGGCTCCAGGGGCACTTGGTAGAGCCAGAGACTGACAGGCCAGCCAGTATGAAGGCAGCCTGTGCTGGATTCTCTCCCGTCTCCAACTTCAATTCCAGCCTTTGATCTTTGTTCCATCCCTACCTCCTCAGAGGTCCTAGAGCCTTTCCTGAAACGTCTAGCTTTCAGAATTGGGATCCGCTGGAACCCTCTCCAGCCTCCCGGAGAGCCCAGAGCCCAGCCTCAGAGCCAAGCCCCTGCCACTGTGACTTGCCCCTCCCTCCTGCCTTGGCCACGAGCCCACAGCCAGGCTCTGCTTGGTCCAGCTGCTTGGGCTTTCCCCTCCATTCATCAAGGTCTGTGGATTTTCCCAGAATGCTTGTCCGCCAGCACCTCTCTCCCTCCCTGCCCCTGCCATGGGATTGTCTGCCTGGGGAGAGAAACTGATGGCAGAGCCTCCTGTGGGTAGCCCACCCACTAGGAGAAGAAGCCAGGTTCCCAGGCCAAGAAGCTTTCAGGCCAGCAGGTTTGACAAGGGAGGTGGCCTCACTCTGGACAGTAAAGCATGGAAGGGGTTGGGGGAGGTGAGAGGGGAGGAGCAGGGGGACTTCTGGGTCTGGGGCCTGCAGAGGACTTTACCCGTCTCTTGGTGAGTTGTCAGCAGCATGTGCAGTCCCCTCCTATGCTGTTCTGTTGCCCAGACAGGGGGAGGTTTCCTGCCACACACCAGGAACTATGCTAAGTCCACGGATGGATACCAAGGGGGCCACCAGAGGCATTGTACCTGCCCCTCCTTCAGCGATGGGCTGTGAGGCTTGGTCTTAGGGCTAATGTCCCCAGGAGGGCTCAATGCAGAACCCACTCCCCACCTGCCAGTCTCCCTAGTGAGATGGGCAGACCCCCTGGTGGTTGGCAGCCCCAGGAGAGAACAGCAGAGGTTTTCCTCACTCTCCCCTGGAGTCTAAGGCCTTCCCAGCCTCTTTGCACACACTTCCTCCTTCATGAGTGCAGAGAATTTAGGGGAAGGATCTACCCCAGTCTCGCCCTGTCCTTTCCACCCTCCTTGTTAGATTACGGCAGGCAGGAGCACTGTGGAAGGCGCCCAAGCTACCAAGCTGTTAAATCCTTGTGTCCTTTGTGGTTTCATTTCATCCATCTGTAACACGGGGACAGGAAGGCACCTGGGTTCTTGGCTCTCCCCGGGAAAAATGCGCCCTTGCTTCTGCAGTCTGGATGCCTGTTACTGCAGTTCTTTTGTGGGGAGGAGAGGGAATAGGGCCTCTTTGCCTAGAGACCTGAGTTTTTCCAACAGTGAGCCCAAGGCAATAGACTCCCATTCCTAAAAAGTGTCTTCCCACGTCATGGAAACAATGCAGTTAGCAGCCTCTTTGTTCAGGGTGTTAACGCCTTTCTTCTGAACACACCTTCTTCCAGGTACAGCCCATCATCTCTGGGGTGCTAGCAGGGGGAAGGCAATTAGATCCTCATTACTGTGCAATTAATTATGGCTTGAAAACTGCTTGAGGAGGCTGGGAGGAATTCCTTGACAGCACCAGCCCCAGGAAGATGCCTGGTTTAGGAGCAGGGCTGAGCTGAGCCTAGTTTGGGGGACTGGAGAAATGGCTGTGGAGCCCAGTTTAGGGTATTGCAGAAAGGCAGATCTGGGCAACTCCCCCCTCTGCTCAAGAACTTTCACTGGCTCCCTAGTCTCTATTGAGTCCAGACTAAACTACCTACTTGAACATTCAAGGCCATCTATTATCTGGCCTAACCCATCTTTCCAGAGTTCTCTTCCATCACAGCTACACATAGTCCGTCTTCAGAGCAAACCCAGGACTCATGTGACTTGGATGCACTTTCCATGTCTTTGCTCACGCTCTTTCCCCACCTGGGATGGCTTCCTCCTTCCATCTCTGCCTGCTGGAAATCTCTCCTTCTTTTAGCTTGAATGGCATGATCATCACTGCAAATACCTGCTCCACCCTGGAGCCTTTCCTGAGGGCAAGAGGGGTCTTAGAAAGAGTAAGGGCTTTGGACTCAGATAAACCTGGACTCAACTAATTACCCTCATAGAGCTTCAGTCACTGCGCTCCCCACCCCTAGTGCAAGGAGAACACCAACGCCTGCCTCACAGACAATGTGTGCCAGGCACCCAGCTGGGATGAGTCTCCTTGGCACCCCCTCAAGCCGTGGCCACCAGCCAGCCTTTGCCTCTGGGGTAGTGACTGCACCTCACATAGGCCCTGCTGTTTTCAAACTAGTTTCCATCCTTTGTCCCCTGTGTCCTTCACCTCAGCCCTCAGAGGTGGGCAGCTGCACCCTGGGCACAACTTCAGAGGCAGTTGTGGCGGTTCACGTGTGGTTCTCTGTGAGGGCAGTACTGCCCCCTAGGGGGCATTTTGGACCACTGCCCCGCTGTGAGGGCGCCCTGGCATCTAGTGAACAGGACTGAAGATGCTACATGTCCTGCCAGATGTAGGTGAAACATCTGAGTATATTTGCCGAGGCTAGAACTTAACTGTGTGTTACTTATGTTTCCACTATTTGGGATCATGTTTTTATAGATTTATAAATGTGTGTGTGTGTGTGTGTGTGTGTGAAAATAGACATTTTCTAGGAATGTAACCACCAAGTAAATGGAAGGAAGATTGGACTTTGTTTTGATGAGCATTTTACTGAGAACTGTTTGCCAGTTGGAAAACCGTACTGTGAACGGCTACATGGCTCATGGTGTCACAGTCCTGAAAAGAGCCCACTGACCTGCCAGCATTTGTGCTTTTGTGTATGAACATCATGAATGTGCTCAGGTGCAAGAGTTAGACTCCTTTATGTGTCTTCATGGGTGGTCACGCTCAAGCATTCACACACTGCGTGCGACACATATTATTTCATTATAACGTTTCCCCCCCCCCCGCCGTTTATATTACAATTAGGGCATTTCAAGTTACTTACAGAAGTAGGTTATATTCTCTGAATTTCATTTCATTTCAAGAGGGCATTCCAAAATGTTTGTTCCAAAGAGGGATGATGATAAACCTGAGACTAGCCCAGCTGGAAGAATTCCTGGTCGGGCCCATCCCTGCGTGGTCAGGCCCGGGGGCCAGGTGGCAGTTCTGGGGCTGCCGGAGGGCCAGGTTGTTGCTTCAGGTCTCCACCTCCCCACCCTTGCACCTCTGCTGCTACGTGTGTGTGTGTGTGTGTGTGTGTGTGTGTACACCTGACTGTCACGTGTGGACCTTCTGGAGTGTGTGCCCCAAGGGGAGCTGGGCTGCCTGTGCTCCTGATGGCAGGAATGTGTCCGTGCTTGGCCCCCTGAAGACACACGCCCGCCCCTGTGGCACGCCTGCTTCCCGGGGTACCCGTGGGAGCCCGGCTGTCAGTCGCTCCCACTCACAGCCACAGTCTTTCAAACAAGAGGGAAGCGTTTATTCAGCTTCAGGGGGAGCCTGCCTCACAGCCTTCCTGGTCTCGGCCTGAGAAGTGACAGCCATTCCCGCTAAGGGGAGGCCTCCTGCCCCGCCTGCTCCTGCCGTCCGCCCTTCCCCAGGCCACCTGGCCCAGGTCCCCGTTCCCGTCACACCCCTCCCCTCCCCACCTCCGCTCAGGATAAGCCCTTTAGCCAGAAGAAGGGTCATCAGGGCTCCTGGCTTAAGCTGAGCTTAACCAGGAGGAACCCCACCTCTAGCACATCGGACCCTCGGGTACCTCCTTTCCCCTCGAGGGGCCTTCGTTTCCCCACCTGCACAATCCAGGTGCTCCTCCCGTCTCATGTTTCTCTAGGCTACAGCACTTTGTTCAGTCTCAAGTCTTCCTCCCATGTCCTTCTCCCCTCTCTTGGGCTCCCAGGCCGGGCTCCCTGGAGTGTACGGAGTGAGTTAACTACAGAGTTGATACAGGGCTTCCAGAGGCATGCTGCTTCTTCCCCCACCCCAGGCCGGCTCCTACCCTGCCAATCCATCTCCAGGGCTGGGTTGGTGTTTGCAGCGGAAGGTGCCTCCTAACATAGGAAGTTGATGTCCCAGGATGGCAGCGCCCGCCTTCTGGGAGTGCAGGGCCCTCATTACCCCACAGCTAATTAACTGGTGGCTCTGAGGTGATGGCTTTGGGGGATGAGGGTGGGGCTGGCAGCCTCACTGCCTATCAGTTTTCAATCTCCGAATACTGAGGAGTCTATTTTGGGAGTTAGGAGAGCAGGGCACCGGGGTGGGGCTGGGAAGTGCTGGGAATATTAGTACGTGTGTGTGTGGGGTGTATGTGTGTATGTTTAGGGACAGGCTATGGGATGAGGGATTTACACAACTACCTGTGGATGGTGAACTTGAGCTCCTTCTCAGGCCTGGGCCTGGACCGGGTCAGGGCCCTGTCTTGTGGCCCATCATTTGGGGTTGGACCAGCCCAGGCAAGAGTCACTGAGGGACTCCTTCTCCTATGCCTGGGGCTCCTGGGCCTGGGTCTGTCAGTTACAGGACCTTCCAGACTATAACCTGGAGGCCTTGTCCTAATCAGTGGATCTCCCCACCCAACCCCTTCCTCTCCAAAGCATGGGGAGTCCTGCTCTGTTTCTGTGGGCTGTGGGGCCTGGGGCTGGTGGTCTGGGGTGATGGAGTGGTTTGAGGTGATTGAGACAACGGCCGGATCACCTGAGTCAGGTGCTATAGGCTGAGTGGAGCTGCTGCCCTGATCCTCTTCACAGATGATCTCCATGTATTTCAACCTGAAATAGCCTCTCACCCCTCAGAGGCAGCAGGAGAGAATTCCAGAGGAAGGCCCTTGATGCTTTCTGAAGCCCAGAGGCTGGGGAATCCTTTCATCTAACTGTTGGGCTCATATTGAAGGGCACATGCTTCTGCTAAAAAATTATTTGTGGTTGAAATTCCAATTTAACTGGGCATCCTGTGTTTTTATTTCCTAAACCTGGCAAACCTGGAAGGCCACCTGGTCCATGGAAAATGGGCAAGCTAGGGTGATGTGCTTTGCCCTTGGGTGTGGCGGGGTGTGCTCCTGAGTGCTCTCGTCTGTAACTGGGTACCCTGATGACAAGGTGGGAGGGTGAGGAAGACCATGAATTTTAAGGCTTGGGTCTGACAGCCTCCCAGCCTCCTCTTCTGCTCCTTGTGTATCCCATAAGCTCTGAGAAGGTCTGGGCTGAAAAGGTCTTTAGGGGTCACATAGGTTTTCAAGCCCCATCTGATCCCCATTCCTGGAAGGATTGATTCCCCAAGCTGGGCTCAGGCATCTGAGTGGTTGACAAGTGGTGAGGTGACTCCAAGCCTCAGCTGGGACAGGGAAGGGCAGATCCAGCCCACTGTCTCCATTGCGCCGAGGAGGGCAGGGAGGCAAGGCCACGCTGTGAACGATGGCTTCCAAGCTGGACTTACAGGACCTTGGTCCTGCTGCCTCACCCCCAGGGTGAGCCACGGGGAGAGGTGCTGTGAGGGACTGAATACGAGAGGGCCTGGTTGTTTTAGCAGGACTTCTTTATGCCATCCTAGGTCCTGCTGCTGGCATTAGGGCCAGATGGAGGCATTCGTGGTGTGCAAAGATGAGGTGTCTGGGTCTGTGAGGTCAGGGCTGTGCAGAAGCTCAAGCCCTTCATCTCACAGTGCCCCACCTCGCCCCAGACTGGATTCGCTGCTCTTGCGAGACCCTTCCTCACCACCTTGCATGACTAGCTCCCACCACAGGTCTTGTCTATACCATTGCCCCACTTTGTTCTGCCAGGCCCTTTTTCATTTTTAAATCCTGGACATAACATGTCAGAGCTCAACCGCGCATCCCCAGTGTCCAGTGCATTGCATGCAGTAGGTGCTCAATAAGCAGCTGCTGAATGGATGGCTGGATGGATGAAAGGACACTGGAGTTAGAGTCAGGAGACCTGGATTCTGGCTTCAGCTTGACCACTAACTGGCTGTGTGGCTTAGGACAAATCACTTAACCTCTCTGGGCCTCCGTTGTCTACTCCCTAAAGCTATTAACACGGAAGAAATGAGATAACAAAGATGATTTATTCCCTTATTAATGTGGTCTCTTTGGCCCTAAATCCTCAGGATGTTTTCTTCGTTTCACCTAACTGCATGTAACCACAGGAGAACTTGTGGCCACATCTTGTGTGTGCCTTGTCTTCCACAAAGGGCAGGGTCCAGAGATTCTGCCACCCATCCACAATGACCACCCGTCCACCGAAGTTCCCAATCTGTACCTCCGGCCGTGCCTTCTCTCCTAAGCTATTCTAAGGCTTGTCCATCCATTACCAGAAATTCAACATGACAGAATCCAAACTCTGCATCCTCGTCTCCAAACCCACTCTGTGTTCCTTCTTCTCCATGAATGACCCCATCATCCACCCAGTTGCCCCATCAGAAAGCCAGGGGTCAAATTGTCCACTCAGTCTCCACCACCCACAGTCACCAAGTCCCGTTGACTTCACTTCCTCATCTTTTTTCCACCTGTGCCGTGGCCTCTGCTCCATCACCCAGACCTTGGCCACAGCCTCCTGTCTGCGGTATTAACTCCTCCAGCCTCATTCTGAAAGGTACATCTGATTCCATCCCTTCCTCATTTAGAATCCTTCAATGTCTCCCTATGTTTCTTAGGGTCAAGTCCAAACCCTTGCACTGTGGCTTATGTTCAACCCGGTGTGTTCTGGCCCCTGCCTACCTCTCCAGCCTCAGCTTTCAACGTCTTCACCCACTTCAGACTTCTGACTCCACTGTTCTGAATGAACTGCCTGCAGTCTCAGGAATTTGCAGTCCACTTTCCCACCTCTGGACCTTTGCACGTGCTGCTCCCTGCCTCTTTAGTTGGCTAACCTCAATTCAGATTTCAGGTCTCTGGTTTCTGGAAGATTTCCCTGACTTCCTGAAGCTCCCACCCTCAAGACTTGAATAGGTGCTCCTTCTGTACGAGGCTACAACACCATACTCTTACCATGATCTTCTCATGTCTCCTGTTACTGACACTCACCACAGTGTGTTGTCACGTCCTGTGTGTCTTTCCCAGCAAATTGTGGGTTCCTTGAAGAGACTGTGCCTGATTCATCTTTGTGCCCTCAGTGTCTGTGCCAGACACAGGGTAGGCAGAGGCAGTAGAGCACAGGGGATTTAAGAATCCAGACTTTGGCTAAGCCCTGTCCAATACACGTCTGCACGTGGCCGCTGAATGCTTACAATGTTGAGGGTCTACACTGAGAAGTGCTGTGAGTCTAAAATTCACACTGGGGGCTTCCCTGGCACTCCAGTGGTTACGACTCTGCACTTCTAATGCAGGGGGAGCTGGTTTGAGCCCTGATTGGGGAACTAAGATCCCACATGCTGCTCAGCCAAAAAAAAAAAAAAAAAAAACCAAAACAACCCAAAACAAAACAAAACAAAAAATCCCCACGTAAGATTCACACTGGATTTCAAAAGCTTCGCATGAAAACAAGAATGTTAAATATCTCATTAATACTTTTTTATATTGATTATATGTTGAAATAATAGTATTTTGGATATATTGGGTTAAGTAAAATATCTTATTAAAATTAATTTCACCTATTTATTTTTACTCTTTAGAATGGGGTTCTTAGAAAATGTAAAACTACACACACGGCTCACGTTATACTTCCTCTGGACAGCACAGCCCTGAGCTAGACCCCCAGGTTCAAATCCAGGCTCCATTACTCACTAGCCATATATAGTCTTGGGCAAGATGTTTAGATATTCTGTGCCTCAGTTTTCACATCTGTAAAATGAGGATGCTATTAGAATCCTCTGCATAGGGTTGTTATAAATATTAAATGAGTTAACTGGTGCTTTGCAGATAGGAAGCCCAACATAAATATTAACCATCATTCTGATTAGTTACTCAATTAATATTTGTTGAATAAAGCATTGAATTTCTGAATCCTAACCTCCTTACCTCCACCCTATCCCTGCAGCTCCGGCTTATCTGTCATTCAACATTTATTCAGCAAATATTTATTGAGAAACTGCAATGAGTCAGGCACTGTGATCAACACTGCAGGCAAGGAGGAACATTTAATCGATCAATTAATTGATTCAGTGAATCTTTGTGAAACGTATCTTTTGTGCCAGGTGCTGGCTGGGCTCTGGGATACACAGAGGCTGAATGCTGCCCTCCGGGGCTCTTGGGCACATGATCTTAGCAAGGTCATGGCTGCACTGTGGGCTGTGTGCTGGGACAGTGAATGCACAGGGTGATGGAGATGACGGGGATGAGCATCAGGAAATGCTTCCTGGAGGGAATGACTGATGCCTGGGCGGGGTCCGGCCAGGCAGAGGGAGGCCATGCCTGGGAGAGGAGAGACATTTCCTCCATCATCCATCAGACGCTGAGCAGAGAGGAGCAGGGTCACAAAACTTAGCCTGAGACGTGCAGCCCCATCAGTATCAGTTGAGGCGGCTGTTTGTTCCTAAGTGGACAAGCCAGCTGGTTGATTGAATTTTTCACTCATCATTAGGATGCGGAACAGAATCTAGAAAACGCAGCTCTCCAGCCAGAAGCCTCGGCACCCCTGGGCTTGAGTTTGGGCCCCCAGATGGCAACACCCATCCAGCCCCCCTAAACTCTAGAGCCAGGCTCCTCTGCCGTTTAGTGCACAGCTGGTAAGTTAAAAGCAGTTTAGCGATAATTCCACCTCCGCACTGAAGACTTCCAGAGACGGTTAATGAATTTAAATGCTGGGGATTTTCTCTGATGCCTCATTGCATAAGCTTGTTACATTAAGATGCTAATGAGGGATCTGTTGGACAGAGGTGCTGGAGCTGGACCAGGGACCAGGCCCGGTGGCCTGGGTGGGGTTGCAGGCTGGTCATTTCTTATTGGTGCTTAATCAGTGAACTCTCCAAACAGGTTAACTGGCCTCGGCTTCCGTGGGGACTGAGACTCAGCCGGCGCTGGGTCAGCTGGCTCACAGAGGCCCCTTCAAAACAGAAGGCTAATGGGCGCAGGGCTTGTTATGCAAACAGGGAAGTCTCTGCAGGGCTTGAAGGCCTGAGGCCCCACTGGGAGGCTGTGCCTTCCTCAGGGACTGAGGGGAAGGCTCAGAACACAAGTTGAAGGGAAGCACTGATTGTCATCTGTTCCATCACTTGGGATGGAGGATGGAGGGGGGAGATGGAAGATGGAAGGAGTGGGTGGAGGGGGACAGGGGAGGGTGTGAGAGAGATGTTTACCCTGGCACTGGGTGGCAGAGGTGCTTCGAGGCTGGGGGATGGCCAGGCTGACCCTTGGCACTGCCCTTGGGGACAGCATGAGAGGCCCACAATCCCTATGGGGATGGGAAGTAGGAACCAAGGATGGTCTCTCCCCCTTTTCACAGAAGCCAAAAGGGAAAGAAAGAGAGAGGCAAGAGACCCAGGAGGACTTAGACTTGCAACGAGGTTAAGGATGCCGACTTCTGGTGCCGGACAGCCTGTCTCGGATCCCAGCCTGTCTCTACCGCTCCCGAGCTGCGTGACCTCGGGCCATAAGTGACTGAAGGGCTCTGTGCCTCAGTTTTCCCATTTGTAAAATGTGGCTAGTAATAGCACCTGCCTTATTTCAGTTTTATTTGTCAGTTATACCTCAATAAAGCGGAAGAAAGTGTAAGAAAGAAAGGATGAAATGAGTTAATGTATGTATGTTCAGTGTCCAGAGTGCTGAAAGCACTTACTCAGTATCTTAGAATTATTCCTCTTAGCGGCCAACGTGGCTGAAGTCCTCCCTGGCCCATTTTCAGGTTCTGCTTCTAGAGAAGAGATTGAGAGCAGGGATGCAGAGCAGCAGGGGCCCTGCGTGGAGGTGCTGAGAGGCGGCAACCTCCTCCCTCCCTGCCCGCTCCCCCGGAAGCCACTTCCTTCGGCTTCCTGCAAATCCACTGACAATTTTGTAAATTTGCTTAAGGATTAAATTAATAAGCTGCTCTTTCTTGGCTTCCACAGCTGTACAGACTGGGGCTCCTGTGCCCTGGGAAACGCCTTCTGAGGCAGCGTCTGGAGGAAGTAAAGCCACTTCCGAGCTTACCTCCTCCTCAGGGGTGCCCCCAGGATTGACCTCTGTCCCTCCTTCTGCGTATACACTGCTCTCCCAGCACTGACGTGTGCAAGTGTGACAGAGGGCAGGGGACCCTCTCACTGTGTGAGCCTTTTTAAAAAAAATTTTATTGGAGTATAGTTGATTTACAATATTGTGTTAGTTTCAGGTGTACAGCAAAGTGAATCAGATATACATCTATCCACTCTTTTTTAGATTCTTGTCCCATATAGGCCATTACAGAGTATTGAGTAGAGTTCCCTGTGCTATACAGCAGGTCCTTATTAGTTATCTATTTTATATATAGTAGTGTGCATATGTCAACCCCTATCTTCCAATTTCTCCCTCCCTCCCCCGCTTATCTCCTGGTAACCTTAAGTTTGTTTTCTATCAATACATTGTGTGAGCCTTTGTGAGTCCATATCTGTGTGTTTGTCTTCCTCCCTCAGACTGGGTTCTTGACCTCAGAACTCTGCCTCTCCCATCAGCGTGGGAGATCCTCCAGGGTAGGGTCTGTGTCTCCCCCATCAGATTGCACTTCTTGGATGGGAGCCTCCCACGCCCCCCAACAGGTAGCTTTGGGGCCCAGAACCCCTGCCCACCTGTCAAGTTCTTCTGAATCTGGAGGAAGATGAGGCGGCAGAGGAAGGAGGGCTGGCAGGGCTCCTAAACCACCTTGTTCTGGAAATTCCAGATGGGAAGGATCTTGGGGGTTGGATGTGACTGTGCTCTATCCACGCCACTCTTTCTCCGCTTTTAGGGCTGACCGCTCCCAGGTGGAACATAGGGTGACTTTGCTGGGTGGAATGGGGTGGAGGAGGGCTCCCCAGGATGGATGGATGCCTCGCACAACCTCAAGCTGGCCCCTGTGTACCACCTCCAGCCCCCAGTATGGGGGGTGCACTTCGGGGGTAGAGGCTTTCATGGTCTCGATGGCTCATCTCCCTGGTACCACCAGGGCCTGGGCTGCCTCATGGTCCTCAGTCTCCCCTCTCCCTTGCCCAGCACCAGGCCTCTCCCAGCCCGGCTGGGGGACCTCCCTGGTAGCTGAGCTCTGTGAGCTCGGGCTGGAGTGAAAGGCGCCAGTGGTCAGGGATGGAGAAGGAGACCCTCCTCCTCTCTGCCCCCAGCCCCAGGCTGAGGCCATGGCTGTGGGCTCCCCTAGGACCGTTGCATCTCTGCTGTCTCTGCCTTCCGCGCCTTCTGCCTCTTGCCACCACATGAGCCTCCTGTAGAGTAACTGGAGCTGGAGAAACGCCTGCATCCATCCAGCGGCCGCTGTGCTCCAAGACTTGATTAAGGGTCAGCGGGTTAGCTGGTTGCCATTCAGCAGCCCCGCCTGATCCCTCTCCTCCCCCAGGCAGTGGCTCTGCCGGGAGAACAGCAATGAGATGAGGGTGTCTGGAGGCTCAGGGAAGAGAGAAAGTGGGGCCCAGAGCCCGTCCGTTAGTTACCAAGTCTCCCCTGCCCTGACTCTGTTCCTGTACACCAGGGGAACCCCAGCTAGGGCACCCCAGCCACTCCCAGAGATCCTCAAGCTTCAGGAGACTCACAGGAACCGGGTCTGACCTTTTTGCAGAAGTTCTGATGGTGAGCATCCAGGCTGTGCTTACATGCTTCCAGGGGTGGGGAGCTCACTTCCTATC
Source organism: Eschrichtius robustus (assembly GCF_028021215.1). Classification (NCBI taxonomy): domain Eukaryota; kingdom Metazoa; phylum Chordata; class Mammalia; order Artiodactyla; family Eschrichtiidae; genus Eschrichtius; species Eschrichtius robustus. The sequence continues at coordinate 46,655,888 of NC_090843.1, forward strand.
CACACAGCCCATTCGTTCCAGAGTGGGACATTTCAGTCTATTAAAAGTTCTTTCTTGTATGAAACTGGAATCTATCTTTCGATAACATCTCCTCCCTGGCCTGTTTCTGGCCTTTGGAGACATGCAGACTAAGGCAATCTCTTTTCTGTGACTGGCCTTCAAGAATTTTAAGGCAGAAGTGTTTCCTTCCTTCTGGAGAGCGTCCTCTCTTTGCTGTCTAGACACCTCACCTTGCCTGTTGCTCTCCTCTAGACGCTCCTATTGGCTTTGGAGTCAAAAGCCCTTGGTCCCCGCTCTGCCACGTAGCAATGTGGTGCTCTTGGGCATAGCATTTCACATCTCTGAGACTCAGCTTTCGGATCTGTAAAATGGGGACAGATTGAGTGAGAATGGGTGTGAAGTGTCTAGCACAGTGCCTGCCACAGAGCAGGTCTGCAAGGCTCCATGGTCCCTTCCTCTCCCTTATCCAGGAAGTCTCCTCCTCCCCATCCCCAGCCTCCCTTGGAAGGCCCATCGTACCCCTATCCTGCCTCTGTCCAGCCAGGCTCCCCCCGTCTCTCCTCTCCCATCTACAGGCAAAGGAGGCAATCTTGTGCTGGGGTCGAAAAATGGCCCTGGTGGTTAAGAGAAGTTTTCCCGGACATTGAACTCCCTCCTGCCGCTGCAGCAGGGTGTCGTTTCCTCTGCCCGAGGCCTCCTGCAGAGTGTTCTCCGAGGATTTCTGGCTGCCTCCGCCGCCCCACCTTCAGCTCCTTTTCCTCCCTGAGGAGTCCCCGGCCACCCCCCGGGTTCAGCAGGCGCAGGGCACACCGCTGGGACACTATTTCAAGACTTTGTGTTTCCGGAGGAGGTTCTAATTACTCCTGGAGACATGTCTGAATTACAGACCCCCACGGGTGCGTGGCACACACTGTTTATGTTCTGCCTTCAGTAATTGTATCTTTGGTGAACTCTGCGGTCTTGTGGAAAAATACAAGCCGGGCAGTGGAACGAGAGATGCTGAGAAGGTCTCGGCTGCCTCCCAGCCTGTGTCCACGAGCTACATGCCCAAGTTCGCACCAGCGGCCCGGGGAGTGCTTTGGCTTGGTTTCCAAAGCGCTTCTCACGTGGCTTCCATCTTCCACTGTCAATGTGGGACCCCCCCCCCAAAAAAAGCAGACCCCAAGTGGAAGATGGCTTAGTGGTCACAAACCCCTGCCGTCCTTGCACGCACGCCGTTCACTGCAACTCCCATTCATAGACGAGTCTGTTTCTCTGAAACTGGGTGGCCTGTGATTGCCTTGACCTACAGGATGCAGTGCAAGGGGTGTTTGTGATCTGGGGCCTAGGCCTGCAGAGGAGCAGCTTTCTCCTTTGCCATCATGGGGTATCGTCCTGAGGTGTCATGCATGGAAGCCAGTCCAGCTACTGCAGGCTGGGAAGCCCCGAGTGGGAGAACAGAGTCTCCCTGGCCACGGGCCAGCTCCACCAGCCTGTCTGATACGTGGGTGAGGCCAGCTTTGACCTTCCAGCTGAATGTAGCTGAGAGACTTGGCCATACCGCAGGGGACCCACTCAGCCACCCACAGAATCGGGAGAAATGAGAAATCGTTGCTGTTTCCAGCCATTTTGGGGTAGTTTGTAATGTAGCAATAGTACCTGAAACGGAGTCTGGCGCAAGTGCTCTATTTGGGAGGTGATCGCAGGAAGCTCTGAGGAGTGGGGAAGTGAGACGGGGGAGGGGAAGCCAGGCGGGTGTGTCCATGCAGGGCGGCTGGGCTCAGCCTCACAAGGGGACCCTCTGAGACACTGTGCCCAGTGTCCCTCAGATCGGTCCCACGGAGCAGGGAGGAAGGTGGGGGGTTTATCGCCATCTGTGGTGGGTGGCCTCCAGGCTATTAACTCCCCGGCACTTTGAGCCTGCCCTGCACAAGGGCTGGCACACCCTGGGGTCAGAGACATCCCACAGGCTGTGGCTTAGGAAGCAGCTGGCATGTCCATCTGGAGGTGACCTCCGGGGTTGGCTGAGGGGATGTGGGCATGACCCCAGCTACTTGAGCAATCAGTATTTACTGAGCACCCATCATGTACCCAGCTCCTTCTAGGCTCTGGGAACACACTGAGGGACAGGACAAGTTCATCTGCCCTCTGGTGGCTCATAGTCTGGAGAAAGAGACAAACAAATGAGAACAGAAATTCTCCACGGGGACAGTGCTGTCCCGTAGGGAGAGCTTTGGGAATAAGTGAAGGTGTTTTGATGGTCACAATTACTATAGCGGATGCCGCTGGCATTCAGTGGGAAGGGCCGGTGATTCCTAAAGTCTTACAAACCACATGGGATAGTCCTGCATAACGAAGAATTACCCCACGTCCTGCCTGACTTTCAAATATCCTGGTTGACATTTAAATAGGTGGAAACCTGTTTATAATTATTTGAGCCTGGAACCTAACTCTGTTTTATATATAAACATAAAGCATTTGTGTCCTGAATTTCCAGGAATACAACTCCCGCATAAATTGAAGGAAGATTGTATTTTGTTCTGTTGGAAACATTACCCAGAGTTATTCATCATTTTTGGAAAATCACATTTCTGATGGCAATGCTCTTTGTGGTATTTGAGTCCCACCCGTAACCCCTGAATGTCAGGCTGCATTTGAGGCTGCGGCCCTCGCGTTGATCCAGTGCGTGGGTGCAAGGTTCTGACTTCGTTACGTCTTCTCGTGTACTTGAACC